>NC_135809.1:50218009-50532289 GCF_964213995.1 Mustelus asterias
CAAAGAACAGCACTCTGTGTATCAATTTATGTAGCTTCTAGCACATGTAAAACTGGTGCATTCCCAGCAACACCTTTACCAATCAGTCAACTGAGGTGCAGATCAAATTAACTGAGAGGATATAAGAAAGCAGTTTTGGTGAGATGTTCTATGACAGTAATGATATTCTCTCAATCCATGGAGAGACCAATGATGTTTAAAACCAATTATGAATTTCCCAGTGACCCAAGCAAAGAATCTTACAACAAGATTCCACATTAATTACCAAGCAGAGAGATGGTGAGGGTGCAATGCCTGCTCGTGGAAACAAGGTTTGTTAAAATCCTGGAAATACAGAGGCTACCTTGCAGTGGGAAGTCTATTTGATTCTGCTCGAAGGATTAAGTGAAAGCGACTATGTTCAGAAGAACACTGGTAGATTCACTCTGTTGAAGAAATGGGAAAAGATCCTATTAGAGTCAGGAGCTTGGACATTAAACAGAAGGTAATGGATGGGAGTTTGCATGTTCTTCCTGTATCTGTATGTGTTTCCTCTGGGTGTTCCGGTTTCCTTCCACAGTCTGAAAGACGTGCTGATTTCAGTGCATTGGCCATGCTAAATTCTCCCTCAGTGTACACGAACTGGCCCCAGAGTGTGGCGAATAGGGGATTTTCACAGTAACTTCATTGCAGTGTTAATGTTTGTGACACTGATAAATAAGCTTTAAAAGATTTTAACATAGAATCATAGAATCCCTACAGTGCAGAAGGAGGCCATTCGATTCATTGAGTCTCTACCAACAACAATCCCACTCAGACCCTACCCCTGTAACCCCAGGTATTTACCCTCCTCGTCCCCCTGACACTAAGGGACAATTCAGCAAAGCTAATCAACCTAACATGCACATCTTCAGACTGTGGGAGGAAACCGGAGCACCTGGAAGAAACCCACGCAGACACAGGGAGAACGTGCAAACTCCACACAAACAGTGACCCAAGGCCAGAATCAAACCTCAGTCCCCAGTGCTATGAGGCAGCAATGCTAACCATTGTGCCACCTTGCCGCTCCCTATGGGGAATATTTAGATGAAGCAGCTCCTCCACCTGTGTGTCGGTTGTCCGTGATTCGAAGGTATTTATGACATATGTTTCTGCCGTGAATGTGACAGATTAGACGGATTCTCAACCACAGATTCCTGGGCACATGGGGCGGGACATCCGGTGAAGTAGTCGGATCCAGAGTGTAGCTTTCTTTTCTTTCTGTCTCTGCCGTCGCTCTGCCTCATCATTAAGACATTGTGATGCAAAGTATAATGCAGCTTGTTGGACAGGATGCCACCATTTTGAACTATTAATAGCAGGCTCCATCCGGGCATTAATACTAATGCTGCTTCAGTTCAAGGAGAGCTCCACTGTGTCTTTGAAGTGTTTTCCTTATCCACCCCGAACGTTGGTCCTTTCAGAGTCGAGAAAGCAGGACTTGGCGGGGCAGATGCTTTTTGGTCAACCAGACACAGAATCCAGTCCACTTCAGTTGATCTTTTAAGGGTTTTGCCTGAATGCATATGGATTTGGCTTCAGGAAGGACAGTAATATTTACTCAACAATCGTCCTATTAAATTCGAAGAAAGCAGTAGAATTTCCTGAGCACTGATTCGGGTCTCACTGTTCAGGAGTGTGGTAACAGGAACTGTTCTGTGCACCAGGACTTTTATTGACTTGGGAAAGTCTTTGATGACAAACACTGGCTGTCGTAGATTATAGAAGGCTGAGCTGGTGCTGCCAATCTCGTCTTGGGTCTCCACATCAATGGTAGCCTTTTGGGACAGATGGCTGATAAGGAATGGCAAGTGCTCAACATAGTCAGAGTCTCTCCTTCAGCCTTTAGAAGGTTAAATATTTGGCTGACCAGCTGTGGGTTGATATGTGAGATTGGTTTTGACAACATTCAAGGACAGGCCGAGTTTCTTGCGTGCAAGGCTGAAGAGATTGAGAGTAGCTTGCAGATCTGGTATAGGGTGGGCAATGATGCTGCAAACTGTACATTATAGAATCCATAGAATCCCTACAGTGCAGAAGGAGCCCATTAAGTCTGCACCGACTCTCTGAAAGAGCATCTTACCCAGGCCCATTCCTATCCCTGTAACCCCAACATTTACCATGGCTAATCCATCCAATTTGCACATCTTTGGACTGTGGGAGGAAACCAGGGCACCTAGTGGAAACCCACACAGACACAGGAGAATGTGCAAACTCCACACAGACAGTCACCTAGGTTGGAATTGAACCTGGGTCCCTGGAGCTGTGAGGCAGCAGTGCTAACCACTGTGCCACCGTGTATGTCTATGATTGGCAATTTAGTTTTTGCACAGAAGAGACTAAGGTTTCCATCTAGACAGGACTTAATACTGAAGGCAGAAGGCAGCTGAACTTTGATGAGGCGATTAGCCATGGTTAGGTAGATTGGAAGCAGTACGGGGAGCTGTCATGCAGCCCTGCTTGACCCCAGTCCAGATTTAGAAGGTGTTTGTTTCAGATTTCCCACTCAAGACAGTTGCAGTCATATCATCATGAAGCAATTGCAGGATTGTGATGAAGGCAGAGACAAGCAGAGATAGATTCCTGATAAGCAAGGGGCGAAAGGTTATTGGGGTTGCTCACCTGATCTTTATTTTATTTACAGGATGTGGGTGTCACTCGGAAGTCGATGTATGTTTATCTTCCCTTGTTCCCTTTCATAAGGCACTGGTGACTTCCTGACAACGATGTGCCTTACTAGTACATTTCGGCACATTGCTGTGGATCTGGTGTCACATATACACCAGCCTCAGTGAGGACAGCAAATTTCTCAACACGGCATGAGTGAAATTGATGGTTTATTAAAAAATGATGGGGGGAGTTCTCTGGCCTCCCAGCCCTGTGTTTCTCGGCAGTGGGAGGTGGCGCGTTGTTCGCTGGTGGCGGGTTTCTCTGGTCCCACCTCTGTCAATGGGAATTCTTATTGATGTCACTCCATGCTGCTGAGAAATCCACGGGTTGGGGTGTGCTGCCAGCAGGATCAGAGAATCCCGCCGGTTTGAACCCCCGGAGAATTCCCCCTGATAATTTCGGAGTTATATGGTCACCCAGACTGATTAGAACAGAATCCCTACAACACAGAAGGAGGCCATTCGGCCCATTGAGTCTGCACCAGCAATAATCTGACCCAGGTCCTGTCCCCATAATCCAATGCATTCACCCTACTAATCCCCCTGACACTAAGGGGCAATTGAGATTGTCAGTCTACCTAACCTGCAATCTTTGGACTGTGGGAGGAATCCGGAGCATCCGAAGGAAAGCTATGCAGACACAGGGAGAACGTACAAACTCCACACATGCAATCACCCAAAAGCGGAATTGGGCCGAAGTCCCTGGTGCTGAGGCAACACTGCTAACCACTGTGCCATGTGCCACCCTCTGTAGCTTTTTATTCCAGATTTATTTGACGAATTGAATTTAAGTTCTCAGCGCTGTGGTGGGACTTGAACTCAGGCCTCTAGATCTTTAGCCCAGGATTCTGGACTGTTGATCCAGTTACATAACCACTATACAACCGTTCCTCACTTGCAAAGCTATGACTAAGCAGTTTTTGAAAGGTACACAGGTCCTTTCAAATTATTCCAACCTGTTCTGGATGTTAGAGATCTCATTAAATTTGCTGTGAATTGAAATTGTATCAAATATTATTTTATGGTAATGAGTCTATGTATGGATTCAGATGTATATTTTCATTCATTTATGCATCTGATTCAGCAAAAATGTGTTTCCAAGCTTGTACCATGTTGAAATAAAAATCCACCATAATAACATTCAATCTGTAGATACCTTATTTGAGATAATCTTATGAATGAATAAAACATTACCTTCCTTTTCTCCTTTGTTTATTCCTCCAAGGATAGATTTGTCTTTGTAGTCAAGAAGGCACAGCACTGGCCCATTTTCTAAGCTACAGAAATTCTGGCCTTGCCCAGCCTCCACCAGGAGATACCTAGGGGGTGAGGGTAAGTGGTGGTGGTGACGGAGAAGGAGAAGGTTGGGGTGGAGGAGATTGGGGAGGAGAGTTTTGGGGAGGAGGAGGTTGAGGAGGAGGGGGTTGGGGAAGAGGGGGTTGCGGTGGAGAGGGTTGGGGAGGAGGGGGTTGGGGAGGAGGGATTTGGGGAGAAGGGGGCTGGGGATGAGGGGGTTGGGGAGGAGGGGGTTTGGGTGGAGGTGGGTGGAGAGGAGGTGGTTGGGGAAGAGGGGGTTGGGAAGGAGGGGTCTGGGGAGGTTGGGGAGAGGGGGTTGGCGAGGAGGGGGTTGGGGTGGAGGTGGATGGAGAGGAGGTGGTTGGGGAAGAGGGGGTTGGGAAGGAGGGGTCTGGGGAGGTTGGGGAGAGGGGGTTGGCGAGGAGGGGGTTGGGGTGGAGGTGGATGGAGAGGAGGTGGTTGGGGAAGGGGGTTGGGGAGGAAGGCGTTGGGGAGGAGCGGGTTGGGGAGGAGGGAGTTGGGGAGGAAGGGGTTGGGGAGGAGGAAGTTGGGGAGAGGAAGTTGGGGAGGAGGGGGTTGGGGAGGAGGGGGTTGGGGAGGAGGGAGTTGGGGAGGAGGGGGTTGGGGAGTGTTTGGGAGGAGGGGGTTGGGGAGGAGAGAGTTGGGATGGAGGAGATTGTTTACAATAATTTTTGCACACAAGTTGGAGGTCTTATGGCACAGTGGCTGCTATCCCTGCCTCTGAGCCAGAAGCTCTGCGTGCGGGTCCCACCCCAGCTCTTCTTGGTCAAGGAAGGTGCATTCATACTGCGGTCAAACAGGTTGAGTATCAACCCTCAAAATCCTTCCAACACACGTCAATGGCAGACGGCAGGAGTGGGAGAGATTCATGGTCAGCCATATTTGATTGGATGTGGCACCCCTCTAGCGACAGATTAGCGACAAGTTGAAGGAAAGACCTCGCTATGGGAAAAAGTGAAAGTCTGCCGAGTACTCCACTAGGTGTAGGAAGTAAAACAACAACAATGCAACAAGTGATGGAAGAAAATCAGCATCCTGTAGTTTGGAGGATAGCACTGGAGCCAATCTGGTTCTGACAGGCCCAACTTCCAAAGATTTGGCTGATGCTGACAACCTCTCAAGTCGATGGAAAGAAAATACTCTTTTGGTTAAATGGAAGCCACAGACAAGCTGATAGAATGACTGAAAAGTTAGCTGTGGTCTAAAAGATAATGGGCGGTACCTTACCGCCTCGCTCAAGCGAGACCTGAAATTCTCGCACAAGGTCAACGGACGTTTCTGCTGTCCCCCTTGCCCGTTCCAATTTCATGATGGGCGGGGCGGTAGCATTTCGGTGAATGGGTGAGATGAATGTTTGCAATTAATAGACAGATACTGCAAATAGGATAAGTACTGAAGTAACATGGCAGATTTTCAAGGAATGTTTGTCTGGAGTTCTGCATGACAACGTTCCGATGAGACAGGGAGGTGTTGGTAGGTTACGGGAACCGTGGTGCACGAAAGCTGCGCTGAACCTAGTGAGAAAGAAAAGGAAAGCGTACAGAAGGTTCAGAGAGCTAGGCGATGATAGGGATCTAGATGAGTATACGGCTTGTAGGAAGGGACTTAAGAAAGAAATTAGGAAAGCCAGAAGGGATCACGAGAAGGCCTTGGCAGGTAAGATTAAGGAGAACCCTAAGGCGTTCTATAAATATGTGAAGAGTAAAAGGATGAGATGTGAAGGAATAGGACCTATAAAAAGTGAAGGTGAGAAAGTCTGTACAGAACCGGAAGAAATAGCAGAGGTGCTTAATGAATATTTTACCTCGGTATTCATGGTGGAAAAAGACCTGGGTGGTTGTACTTCAGGATTGAGGTGGACTGAAAAGATTGAGTATGTGGACATTAAGATGTGCGGGTTAGGTTGATTGGCTGTGCTAAAATTGCCCCTTAGTGTCTTGAGATGCGTAGGCTAGAGGGATTAGCGGGTGGATATGGGGGTAGGGCCTGGGTGGGATTCTGGTCGGTGTAGACTCGGTGGGCCGAATGGCCTCTTTCTACACTGTAGGGATTCTATGATTCTATGATTCTATGAGGATGTGTTGGAAATTTTGAACAGCATCAAGATAGATAAGTCGCCGGGACCGGATGGGATGTACCCCAGGTTACTGTGGGAGGCGAGGGAAGAGATTGCAGAGCCTCTGACGATGATCTTTGCGTCATCGATGGAGACGGGAGAGGTTCCGGAGGATTGGAGGATTGCGGGTGTGGTTCCTATATTCAAGAAAGGGAATAGGGATAGCCCAGGAAATTACCGACCGGTGAGTCTAACCTCAGTGGTTGGTAAGTTGATGGAGAAGATCCTGAGGGACAGGATTTATGAACATTTAGAGAAGTTTAGTATGCTCAAAAGTAGTCAGCACGGCTTTGTCAAAGGCAAATCGTGCCTTACGAGCCTGGTGGAGTTCTTTGAAAATGTGACTAAACACATTGACGAAGGGAAAGCGGTAGATGTGGTTTACACGGACTTCAGCAAGGCGTTCGATAAGGTCCCCCATGCAAGACTTCTCGAGAAAGTGAGAAGGCATGGGACCCAAGGGGCTGTTGCCTTGTGGATTCAGAACTGGCTTGCCTGCAGAAGGCAGAGAGTGGTTGTAGACGGGTCTTTTTCTGAATGGAGGTCGGTCACCAGTGGAGTGCCCCAGGGATCTGTTCTGGGACCCTTGCTGTTTGTCATTTTCATAAATGACCTGGATGAGGAAGTGGAGGGATGGGTTGGTAAGTTTGCCGACGACACCAAGGTTGGTGGTGTTGTGGATAGTTTGGAGGGATGTCAGAAGCTGCAGCGTGACGTAGATAGGATGCAAGACTGGGTGGAGAAGTGGCAGATGGACTTCAACCCAGATAAATGTGTAGTGGTCCATTTTGGCAGGTCAAATGGGATGAAGGAGTATAATATCAAAGGTAAGACTCTTAGCAGTGTAGAGGATCAGAAGGACCTTGGGGTCCGGGTCCATAGGACTCTTAAATCGGCCTCGCAGGTAGAGGAGGTATGGTGTGCTGGCCTTCATCAATCGAGGGATTGAGTTTAGGAGTCGGGAGATAATGATGCAGCTTTATAAGACCCTCGTCAGAACCCACTTAGAGTACTGTGCTCAGTTCTGGTTGCCTCATTACAGGAAGGATGTGGAAATGATTGAAAGGGTGCAGAGAAGATTTACAAGGATGTTGCCTGGATTGGGTGGCATGCCTTATGAGGATAGGCTGAGGGAGCTCGGTCTTTTCTCCTTGGAGGGACGAAGGATGAGAGGTGACCTGATAGAGGTGTACAAGATGTTGAGAGGTATAGATCGGGTGGATTCTCGGAGGCTTTTTCCCAGGGCTGAAATGGCTGCTACGAGAGGACACAGGTTTAAGGTGCTGGGGAGTAGGTACAGAGGAGATGTCAGGGGTAAGTTTTTCACACAGAGGGTGGTGGGTGAGTGGAATCGGCTGCCGTCAGTGGTGGTGGAGGCAAACTTGATAGGGTCTTTTAAGAGACTTCTGGATGAGTACATGGGACTTAATAGGATTGAGGGTTATAGGTAACCTATATATGAGCCTAAGTAGGTAGGGACATGACCGGCGCAACTTGTGGGCCGAAGGGCCTGTTTGTGCTGTATTATTTCTATGTTCTATGTTCTATACCACAGAAGGTTGAGTTTTGGATGGTCCAGCAATCCTGGGCAAGCTTATTCCAAGATTCTGGGCCGATATCAAAACTCCTAAGCAAAGCCTTTAGAGTGTCCTGGTAGTGCTTCCTTTGACCGCCCTGAGAGTGCACCTCAGACTCAAGCTCTCTGTGGAAGATTTGCTTTGGTACGCGAGTCAGGCATTCTGGCTACATGGCCAGTCCAATTTAATTATAACTGTCTCAATATGGGGTGATTCTAGGCACGTCAGCTCCGAGGCCACAGAAGCAAGTGAGCCCAGAGAATTCCGTCCCAGGTTCACTTGTAATATTTAAATTCGATTTTACATAGACTTTAAACATTACGATCAGCCTCGGATATCTGGTGCTGGTAAGATCGCGAGAGGCGAGAAATCAGGCACAAACCTGATTTCTCTGCTCTCCTGTGATCTTACCGGCTCGCCCCATCCATCGACCCGCAGAGCGAAAAGATAAGTTCACGGTCATAGAGTTTCACAGCACAGAAAGGAGCCCTTCAGCCCACCTTGTCTGCACAGGCCATCAAAGACCAATCTATTCCAACTCCATTTTCCAGCACTTTCTCCGTGGCCTTGTATGCTATGACATTTCAAGTGCTCATCTAAATGCTTCTTAAATGTTGTGAGGGTTCCCACCTCCACCACCCTTTCAGGCAGCGAGTTCCAGATTCCCACCACCCTCTGGGTGAAAAGGGTTTTCCTGAAATTCCCTCTAAATCTCCTACTCCCTACTTTAAATCTAAGCCCCCTGCTTATTGACCCCTCTCTGAGGGGAAAGGTTTCCTCCTATCTACCCTGTCTATATCCCTCGTAATTTTGTACAGCTCCATGAAGTCCCCCTCAGCCTCCTCTATGGAAAACAACCCCAGCCTAACCAGCCTCTCTTCGTGACTGAACCACTCCAGCCCAGGCTACATCCTGGCGAATCTTCTCTGCGCCCTTTCTAGTGAAATCACATCAATCTTATAGTGCGGCAACCAGAACTGCACATCATACTCCAGCTGTGGCCTAAATAGATATAGTTCAATAGATATATATAGTCCCTACAGTGCAGAAGGAGGCCATTCGGCCCATCGAGCTTGCACCAATAACAATCCCACTCAGTCCCTATCCCCGTACCCCCATGTATTTACCCTGCTAATCTCCCTAACCTACACATCTCGGGATACTAAGGGGCAATTTAGCATGGCCAATCAACCTAACCTGCACATGTTTGGACTGTGGGAGGAAACGGGAGCACCCGGAGGAAACCCACGCAGACATGGGGAGAATGTGCAAGCTCCACACAGTCACCCAAGGCCAGAATTGAACCCAGGTCCCTGGTGCTGTGAGGCAGCAGTGCTAACCACTGTGCCACTGTGCCGCCTACAGGACTGAATTTTACTAGATTTTTGGGGAGAGGCTGGGAGGCAAGAAAGATGGCCAGGAAAAGAAGTCAGGTAGGTGCTTGATGTCTTTGTTCCAGCATGCCATTTTGCCAGCAATGGGAACCATGTCAGCTGCCAACCGCGGGACCAATTAAGGCACTTCATGGTCAATTAAGGGCCTTTTCTCACTTCTGCTGAGATCTTACCAGCTGTGGGATGTGCCTCCACAATGTGGGGAGACCGCCTGGTAAACCCTGGAGGGCCCGGTTTGACAACCTCCTTTCTGGATGATTCATGGCTCATGCAGGGGCCCTCCCGGGCTGCCATGGCAACAACATCACCAGCCCTCAGCAGTAGGACTCCTGACATCGACATAAAATTCAGCCCACATGTTCTAAACATTCTCTAAAGATAAAAAGAAGCGCTTGTGTTCACACTGCACCTTTCCTGACCTCTGGATGTCTCAAAACACTATACACCCAAATGAGGCACATCTGTAGAGAAAAGGCCAGCGCAGGTTTCTTCAGTGATACCAATGAGGGATGCGATGCAGGTAATGACTGGTAACACAAGGCTGGATTCTCTGACCTTGCCCACAGCTGAGATTCCCCTGTCCCGCTGCAGTGAACGGAGATTTGGTTGAGTGCCAAATACTCTGTTCACGCTGGCAGCAGCGGCCGGGCATGAACAGCTGGAGAATTCTGGCCACAATTGCCCCGGGAAATTGGCATAGTGTACTTAGCACTGAAGTGGCCTCTAGCGAAGGAGTTGTTTCCCTAAATCGGCTGGACGGCCGATTCATGATACAAAGCAACACCAACAGTGTGGGTTCAATTCCCGTCCCGGCTGAGGTTATTCATGAAGGCCCCACCTTCTCAACTTTACCCCTCGCCTGAGGTGTGGTGATCTTCAGGTTAAATCACCACTAATCAGTTCTCCCCCTCAAAGGGGAGAACAGCTTACGGTCATCTGGGACTATGGCAAGTTTAGCTTTTACCTGCAGCCCTATATGTTGGCCAGGACACTGCGGCAATTCCATTGCTGTTCATGAATGAAGTCATGGTTATTTCAGTGTAACATCAAAAGACAACGGGCGGAATTGTCTCAAAAAAATTCCAAGCATCAAATTCATGTGAAAACTAGAGTAATTCGCACTGGTTTTTTCAGTGGGTGTTCAGAGAAGAATCTCCCACACTGTGCACTGCAGAGGCCACCAGTGTGAATATCATTAAATTTCAGGGGGGCTACCCCTGCTGGAGAGGCTGAAATCAGTGCGCTGAGTGGGCCACTGCGCATGCGCTGATCTGTCAATGCTGGGATTGGTAAATGCACAGTGGCCCCACACTGATGGCCTCCCAATTGCTGGCCAGCTCGATCACTGGCCGGCCCCGTGACCCCCGCATTGCCAGCATTCCGTTCCCCCCCCCCCCCCCCCCCATGGCCCATTCCCTGACTCCCCCCTCCTGGCCTGCCGCGACCTCCAGCTCCCCCCCCCCCCCCCGCCCCCCCGCCACCACTGATTTCCCCTTCCGCAGTCCTCACCACACCCCCACCCACAGTGCTGCCTGCCCCAATCGCTGGCCTTCCTCCTTCCCGCACCAATCACTATGCAGAGTGGCAGCGGGACCCCATATCCCCACAATCACCAACTGGGCCCTGTCCGCATCAGGTTCCGGCCTCCCCATATGCCCCACTTCCTTGGCACTGACCCAGGCCCAATGGGCAGTGCCAAGGTGCCCCTGGGCATTGGCACTTTGCCCCTTGGGCAGTGCCAGGGGATACAAGCTGGCACTGCCAGGGTGCCAATTCCCAAAGGGGCAATCCCCGAAGCCTGACCCTCTCGGGGGCCCTGATTACCCCTCCATCACTTCAGTGGGGTCAGGCCGCTAGCTCCTCGAACGCAGGGAGCTACTGTAATTCCTGTTGGAGTGAAATACTCTGACAGGTTGGGAGGTGCTAGCGGGCTGGAGACTTCAGTCCCGGGCCCGCTTACTGTATTTAAAATATATTTATATGGCCATTTAAATGATCTTGGTGCCTCCCTGCCACTTTCCAGCGTGCAGTGGACCCAGCTGGATATTCGGTGCTGGGAGATGGAAGCAGGGCGCAAACACTCGCGCAGACCCCACGAATCGGCCAACGTAAGAATCTCCCAGGGGTGGGTGAATCGCAGTTGACACCTCTGACAGTGCAGCACTCCCTTAATACTGCACTGAAGTAACAGCAAAGAGTGCTCAGGTCCCAAGAGAGGGACTTGAACCCACAACATTCTGATTGAGCGGTGAAAGTGCTACCAACTAAACTTGAAACAAAACATTCTGTCTTCCTTGGGGAGGAAGCGGAGATGGTCATGTGAAGTTGGTGCATTGCAACAAATGATCACACGCACTCAATTCCATGAGCTACAAGCAGACCTGTTCTTCCCAGACAGTGATTGCAATGGTTCATCTTATTCTTTTTAGCACGCAGAGGTCTTCCAGAGGATATTCATAAATAATAACATAGCAAGACCAGTGATCAATGCTGGTAACCATATTACTCTTCACAGGTGATATTTCCACATTTTCTGCGGAGAACAAATTAACCTGAATGCACTGTCATTTCCTTTGATAATTCAGGCAGTCAGTGTGTCAATTCTATTCGTCACCTGCTTGTTACTCATGTGATTTAAACACAAAACACGAGGATAAATGATATGTAAGTAATTAGACAGTAAATTGCTTGCTTACACTGAAAGGATCAGTTTATTATTTATAATGTATGCCCTGTCATTTCTATAAATATTCCGGCGCAGCCTGATGTAGAATTACACATTTAAATAATATGTTCCATTTACATTTATCAATCTAATAGGCAAACGGTGACAATATTCATTAGGAAACCACAATTTGTGTTTGTTAGTGGCTGTCAAACATTTCAGCCAGCTGATGAATGAGAGTGTGATCTGCACTGGCCACTGAAGTTGGCAATGCTGACTGCTTCCAACTACAGCTAAATTAACCTAAGAGTATTCACACATTCATCAAGTGAATAGAATCTGCAAGAACATTCGACTGCTCAACACTATCGTTTATGCCTCTACCTCAGAGAATGAATGGCGGATAATTAGTTTCTGGGGAGAAATAGATTGATGGCTTTTCCATTTCAAGAGGGATTTAAATTGCAACAAAGCAACAAATTGATTAGCGATTCATAAATCATATAAAAGGAGGAATTATGAGTACAATGTAATATTCCTCTTACAACTTGCAAATAAAAGGCAAGGGCTCTGGTTTCTAGTTTGTTTTGTCGATGTTCTGCCAATTCCTCCTTCTGAACAATCTCAATTCTGTTCATCTCAAACCATGCAAAACAAAGCATTTAGGAACACAAAGCCTAAGACAACACAATGAACAATGTTTCTATAGATTGTGTTCCTGTACTGTTGATTGAATTGCATGTGTAAATCTGCGCTGCCAAGCCAAGGAGGTCCCATATTAGATAGCTAGACTATGCCAACTCAGTTCAGCTCAACCAAGGCATTGGTTGAATGAAGTGCTGCTTCTCTTGGGCTCTCTACAGGAAAGGAATATCAGCCAAGGTTCCTGATTGCCATCCAGCAATTTCTATTGGAATATTCAAGCGTGCATATGTTGGGTGAAAATAGATAATAGTGTGATCTCCAATTGAATCGCCTCAACTCGACGCTTCATCCATCTAGATTCCTCTGTGAAGAATAGACATGGCTGAGGTACCAGCAAAACCTCTTGCACCTACAATTTCACAAATTAGCATCATTTGCTAATGTGATCTCCTCTATATTGGAGAGACCAAAGGTAGACTGGGTGATCGCTTTGCTGAGCACCTTTGGTCTGTGTGCAATCAGGTCTTTGACTTTCCGGTTGCTTGCCATTTTAACACACGATCCTGCTCCCATGCCCACATGTCTGTCCTTGGCCTGCGGCAATGTTCCAGTGAAGCTCAACGCAAACTGGAGGAGCAGCATCTCAACTTCCGGCTAGGCACTTAACAGCCTTCCAGTCTCAACGTCAAATTCAACAACTTCAGATGATTTGCTCTACCCCACCTCTACCCCTTTGTTTTCATTTTATTTATTTTTAACTGTTCTCTACCTTTTATTTCTTTATTGTCTTTATTTTCCTTCCTCCTATTTTATCCCCTCTTTCCTTACCTTTTCTCTCCCTTTGCTTCTCCTTCCCCCTTTTTCTCAATTTTACCTCTCTTCCACCCATCTCCCTCCTCCCCCCACATCTTCATCTGTCACAGCTTACCCTCTGATTTCAGCTTCTCTGCCGTTTGGCCATTCACACCTTCTATTCTTTCTATGGACTGCCATTAGCAGCCTTTCGCCTTGATTTTGTGACTCTGACTAATCTTTCATTCCCTCACACTCCAGTATAAATATCTCCCACTTTCTATGCCTTTAAGAAAGGGTCATCTGGACCCTTACAGATGCTGCCAGACCTGCTGGGATTTTTCAGCATCTTCTCGTTTGGTTGTAAATGTAATTGTTTTGAACAGCTAGCTGGGAAACAGAAAATATAACAGGAAGAAATATTCAAAGGAAAAATCTGTTCATTAAAATTCTTCTATCGCAAAACATTAATTGTGAAGGCATTTTGAAAAACTGCAGACATTTTCATCTCTGGTAATCTTCAACTACTGCATAATGAATCGAATACATCTTGGCTTTACTGATGGTGCTATCTGCCTGGTAAATAGTACTCGATGCTCAAGAAATAAGCAATCATAACATGTACCATCAAATGTTCCACAATAATCTGCAACCTTCGCATCTACATTGTTTAGAGGAGGCGGTGGCGCAATGGTATTATCGCTGGACTAATAATCCAGAGACCCGGGGTAATGCTCAGGGGACCAGGGTTCGAATTTCATCACGGCAGATGGTGAAATTTGAATTCAATAAAAATCTGGAATTAAAAGTCTAAGGATGACCATGAATCAATTGTCATTAAAAAAAACCCATCTGATTCACTAATATCCTTTAGGGAAGGAAATCTGCTGTCCTTACCCAGTCTGGCGTACATGTGACTGCAGACCCACAGCAATGTGGTTGACTCTTAAATGCCCTCAATGAATATTGGACCAGCCAGTGACGCAAATATCCAATGAATTAATAAAAAAGAGTGTTTGAGTCCAGTAGGTCTAGATTGCCAAATTACTGGAGGATACCTTAGGTATTATAACAATCCTGTCAAAAATGAAGAAAACAAAAGCCAAAGAGAAGTAGTTTGCAATTGGAATGGTTACTGGGGGCATGTGAAAGTGGAATCAATGGAAATAAACACAAAGGAGAATCTTCAAAGCTGGTCCTATTGGCATAAGAACACTGATCACCATTTAAATTCGCTGGCACATTGTGCAGTTACTTGGGAGCCGAGATAGCTTTCATTTGGTGGATTTAAATGCAGACGAGTGCTTGCACACAAGGTGTGGGAAACTACAACATATGATTGAAATTGTACTGAGAAAGATTTTAAAAGCAATCATGCCCGGGGAGCAGCAGGACAAACTGTTCTGACTGTATCAGTTTTCAATGCTGGAGCAGTTTCATGATAATACAGGCCTTCAAACAGAAAATCAATCAGGAGTCTCCTGAGAGCTAGTTCTAAATGTGGGCATGGACAAGCAATGGGCTTCATTAATGCTTAATTCTCTCTGGGGTCATGCAAGTGTTCCTTGAGTTTTAACATGGGCTTTCCAATTGGGGATAGAAATCTCAACCTGAACCAACTCAACAGTCATTAAATCAGGATGGGGCCGCCAACCATGAGGCAGGGTTAACTGGCCATGCAGAGGCGTGCTCACCCTTGGATTTTCAGCCAGAGTTGTGCGGCTACTGTCTCCACATAAAATTCTGGAAAATGTCTGAGATCTCTGTGCTTCAGAAGTCATCACGGAAATCTGCCACCTACTGCAACCACAAGTGTAACCTCACAGCAGGGCCCAGATTGTGTTGCCAGTGGCTGTGAAGGTGACTGTTGCCAAGAACTTTAATGTGTCTGGCTTTTTCCAGACTGGAGCTAGAGATGTTTGCAACCTTTTACAGTTTCTTGTCCCCTGTTGTGTCAGGGAGATCCTTGGTTAACTTATATTTTGTTCTCTCTAGCCAGAGAGAAGCAGGTCACAGAGTCATAGGGGTTTACAGCATGGAAACAGGCCCTTCGGCCCAACTTGTCCATGCCGCCCAGTTTTTACCGCTAAGCTATTCCCAATTGCCCATGTTTGGCCCATATCCCTCTATACCCATCTTGCCCATGTGACTGTCTAAATGCTTTTTAAAAGGCAAAATTGTACCCACCTCTACTACTACCTCTGGCAACTCGTTCCAGACACTCACCACCCTCTGTGTGAAAAAATTGGCCTTCTGGACATTTTTGTAACTCTCCCCTCTCACCTTAAACCTATGCCCTCTAGTTTTGGACTCCCCTATCGATGGGAAAAGATGTTGACTATCTACCTTGTCTATGCCCCTCATTATTTTATAGACCTCTGTAAGGTCCTACGCTCTAGGGAAAAAACTCCGGGTCTATCCAGTCTCTCCTTATAACTCAAACCATCAAGTTCCAGTAGCATCCTAGTAAATCTTTTCTGCACCTTTTTCTAGTTTAATAGTATCCTTTCTATAATAGGGTGACCAGAACTGTACACAGTGGGCCCGATTTTACCATTGCAATGCGCCCATTTTCGGGCGCGAAAACTTGGTAAAGTCGGGCGTGAGGCGAGTAGTGCGATCCACGCCTGCCTCCGCGCCGGTCCCCCCTTTACCAAGGCTGGAAAACGGCCACGATCGGGAATGCGCCCGAAATGGTCTCCTTCTGCATTATAGGCATTCTATAATTGTGGTATTGTCACTGGACTAATAATCTAAAGACTAATAATCCAATTTGCATGCATTTAAATGGACTTAATGGGCTGCACGCCCAACTTTAATGGCACTTCCCCCTTTACCACCGACGCCTCTATGTTCCTCATCATTGACTGCAGACTTCCTAACAGGTTACCCAGTCTTTCAGGCATTTTGTTGTGCGTACCATCAGCATTCACCTCTAGACTGCCCCATCATTGTGCTCTTCTGCAGCAGTGTTCATGTGTAGCATTGTCCTCCTGTGAGCTGGGACCTGTCCTATCCCTGACTCTTCCCCTTGCTTTAGGACACCTGTGCCTGGTATCCCACCATATGCAGGTCATACGTCAATGCTATCCTCTGAGTTGTTGGCTGTGAGTGTTAAATCAAATGATGTGTGCTTGCATCATGACTATCTTCTTGCTGTTCCTCCACTCTGGGTCATTTTGCACTTCTCGGGTGTTTCAAAGGAGGGATTCACAATGGTAAGATTGTGCTGAGACAAGGGCCGGAATTCTCCCATCCCACCTGCCATTGGAATTTTAGTGGGCGGGTTGCGGAGAATGTGAAACACCATTGACGGTCGGGCGGGAATTTCCGGCTTTTAGACCAGCGCGGTCAGAGAATTCCACCCAAGGAGTGGGAAAGTGAGAGGTGCCTACTTAGGTCATCTTCAGGTTGTAAATCAGTGGGATGAGAGAGAAGGATGATTAAATATGAGGATACCATCATCTTCGTTATCTTCGATAATGACTTGTGCCATCTCCTCTATAGAGGATACTGACATGCAAAGTGTTCCTATTCCCCACTATTTAGCTCCTGTAACCTTTGGTTATATGTCACCCTGTCTTGCAAGACACAGACAGAAGAGTGTGGTAAGTGTAAGCAATCTGGGTGAAATGGCTGTCATAGTTGAATAGCTGGCAGTGTGCGCAAACTGTGAGATGTGGATGAGAGGCTTGCAGCAATGTAATGTGTATGAAGATAGATTGAAGCTATGAATGTGAAATATGAGTCCTGATGGAGATTGTTAGGTAGCTGCGTGATGGGGTTAAGGTAACTGAAACTTGGATATAGTTGGTTGGATATAGTTTCTGAAGCTACATTCACTGTACAATATCATTCTTCCCACCTTCTCCACAAGGGCTCCAGGGTAGAGTCTAAAAACTTTGGAACACATGCTCTCTCATGCTGTGCTATTCTTCACAGTTTCCCAGATTAGATTCACTTGCTTCATGACTACCCTGTGAACCTCCCATTGCAGAGGTCCAGGTTATCACTTTAAATGGTGGCAGCCACTCGCAATAGCGGCTCTGGATGGATGTTTCCAACCAATCAACAGTGCAGTGAGTGTAGCTGGACACTGAGATTGTCAAAATGAGCTGGCAGCATGAAGGTGCCTTTAATCCTGCTTTGCAATTTCCACTCTTGTTCCCAAGGGCTACCAAATTTAGCCCCCACATTATCAACCCGAACAATGCTCATATTGGTCATATAGGCCTATTGGAATAACAGCTCAAGTTACTCATGAGAGTGTGAACACATTCTACCAATGCACCTGTATCACCGAAAGATATGTTATGCAGATTTCTTGTGACACCAATATGTTTGATGCACCAGAACATTTGTATAAACTGTATTAAACAAAACTTCAGTCTGAAGGAACATATATATTGCAATAAAAGAGCTATTATATGGCCAATTTATGAAAGCTCAGATACAATAGGCAAAATGGTCGCCATCTATGCTGTATCATTCTGGGATAAAAGTTTTTCCCAGCTCTAAATAAGAAGCCTGAATCAGAAGAGACCAGTTGAAAATATTGGGATAATTTGTGATTCCTTTTTCTAAATGGATTATATTTATTGTAATGGAGTGCAGCTGAAATGGCACTGGAACCAAAATCGGAATTTTCTGGAACTGGTGCAGTGGCGAGTCATCTGAAAAATCCTGCTGGTGGGCAGGGCTGGAAGATTAGGGCCAAGGGTCTACTCATGGAAATGATCAACTCTGAACTTCTGATAAAGCTCTCTTTCCTCTTCCAATGTCAACCAGGGACAGCTACCAGTATGCCTTAAGGAGGAGCTATGCCAGCTGAGTCTGGACTGATCATCAATGATTGCAACCTGTAAGGGAAAGGTAAAGTCACCATAGCCTCATAGGCTGGTGGTGATTTAACATGAGGATCACCACACCTCAGGCGAGGGGCAAAGTTAAGAAGGCAGCTCTTCATGAATAACCTCAGCCGGTATGGGAATTGAACCCACACTACTGGCGTCACACTGCATCACTCACAAGCCATCCACCCAACTGAGCTAAACCGACCCAACATGTATGGCTCTGGTAATTCATTGAGCTCAAAGGCAATGCAAATCAATCCTATCGCTGATTTCTTTGCATGTGAAGACATTGAGATTGGCTGTGGTGCTGAACACAGCAATGAATTAAACAGCCAGCCAACACTGAGAGTGGACAAGAAAAGATAAAGTTTATTTATTAGTCACAAGTGGGCTTACATTAACACTGCAATGAAGTTACTGTGAAAATTCCCAAGTCGCCACACTCCAGTGCCTGTTCGGATACACCGAGGGAGAATTCAGCACATCTTTCGGACTGTGGGAGGAAACAGGATCACCCGGAGGAAGCCCACGCAGACATGGGGAGAATGTGCAGACTCCACACAGACAGTAACCCAAGCTGGGAATCGAACCTGGGTTCCTGGCGCTGTGAGGCAGCAGTGCCAACCACTGTGCCACTGTGCTGTCCTACAATAGCAATGTGAAATCACAATCCCCTCACTTGCTTTTTTTATTTTGATTAATTTCAGAAGATCATACTTAAAACAATAATATCAAGGTACGCTAAAAAGGAAAACTAGAAAGGACTTTACAGTCAATGAAATCATATGATTACCTAGTGTAGGAAACATGGCATCTACCTTGCGCATGAAGAACTCCCACCAGCAGTAAGGTGGTAAAGACCAGATTTTTTTGGTATTAGTTAAGAGTTAACTATTGATCAGGAGACTTGGGAGAACTTCCCTGGTCATCCTTGAAATAGTGATTGGAATCTTTGATATCCACCTAAGACGGCACTTTGATTTACCATCTCACCCAAAAGATCATGCCTCCTCGCTACTGCACTGGAGCATTAGCCTAGGTTGCGTGCTTAAGTCCCGAGACAGTGACTTAACCTCACACTCTTCAGAATCAGGAGTTGAGCATCTTATTGCTGGACTACATTAGACCATAAGACATAGGAGCGGAAGTAAGGCCATTCGGCCCACCGAGTCCACTCCACCATTCAATCATGGTTGATTTCAACTCCATTTACCCGCTCTCTCCCCATAGCCCTTAATTCCTCGAGAAATCAAGAATTTATCAATTTCTGTCTTGAAGACGCTTAACGTCTCGGCCTCCACAGCCCTCTGTGGCAATGAATTCCACAGACCTACCACTCTCTGGCTGAAGAAATTTCTCCTCATCTCTGTTCTAAAGTGACTCCCTTTTATTCTAAGGCTGTGCCCCCGCGTCCTAGTCTCCCCTGCTAATGGAAACAACTTCCCTACGTCCATCCTATCTAAGCCGTTCATTATCTTGTAAGTTTCTATTAGATCTCCCCTCAACCTCCTAAACTCCAATGAATACAATCCCACGATCCTCAGACGTTCATCGTATGTCAGGCCTACCATTCCCGGGATCATCCGTGTGAATCTCCGCTGGACCCGCTCCAGTGCCAGTATGTCCTTCCTGAGGTGTGGGGCCCAAAATTGCTCACAGTACTCCAAATGGGGCCTAACCAGTGCTTTATAAAGCCTCAGAAGTACATCCCTGTTTTTGTATTCCAAGCCTCTTGAGATAAATGACAACATTACATTTGCTTTCTTAATTACGGACTCAACCTGCAAGTTTACCTTTAGAGAATCCTGGACTAGGACTCCCAAGTCCCTTTGCACTTTAGCATTATGAATTTTGTCACCGTTTAGAAAATAGTCCATGCCTCTATTCTTTTTTCCAAAGTGCACGACCTCGCACTTGCCCACGTTGAATTTCATCAGCCACTTCTTGGACCACTCTCCTAAACTGTCTAAATCTTTCTGCAGCCTCCCCACCTCCTCAATACTACCTGCCCCTCCACCTATCTTTGTATCATCGGCAAACTTGGCCAGAATGCCTCCAGTCCCGTCATCTAGATCGTTAATATATAAAGAGAACAGCTGTGGCCCCAACACTGAACCCTGCGGGACACCACTTGTCACCGGTTGCCATTCTGAGAAAGAACCTTTTATCCCAACTCTCTGCCTTCTGTCTGACAGCCAATCGTCAATCCATGTTAGTACCTTGCCTCGAATACCATGGGCCCTTATTTTACTCAGCAGTCTCCCGTGAGGCACCTTGTCAAAGGCCTTTTGGAAGTCAAGATAGATAACATCCATTGGTTCTCCTTGGTCTAACCTATTTGTTATCTCTTCAAAGAACTCTAACAGGTTTGTCAGGCACGACCTCCCCTTACTAAATCCATGCTGACTTGTCCTAATCCGACCCTGCACTTCCAAGAATTTAGAAATCTCATCCTTAACGATGGATTCTAGAATTTTGCCAACAACTGAGGTTAGGCTAATTGGCCTATAATTTTCCATCTTTTTTCTTGTTCCCTTCTTGAACAGTGGGGTTACAACAGCGATTTTCCAATCCTCTGGGACTTTCCCTGACTCCAGTGACTTTTGAAAGATCATAACTAACGCCTCCACTATTTCTTCAGCTATCTCCTTTAGAACTCTAGGATGTAGCCCATCTGGGCCCGGAGATTTATCAATTTTCAGACCTTTTAGTTTCTCTAGCACTTTCTCCTTTGTGATGGCAACCATATTCAACTCTGCCCCCTGACTTTCCTGAATTGTTGGGATATTACTTGTGTCTTCTACTGTGAAGACTGACGCAAAGTACTTATTAAGTTCCTCAGCTTAGACCTCCTTAGACGCAGCAAGCGCCCTGTTATCTGATGAGGAGATTCAGGGGAAACTTGTTGGGATCCAAAGATGTGCAGGTTAGTGGATTGGTCATGCTTAATTGTCCCTTAGTGTCAGGGGGACAAGCAGGGTAAATACATGGGGTTATGGGGATAGGGCCTGGGTGAGATTGTTGTTGGTGCAGGCTTAATGGACCAAATGGCCTCCTTCTGCACTTTATGGATTCTATGATTTTGATTAGTACCGTATCAATTAACTCCTTTTAAAAGTAGCCATTTTATGGAATAATAGCTATAATGATATACACAGATGGTTACATACTCTTCTATTCTATGATTCTATAAGTTAGTTCACAAATATATATCATTGTTGGTAAGATCATGGAACATTATTGGCAACTGCTCAAGCCAACCTGGCTGTCTTCCCTATTAGTAAGAGGGTGGCACTAAGACCCCAGAAGGATCTGATAGCAAGCAGACATTTGGTAAGAAATGTTGACAATTTCTCCAACATAATCAATTGCTCCTGTCAGGCAAGTGTAAATCAGCCACTGTGGAACTTGTTTTCCAGTGCAGATTAACTTACTAATAAGACACCCTCTCCACCCAAAAACTGGCAACAATATCATTGTCAATGTTGCAGAGAAGCTACTTAGAACCTGGAGTTCCCATTTTAAATAAATTTGGAATGAATCCAACTACGATTAAAACTCTTCAATGCTGCATTTCAGAAGGAATCGCAATCAGTTCTATATAAATACTTGGCTTTAAATGCGCTGACATCTGAACAATGTAAATACAGACGTTTTACTAAATTGTAACACAGCGTGATGGCATGAATGATATTTATGGAACAAGGCAAGCCGCAAGTAAATAATGGTATCTGTAGGGTTTCTGCTGTTCCTTTTGGAAAGACAGAGCATTGCTGGGTGAAGGGAAATGTGGCAATGTTTGGCTTCCTTAACTGAAGTTGGCGTGGAGAGCTACTGTTGGTCATTACTGAAGATACATAAAAGAGCAATCCTTCGCAGGATGGAGGCAAGATTGTGGGCGAGCAGCACAGATAAGAAATGTGGAAAACAATACATCTTTTTATATATGTGAGTAAAAAAAAACATAATTCAAGCTGTGATCCACAGTTTCTAAGGAATCTGTGTGACACAAAGAACAATGAAGAGACAAGCACACATTAGCAATATCAACCCCTTCTGTGCACTGATGGGCCTTAATAATCACTCTCTAAAGATCTCACAACCTGTGATGGATCTTAATAAGCGGTTAGCAAAACATTGGCCTTAGATATTCATTTTAATTGCCCAATTTCTGCAAGAAGCAATTGTCATTGCGATCACAGTGCATATAAAATGCTGTAATTGCTATTTTATGTTTTGAAATTCATTTGATCAACAAATAAAAAAGTCGTACACAATGGAACACACTATATAGATCATTGCACAAATGAGTTATAAATGAACTATATAAATAGTGGCTTCTTCATGTGGAACTTATCCTAATAAACATTTCTCTGGGGGAAATGTTGCTATTTCCTATATATTTAATGATATTAGCATTGAAAGCATTACAAAATTAAGGTTGTTTTACAAACTGGCCCGCTGTACCAATTGTATGACAACATCCTTCAAGCACAAATAAAGAGTTAATATTTGTAATAAGTTTGGAAATTCCCTTCCGCAAGCTAAACAATTTCAGAGCTGGTTGCCCTCACTATGCACAAAGCAATCAGAAATTTGACTAAATTCAACTCCATAAGATATGGGACAGAAAAGTACCAAAAGTTTATTTTTCAGTGTCACAAGTAGGCTTGTGACATTGCAATGAAGTTACTGTGAAAATTCCCTTCGTGCCTGTTCAGGTACGCTGAGGGAGAATTTAGCTTGGCCAATGCACCCAACCAGCACGTCTTTTCAGACTGTGGGAGGAAACCAGAGCACCCGGAAGAAACCCATGCAGACACGGGGAGAATGTGCAGACGCCACACAGACAATGACCCAACCTGGGAATCAAACCTGAGTCCCTGGCACTGTAAGGCAGCAGTGCTAACCAATGTGCAACCATGCCACCCCTATTCATCCCTATATTTGTTCTATTCCTTACATGGTTGAGGTCCTCAATAAAATACTTAAATGATGACATTTATTTATAATGCCGGAATGGTATATTGGTCTGTAATTTTAATATAATTCAACTCATCAATACCCTTCCTTTAATAGCTGGTCCATCACTTCTCAGTTCTGTTGGATTTGTTTTTGTTACTGTGCAATTGTTACAGGTCTGCATGTTTGTAACCTAATTACTTAGTCTTTTTCTAATTTTTGATGTAAGTCACACTGCACTTCAATCTGCAGGCTGCAAGCATGTTTTATAAATAAAATATCAATATTAAAATTAATACCTTATTTTGTTCAAGATGTAATATGCTATAAATGCTAACACAGTGGCCCATCATTTACTGATGGTTTGCAAAGCAGCTTTCACACACAATTATCAACTGACAGCAAAAAATACAGTGCAGCTATCCATTAGTAACTGGAATCAATGCCATAGGTCCTTTACTAAATGGGCTCTGGATAACCCAATTACTGTATTGGTGACTGATGACTCCATTGGTGAAATTGGCATCCTTCTTTTTGAAGAATGGCAGCATGGTGGCACAGTGGTTAGCACTGTTGCCTCACCGTTCCAGGGACCCGGGTTCAATTCTGGTCTTTGATGACTGTCTGTGTGGAGTTTGCACATTCTCCCCGTGTCTGCGTGGGCTTCCTCCAGGTGCTCCGGTTTTCTCCCACAGTCCAAAGATGTGCGGGTTAGGTGGATTAGTCATGCTAAATTGCCCCTTAGTGTCCAAAGATGTGTAGGTGAACTGGATTAGCCATGGGAAATGTGCAGGGTATGGGGATAGGGCAGGAGAGAGGGTAAGATACTCTGTCAGAGAGTTGGTGCAGACTCGATGGTTCAAATGGCCTCTTCTGCACTGTAGGGATTCTATGATTACTTTAGAGCAGGGTTTCCCAAACCGGGTTCCCTGGACCCCTGGAGTTCTTTATGTCTCATCCAGGGATTCCACAGTCAGTTTAGCCAGAAAAAGCCAGCCTTCCAGCTTGACCAATGGAAAGCGGTGTTTTTCACTTTGTTGGCTACTGATAGGCGCACTAGTTAGCCTATCAGCAGCTAATGAACTGAGAAGCTGGTCTCTGATTGGACAAGCTGAAAATACCAGTGAAGTCAGTGAAACTAATTTAAACTCTCAGGAAAGATTGGTGGGCCACTTCCACAGGGTGGGAGAGGCTGGAGCTCTGAGGGTTGAGAGAGGCAGGAGCTAAGATTGAGGGGCCAGGCCTGCAGGAGGCTGATGGCGGAGGGGTGGTACTTTAGAAGTATTTGTTGAAAAACAGAACCTTTTAATTTCATAAAGGTACACATAAAATTTAGAAAAGTCTTTTAAACTCTTTTTGTATGTCTATACCTATTGCACAATGCTAATCATTTTTTGTGGTTTAGTTCTTCAATATAATAAGAATATTTGTCAGGGATGCTGTCGGTACTCTTGGGAGGCCAAAAGGGTTCTGTGGTTGGAAAAGTTCGGGAAACCTTGCTTTAGAACAACAGTTGTGTTCAAAGTATTGTATAATCTTTGAAGAACTGCTTAAAACATGGATCAAGTCGACACACCATTCGTTATAAACCAGAGGTATGACAGAGGAGAATGTCTCTGACAGGGGGTAGTGTAGAACCCAAGGTTCATCAGCTCTCTGTGATGATGCAAATTAATAGGATCATGGAATTAAGTTTTACACGTGACCCTGAGATTTGGAACTGATGAAGACTAAACTCTTGAACACCCCTGTCTTAACCCACTGCTGTACCTTCAGGTCTGATTCTCTGATGACCTTGTGTTCACCATTCGTTCAGATCATTGCAAACTCCATATGAGGAAGGTAGTAGCGTGGGAAGTTAAAAATAGAAAATGGCTGTCACAGGTTCAACAATCACCATTTATTGGGGTATTAAAGAGATCTGCGGGTGTCAATCACTCTTCAATACTTCTTCAAAGTACGCACTGTTCATGTTCAACCTGAAGTGAATATCACCAGGTTATTCAACTGCAGAGGCCAGAAAGACTCAACTCATCCCTGCTCTCACCTATAATTTAAACATAGAATCATAGAATCCTACAGTACAGAAGGAGGCCATTTGGTCCATTGAGTCTGCACCAACCACAATCCTACCCAGGTCCTATCCCCATAACCCCATGCGTTTACCCTAGCTAGTCCCCCTGACACTAAAAGGCAATTTAGCATGGCCAATCCACCTAACCTGCACATTTTTGTACTGTGGGAGGAAATCGGAGCACCTGGAGGAAACCCATGGGAGAATGTGCAAACTCCACACAGACAGTGACCCAAGCTGGGAGTCAAACCTGGGTCCCTGGCACTGTGAGGCAGCAGTGCCAACCACGGTGCCACCGTGCCGCCCATGTCTGGGATCATTGGATAGCAATCAGGTCAGAGAACTCCTGGGTGTGTTTTTCCTCCTGAACTCAGGGGTGCTCAGACCTATTGTCATAGATGATCCACAGATCTAGGTTGGAGCCAGGGATTCTGTGTTTTGTATAGCTCTGCTACCCAATTAGGCAAAGTACTGAGTCACTGAAGAGTTCCAGTCAAGAGTTTTGACAATAGACCCAATCAGTTTAACATTGGTGGTGGGAAAACATTTGGAAACGATAACCTGGGACAAAATTAACAGTTATTTGGACAGGTGTGAACCAATTAAGAAAAGCCCACATAGCTTTGTTAAATCATGTTTAATTAACTTTATTGAGGTAACAGAGAGGGTTGACAAGGGTAATGCATTTGATATTCTGTATAAAGACTTCTAAAAATTGGGTGATGAAGTGTCACATATCAGGCTTTTCAGCAATGTTAAAACCAATGGAACAAAATGGAAAGTAGCGACATGGAAATGAAGTTTACTGAGTGACAGGGAATAGTTGCAAACAGTTGTTTTTTTCAGACTGGAAGAAGGTATAGTGGGGCTCCCCATGGGTCAGCACTGCCATTTCTTCTCAATATATGTTAATGACCTGAACTTGGATGTCCAGGGTCAATTTCAACAATTTGCAAAAGGCACAGAATTTGAAAGTATTATGAACTGTGAGGAGATGCAGAAGAGGCCATTCGGCCCATCGTCTCTGCCCCAATCTCTGTGGAGCCGGCCTTGTAAACTCGATCAGGCCCCGCCCTGCCAGAATGACAGCATGAAACACACCCCGTAATTTATTTCTGTCAGAGTTGCTCAAGATCTGGCCTGAAAACTCAGCAGTGCATCAGGAGAGTTACAAGTCAGTTTTCAACCAGAGTCTGACACCCTGACAAATTTTGAAAGAATTTTGTCTCTCATCTTCTTAGATTTGTTAGAGCCTTCTGGATTTAACATTGAGTTCACCAAGTTTAGGCTGTGAACTTTCCCCTCCACCTTGACTCCCCGCTTTTTGTTTTCTGTTATTTGGTTTCCCTGGCTTGTCCCAACACTACCCACCCTTCCCCCAAATGGCCACTGAGCCTTGTTGTTCAGTTTTGCTCACATTGAACACTGATGCCTGTTCTCCTATTAACACATTCTCATAGAACCGCTTGTGGTGAACCATCGTTGGTTCCCACTGGATAGTGCTGAGCCAGGGGCTGGCCAGGACTACAAGGATGTACATATGTTACTGTTGGATTGTGCTATTGTTGCTGTTGGGGTTAGGGTGGGGTTGTTACACCTGTGTATGTTACTGTTGTGTCACATCCCAGTCGGGCTCCGCCTCCTGGGAGAGGTATAAGAGTCCCTGCTCTGGCCGGGACCCCTTCAGTCTGGGATAGTGTATATAAGTTCTGGTAGCTTCGTTAACAGTAAATAAAAGCCTTTCATTTACTGAGCTTCAAGCCTCGTGTCTGAGTAGCGCATCAATTTTATTTACTGTCGTTAAACTCTCGTCGAAAAAAAAAGAGAGAGTATGGAGCAAATTCTCAAGCCGGAACGCCTTACGCTAGATCCACGTGCGGTGGGCGCTTCTAACACCTTCGACCACTGGCTGAAGTGTTTCGAAGACTACCTGGCAGCCTCCGCAGCGGTCACCACAGATGATGACAGACTCCGGGTCCTCCATGCGAGGGTAAGCGACACTGTCTACCTCGAGATCCGTGCGGCCACTAATTATCCTAAGGCCCTCGAGCTTCTAAAGAAGCGCTATACCAAACCACCTAATGAGATACACGCTCGTTACCTCCTAGCCACTCGATGACGGCAGTCTGGCGAAACGATGGAGGACTATGCGAATGAGCTCCTACAGCTAGCCAGGGGCTGTGACTGCAAAGCTGTGTCAGCTGAGCAGAGCATGTACGACCTCGCCTGAGATGCGTTTGTGGCCGGGGTCGGATCGTCGTACATTCGACTTAAACTGTTGGAGAAGGGTAACCTTAATCTTACCGAGGCCATCGAGTTAGCAGAGATGCTCGAGTCGGCCTCCAAGAGCTTAGTTTTATATCCGGAGGACCATGTGGAGACAACGTGGCAGGAGCAATTGCAAATCCCTCCTCGTCCCTCGGGTTCGAAATGCTGTGTAATGGCGTGCTCCCATTCGGGCCAGACGACGGCTGCAGCCCCGAGCGGCCCGCGGTGCTATTTCTGTGGAGGAGCGAAGCATACTCGGCAAAAGTGTCCCGCTAAAGCTGTGTTGTGCACCGCATGCGGTAAAAAAGGGCATTATTCAAAAGTGTGCCGATCTAAACCCAGGAACGGCAGTGCGGCCTGCGATTCTTCAGAGCTCGGGTCTTCATCGTCGAAGTCGTCACGGGGTTCATCCACGTGCGAGACCAGGACGACGCCATTACAGTCGACGGAGTCGGAGGAGTATGACCACCAGGGGTCGCTGAGTTTGGCGCCCTCACCCACGTGCGATTCATGGGGGCAGCCATGTTGGTCGACACTGACCACGAACGACCAGCAGGGGTCCTCCTCATCGACTTCAACTGCCTGCAGTGGCGCTCATGAACCAACGGTGGCGTCGATCATCCTGGACCAGGCCAAGCCTCATAGACTTGACAAATCTATGATGAATATCCAGGTAAATAACCACGTGATTTATTGTCTGTTTGACAGCGGGAGCACTGAGAGCTTTATCCACCCAGACACTGTGAAGCGGTGTGGACTCCAGATTCAACCTGCCAAACAGACAATCTCTATGGCATCAAGGTCCCGGTCTGTTGCCGTGCTAGGGAGTTGCGTGGTAACCTTGAAGGTGCAAGGCACAGTTTACGAGCGTTTCAAGTTCCTTGTGTTGCCGTATCTTTGCGCGCCAATACTTCTCGGACTAAACTTCAAGGTCCACTTGAGGAGTGTAATCCTACAGTACGGCGGGCCACTCCCTTCACTGGCAGTGGGAAAGCAGCAGCAGCCTCCAAATTGCCCAATGCGCCCCGCCTGTAGCCTCTCGACGCTGAAGATCACCACACCCTCCTTGTTCCAGAATCTTGTGCCAGGCTGCAAGCCCATCGCGACTAAAAGTAGGCGTTACAGCACTGAGGATCGGATCTTCATTAGATCTGAGGTTCAGCGGCTCCTCAAAGAAAGGATCATACAACCCAGTGCTAGTCCGTGGAGAGCGCAGGTCGTGATGGTCAAGAGCGGGAACAAACCCCGGATGGTCATTGACTACAGTCAGACCATTAACCGATATACGCAGCTGGATGCGTATCCTCTCCCGCGCATATCTAATATGGTCAATCAGATTGCGCAGTACCGGGTGTTCTCCACCATAGACCTCAAGTCTGCCTACCACCAACTCCCCATTCGCCCAGAGGACCGACAATACACGGCTTTTGAGGCAGATCGTCGCTTGTATCACTTTCTCAGGGTTCCCTTTGGTGTCACCAATGGGGTCTCGGTCTTCCAGCATGCTATGGACCGAATGGTGGACCAGAACGGGCTGCGGGCTATCTTCCCGTACCTGGATAATGTCACCATCTGCGGCCATGACCAGCAGGACCACGACACAAACCTCCTGAACTTCTTACGCACTGCATCTCACCTGAACTTGACCTACAACAGGGAGAAGTGTGTGTTTCATACGCGCCGAATAGCCATCCTAGGATACGTGGTGGAAAACAGGGTCACTGGCCCTAATCCAGACCGTATGCGCCCCCTTTCTGAACTTCCCTTACCTGCTAGTGCAAAAGCACTGAGAAGATGCTTAAGCTTCTTCTCTTATTATGCGCAGTGGGTTCCCAACTATGCGGATAAAGCCCATCCACTCATTAAGTCCACGACTTTTCCCTTAACGCCAGAGGCCAGATTGGCCTTCGATAAATTGAAAGCCGACATCGCGAAAGCCACGATGCACGCTGTAGACGAGTCCATCCCCTTTCAGGTGGAGAGCGATGCATCTGATTTCGCCCTGGCCGCCACACTTAACCAGACGGGCAGGCCCGTCGCATTTTTTTCCCGCACCCTCCAAGGCCCCGAAATTCGGCATTCAGCGGTGGAAAAGGAGGCCCAGGCCATTGTGGAGGCCGTCAGACACTGGCGCCATTACGTGGCGGGAAAACGGTTCACCCTGATCACGGACCAGCGTTCCGTGGCGTTCATGTTTAACAACACGCAGAGGGGCAAGATCAAGAATGACAAGATCTTGCGGTGGAGAATTGAACTCTCCACCTATAACTACGACATCATGTATCGTCCAGGGAAACTCAATGAGCCCTCGGATGCCCTCTCGCGTGGAACATGCGCTAGTATACAGGAGGACCGTTTGCACGCCCTCCATAATGACCTTTGCCATCCTGGGGTCACTCGGCTCTACCACTTTATAAAAGCCCGCAACCTGCCTTACTCGGTGGAGGACGTCAGGTCAGTAACAAGGAGCTGTCGGGTTTGCGCAGAATGCAAACCGCAATTTTACCGACCTGACCGGTCACACTTAGTCAAGGCCAATCGTCCCTTCGAGAGACTGAGTGTCGATTTTAAGGGCCCCCTTCCCTCAACAGATCGGAATGTGTACTTCCTCAATATCATTGACGAGTACTCTCGGTTCCCTTTTGTTATTCCCTGCTCTGATACATCCGCTGCCAAGGTTATCAAGGCATTCCGTGATCTCTTTACCCTGTTCGGGTACCCCAGCTACATCCATAGCGACAGGGGCTCGTCGTTCATGAGCGATGACTTGAGGCAATTCCTGCTCTCATACGGGATTGCCTCTAGTAGGACCACGAGCTACAACCCTAGGGGTAACGGACAGGTAGAACGCGAGAATGCTACAGTCTGGAAGGCTGTCTTACTGGCGTTGAAGTCAAAAGGTCTTCCAGTCTCCCGTTGGCAAGAGGTGCTCCCTGATGCGCTCCATTCTATTCGCTGCCTCCTGTGTACGGCAACCAATGCTACTCCCCACGAGAGGATGTTCTCATTCCCTCGGAAGTCTTCCTCGGGGACCTCATTACCGTCTTGGTTGACGTACTCAGGACCCGTCCTCCTGCGGCGATATGTAAGGGCCTGCAAGTCCGACCCGTTGGTCGAACAGGTCCATCTCCTCCACGCCAACCCTCAGTATGCCTATGTGGCATACCCTGACGGGCGAGAGGACACGGTCTCGATCCGAGACCTGGCGCCAGCAGGGGACGTAGCAACCCCTGTCGCTCCCATACCCCCTGTAACAAACCCTTTATCTCTTGTTTCTTCCCCGGACACGGCGCGGGCAGCATCGGGACCATCGCTTAACCATTTTACTCCCATGTACAACTTGCCTGAGCCCAGAAGATGGTCGCCACCGCAGGGCGTGTCAGGATCCCCTGGACTACCGTCACCTCAGGGTCAACCGGCCTGTGAGTCCGTGGAAGAACAGCTGGACGCCGCTTTGGGGAGAACGCCACCGCAAGTGCCTACTCCGGTGTCACCGCCGGTATTGAGGAGGTCACAACGACGGTGCGGTCCCCCTGACCGTCTGAACTTATAGACTGCTGACACTTTATTCTGTTTTATTGTACCCCGCCGGCCTTTGTTCTCAAAGGAGGGGTGAATGTGGTGAAACATCGTTGGTTCCCACTGGATAGTGCTGAGCCAGGGGCTGGCCAGGACTACAAGGATGTACATATGTTACTGTTGGGTTGTGCTATTGTTGCTGTTGGGGTTAGGGTGGGGTTGTTACACCTTTGTACTGTAGTGTTGTGGCACATCCCAGTCGGGCTCCGCCTCCTGGGAGAGGTATAAGAGTCCCTGCTCTGGCCGGGACCCCTTCAGTCTGGGATAGTGTATATAAGTTCTGGTAGCTTCATTACAGTAAATAAAAGCCTTTCATTTACTGAGCTTCAAGCCTCGTGTCTGAATAGCGCATCACCGCTACAGCGCAGAAGGAGTCCATTTGGCCCATCGAATCTTCACCGCCAACAATCCTATCCAGGCCCTATCCTCATAACCTCATGTATCTACACTGCTAACCCCCCAACACTAAGGGACAATTTAGCATGGCCAATTAACATAAACTGCACATCTTTGGAGTGTGAGAGGAAACTGGAGCACCCGGAGGAAACCCATACATGCAGTCACCCAAAGCCGGAATTGATCCCGGGTCCCTGGCACTCTGAGGTAGCAATGCTAACCACTGTGCCACCATGCTGCTCAGGGCGGCACGATGGCACAATGGTTAGCACTTCTGCCTCACAGTTCCAGGGACCCGGGTTCGGTTCCCGGCTTGGGTCACTGTCTGTGTGGAGTATACATGTTCTCCCCATGTCTGCGTGAGTTTCCTCCGGGTGCTCTGGTTTCATCCCACACTCCAAATATGTGTGGGCTAAGTGGATTGGCCATGCTAAATTAACTCTTAGCGTCAGGGAGACTAGCTAGGGTAAATGCATGGGGTTATGGGGATAGGGCCTGGGTGGGATTGTGGTTGGTGCAGACTTGATGGGCCGAATGGCCTACTTCTGCACTGTAGGGATTCTATGTCAAGCTTCTGCTCTCCTGCCTTTGACACTGTTAAAAATCTTCAGTCCCTAATAGCATCAGTAAGAGCCCCTTCGTCTCATGCCCGTGACATCTTTCTCAATACCTCCTTAACCGATCACTGACTTTTCATTCTGTCCCACACCTGCACCCCCCCCCCCCCCACCCCACCCACCCCGCCCCTCCAAGTACTTAATTCATCACATTTCTATCCCTTTTCTGTTCTGTAAAAGGGTCAATGGACTTGAAATGCTAACTGTGTTTTCCTCTCCACAGATGCTGCCAGACCTGCTGAGTTTATCCAGCATCTTCTGTTTTTATGTCTGGGATTCACTGACTGAGGTGTGGTAGAGATAAATTCAATAATCACTTTATAAAGGAAACTCGATAAGCATCAGAAGAGAGAATACTTCTAGGCTTTGGGAAAAGGGGAGTGGGACTAGGTGAGTTGTTCTTGACCTGGCTTCCTTCTGTGCTGTAACAATTCTATGATTCAATCAACTATCCCTCCCAATTTTGTTAAGTTGCAGACACTCTACTCTACAGGTGACTCATTACCTTTTTCCTTAGAATCATAGAATCATACAGTGCAGAAGAGGATCTTTGGCCCATTGAGTCTGCACCAACACCTGAGAAACACCTGAAGACCCACCTAATCCCATCTACCAGCACTTGGCCCATAGCCTTGAAAGTTACGACATGCCAAGTGCTCATCCAGATACTTTTTAAAGGATGTGAGGCAACCTGCCTCTATCACCCTCCCAGGCAGCGCATTCCAGGCCATCACCACCCTCTGGGTAAAAATGTTTTTCCTCACATCCCCTCCCTAAACCTCCTGCCCCTCACCCTGAACCTATGTCCTTGTGACTGTCCCTTCAACTAAGGGGAACAGCTGCTCCTTATCTACACTGTCCATGTCCCTCATAATCTTGTACACCTCGATCAGGTTGCCCCCTCAGTCTTCTCTGTCCCAACAAAAACACTCCAAGCCTACCCAATCTCTCTTCATAGCTTGCCAGCAGCATCCTGGTGAATCTCCTATTTGATATTGTCCTGCTTCCATCTGCAAGTAGCTAAGGGCTGCTTTAATTAATTCTTTCTAAAGCTGCTTCTCGCATGGCTGCAATCCCTTCGTAAGAATCCACATAAAAAGCCCCATTAAAAGATCTAACATTAAGCATTAATGAGTTTATCTGACTGAAATAAAACATTCCAGATAAAATCAAACTAAGCATTTCTATTATTGGGAGTGCCACTCCCTTATTTGACGTTAGGGACTATGCGGTAATTGCACATAAACTAGGATTCCTGCCTTGCACATGTTGGATTATGCTCAGTTTTTAATTTAATTGCAATGCCTGTGAGAGAGGCTGATTTCTACTTTTGCATACTGTAATTATTCCTTTGTCTGCAACCTGCCATTAGTAATCAGGATATTTTGTTGGCATATATGTACTGGGACTTAAAATGATCAAGACTGGACATTACATTTGTGATAACAAACTGGCTCTAGTTAATATTGCCAAATTAATTACTGTACTTGACAGAGTTTCTAGTTTACCCCTTCCAGGCAGTGTTCAATCTGACTACTTGTTAATGGCCCAGATTTTCCAACAACATTCACCATACATTTTGTTCTATACTATGCACTGATCTTGCTATCGATAACCAGAATACACCACAGAGATCATGCTGTAGGCCCATAGCTACTGTCCACTCTTGTGATTCCATAGACAATTCCTGATCCCTTCATTTGAAATTGCCTTGTCAACAGTTAGCTTGAGCTGCCATGGTTTAAACATTCATTTGCATATTGATGCACTATTGATTGTCCCAAATGTCAAAATCAGGTGATAGGAAGTGAAGCTTAGAAAGGAAAGGTGCACAGATAGGTTATATTTAAATACTTTACCCAGAGAGTGGTTGCATGTGAGGAATGACCTTTTAAGGGAGGCAGGGGATGTGGAAGAAAGAGAACGAGAAAGGTATTTGAGTGAGTGAATGGATGAGCAGCAACAGCTAATGGGACTGGCCACATGGACTGCAGGTACTTTGCTTACTTTCCTGTGTTCCTTTGGAGAGATTATTTCGTTAATGCCAACATTGGCCAAGCTACAGCAGTTGAACCTCCTCGTTTTCTCTATTTTCTTCAATAAGTGAACATTATGTGATGTAGAACCCACATTTAAAAATGTGCATACTAGAGCAGTTCTTCATTCTTCTACTTTTCTTACTCTCCCTTCTCTGATAACACTGAAAAGATTGAAGAACATACAGGCAACCAGACCAAAAGTTACATTCTGCCATTCCATTCTATCCCTTTCCATGAGGAATTAGTCTCAAAAATTAGGCACATGCACCCACTACATCAGGTTCTCGAGGGGAATCATGTTTAACCTATTTATTGGAGTTCTGCTGTTCTTAGATTTCCAGTGGGCATTTGATAAGATACCACATCAAAGGTTATTGTGTAAAATAAAAGCTCATGGTGTAGTGTGTAACATGTTAGCTTGGATAGAAGTATGGCAGGCTAACAGGAAACAGAGTAGGCATAAATGGGTCTTTTTCTGGTTGGCAGGATGTGATGACTGGTGCGCCACAGGGATCAGTGCTGGGGTTCCAACGTTTTACACTTTATATAATTGATGAAGGGACTGGAAGTATGGTCACTAAATTAGCTAACAACACTGAGGTAGGTCAGAAAGTAACTTGTGAAGAGGATGTAAGGAGGTTAAAATGGACACAGATAGGTTAAGTGAGTGAGCAAAAATCCAGCCAATCAAGAATAATGTGGGAATAAGTGAAATTGTCCATTTTGTCAGGAAGAATAAAAAAAGAAGTGTTTATCTAAATGGTGAGAGGTTGCAAAACTCTGGGGTGCAGAGGGATCTGGATGTCCCAGTTCATGAATCACAAAAGTCTAGTATACAGATGCAGCCATCGGAATTTTACCACCCCGCCTGCCACGGAATCGGAGCAGGTGAGGGGCGGACAAAAGAAATGTTCATTGACCTCGGGCAGGAATTTTCGGTCTCGCTCAAGCGAGGCCATAAAATCCTGCCCAGCAAATAATTAGGAAAGCTAATCAGGGAGCAGCTGTTCCCCTTAGTTGAAGGGTCAGTCACAAGGGGACATACGTTCAAAGTGAGGGACAGGAGGTTTAAGGGGGATGTGAAGAAAAGCTTTTTTATCCAGAGGTAACAATCTAGAATGTGCTGTCTGGGAGAGTGGTAGAAGTGGGTTGCCCCACATCCTTTAAAAAGTACCTGGATGAGCACTTGACATGTGATAACATTCAAGGCTATGGGCCAAGTGCTGGTAAATGGGATTAGGTGGGAGGTCAGGTGATTCTTGCATGTTGTTGCAGACTCGATGGGCTGCAGGGCCTCTTGTGCACTGTATGATTCTATGAATCTAATTGAATGTTATCATTTATTATGAGGGGAATTGACTACAAAAGTAGTGAGGTTATGCTTCAGTTGTACATGGTGAGATCATATCTGGTGTATTGTACACACTATTTGTTTCCTTACTTAAGGAAAGATGTAAAAGCATTCAGAACAGTTCACAGAATGTTTACTAGGAAGGAGGGGTAGTCTTATGAGGAAAGGTTGGATAGGTTAGGTTTATATCCACTAGAGTTTAGAAGAATAAGAGGTGACTTGATCGAAACCCTTAAGATCCTGAGGGATATTGACAGGGTTGATGTGGAGAGGATATTTCCTCTGGTTGGAATATCAAGAACTAGAGGTTACTGTCTAAAATTAAGGGGTCATCATTTAAGATGGAGATGATATTAAAAAAATTTCCCGGAGGGTCGTGAGTCTCTGGAACTCTCTTCTTCAAAAAGCAGTAGAAGCAAAAGCTTTAAATATGATTAAGACAGATCTAGATAGATTCTTGATTAAGAAGGGGATGAAAGGTTGTTGGAGATAGACAGGAATGTGGGATTGAGGTTACCATTAGATCAGCCACGATCTTAGTGAATGCCAGAGAAAGCTTGAGGGGCCCAATGGCCTACTCCTGCTCCTAAAACGCTGTCCACTGTCTCTTCTAACCCAATAGGGAATGGAGCTACATCACCACCAAATGGCTGCTTGCTATCTTTCTTGCTGGATTGTCAGAATTAAAATATCTTCTGTTGATGTTCCTGACTCAGACTGGGGATTGTATTGCTCAGACAAGTCCCCAATACCTCACCCTTTGTTAGATATTTTCAACTGCTGAGTTAATAAAACATGGTTTAAATAATAGATACCGAGATTTCAAGCCTGTTATAACATCAGGGTTCCTATGATCATTGCCAAGTGGACCCATTGGAAGTGACGAGTGGGGAACTAGGTACACAAAATATAATTTTTATTTTGCCTTGATCAGAAGGGGCAATGCTCACATCTCGAGTTTGCAGCAAATAATAAATCAAAGGGCCTGAGGTACCAAACGGCTCTATTCCTGATAATCTTAGTACTTAAACTGCAGCTCTCACATATTCTAACTCATATAAACTAATAAAAGGCAAAGTGATGTAATATAACTATTATGAGCACAATAATGGTGAATATGTGAATGGATATATGAAATATGTGCCTTTAAGTGATTAAGAATTTGAAGATATGCAAAGAGTGCAGCTTGTTCCTGATATATATCCAACTTCATGGAGCACAGTCGTTAGCACTGCTGCCTCATAGTACCAGGGGCCCGGGTTCAATTCTGGCCTTGGGTTACTGTCCGTATGGAGTTTGCACGTTTTCCCTGTGTCTGCGTGGGTTTCCTCTGGGTGCTCCAGTTTCCTCCCACAATCCAAAGATGTGCGGGTTAGGTTGATTGGCCATGATAAATTGCCCCTTAGTGGCAGGGGGCTTAGGGGGCTGAATATGTGGGGTTGTGGGAATTGGACCTGGGTGGCATTGTTCTCGGTGCAGGCTTGATGGGCCAAATGGTCTCTTTCTGCACTGTAGATTCTATGATTCAGTGATGCTATGATCTTTCCAATTTCTCAGTTCACTAATAGTAGCTCAGAGCTGATCTGAGAAGAAAAGCAACACATTGAAAGCTATATTTATGGTTATGTGCAATAACTTGTACAAACAGGTTTGAGTCACACTTCAACAGATGAACTGGTATTTGAAAGCAAAACCAGGTTTGATGACAACAGGGCGCTAATATTGTTTAACATCTAAGATAAGTATGACTATGCAAATGGTGGACATCTTTGTAAATGCTTTGTGCTCAAAAAAAATGCAGGCAATCTTCCTATTGTCAAAACCAACAATAAAACTCATCCTGGTTTCAAACAGGACAGACTTCACTAAGTAGTAAGATTGCATATTAGGCCACGACTTAACAAGATGCTGTTTTTTAAAGAGACATTTCTTTCCTTTGTGCATTCTTCAAGACATTTCTTTCCTTATCACATATCGGACTCTTAAGTATATAGGAACACCTGGGTAACAGTGACTACATTACTAGATAATGATACATTAAAAGACAAATCAAAGCTGCTATAGATTTAATAATAATAATACTAGGGCCAGAATTTTATGTGACACCCCTCCCCCGCAACGGGTTCCAGGGGTGGTGGTGGTGGGGTGTGGTGGGGCGGAGGAGGGGGGGATGGTGGTGGAAAGTGATGCGTGGCAGGAAGTATGAAATTCCATGGAGGGGATTCCCTCCGGGTTCCCGCCCACCCTAACCTTGCAGTGATTTTACACAAGGGCAGGCAGGGCTTCAGATGGAAAGCCCACCTTTTCCTAAACTGAGGCCTTTAAGTGATCAAATTGAGGCCACTTAAGGGCCGTTTCCCATCCAGTCTCAATTTTTAGGCGGCTGCGCAGATGACAGTTCAGTGGGAAACCCAGAAATGAACAAAGGTCAATCTTGGGTGGGAAGGGGGTGTGGGGAAGGGGGGGAACAGAAGCCCCTATCTGACTGAGGGCAACCCCCCCTTCCCACTGAAGCTCCAATGACCTCCTGACCTCACACCCTCTCCCCACCACCAGCCTATCCCCCAAGACCCCAAACGCAATTAGGGATGGGCAACGAATGTTTGACAGCAATGCCCACATCCCATGAAAGCATAAATGAAAAAAATGCCTTCATTTTGCACTAATTTAGCTTTGGAGATGCTGAATTTTTCTTCTGAGTTGGTTAGTAGGGCTGCCCAGTCGACCTGATTCAAGTCACCTGCAACCACACAAAAAATCGAGTCACCTCAAAATCTGGGCCTGAATTTTAAAAATGGCAGGGGCCTGGCCATCCAAAGCGTCGGCTGGGAACTCATCCTCATCGACTCACAGCAGCCCCACTGCCGTTTTACTCTCTAACAAGCATCCATTAGTATAATGTGAGACTTCCCCCCCTCATTCGGGAGCAAGCTCCACCTTGGAAAGCTGCCAGCCAATCAGTGCGGCCGGCAGCTCTCAGTTCCTCCAGTAACAGCGCTGCAATGGCCAAAAGTGCACTGCACTAACCAGCCCGAGACTAAATCCCGAGGTCAGCACAGTGGACAGTGGTTAGCACTGCTGCCTCACAGCACCAGGGACCCGGGTTCAATTCCGGCCTTGGGTCACTGTCTGTGTGGAGTTTGCACGTTCTCCCCGTGTCTGTGTGGGTTTCCTCTGGGTGCTCCGGTTTCCTCCCACAGTCCAAAGATGTGCGGGTTAGGTTGATTGGCCATGCTAAATTGACCCTAGTGTCAGGGGGATTAGCAGGGTAAATATGTGAGGTTACGGGAATAGGTCCTGCATGGGATTTTGTTTGCTGCAGACTTGATGGGTCAAATGGCCTCCTTCTGCACTGTAGGGAATTCTATGATTCGATTCTATGAACTGGAGGCTGTAATAATTCCTGTTTACTGCTTAGGTAAATAACTGCAATGTTTCTTTATATATAACTATAATGCAGAGGCTTGCAGCCTCATGGATGCCAGTCACCTTAGAATCATAGAATCCCTACAGTGCAGAAGGAGGCCACTCGGCCCATCGAGTCTGCACCGACCACAATCCCACCCATCACCATAATCTTACTTATTTACCCTACTAACCCCCTGACACTAAGGGGCAATTTAGCATGGTCAATTAACCTAACCCGCACATCTTTGGAGTGTGGGAGGAAACCGGAGCACCCGGAGGAAACCCACACAGACACGAGGAGAATGTGCAAACTCCACATGGACAGTGACCCAAGCTGGGAATTGAACCAGGTCCCTGGCTCTGTGAGGCAGCAGTGCTAACCATGGTGCCACCATGCTGCCCAGCATCTCCAAAACTAAATTAGTGCAAAATGAAGGCATTTTTCATTTATGCTTTCATGGGATGTGGGCATTGCTGTCGAGCATTTGTTTCCCATTCTTAATTGCACTTGAACTGAGTGGTCTGCTAGGCTATTTCAGAGGGCAGATAACACTCAACCACATGTGGGTCTGGAGTCACATACAGGCCAGACGAGGTAAGGATGACAGATTTGCTTCCCAAATGGGCCTTAAGCAGATGGCTTTTTACAGCGGGCAATGATAATTGTCATGGTCACCATTACTAAGACGAGCTTTATATTCTAGATTTATTAATTGAATTTAAATTCCATCAGCTGTTGCATTGGGACTTGAACCCGAAGCATTAGCCTGGACACCTGAATTACTCGCCCAGTGACATTACCATTGTGTCATCATTCTTAGAGTTTAAAAAAAGCACACGGTAAAACAAAACCAAATTAGTTAATCGGTCATATGCAAGATCAAATCAGACTCAAGCAAAAATAGCTTCACAGGCTTAAAGGGAGTAATTCTCAGGAGAATTGGGACTGACACTGAACTCCGCTAAAGGCAACAAAGCAGTAATAAGAGTAACTAAAAGTGGATGGCTCATTATGAATATGTTAGGATATAAAGGACATATGGGGAGTTATAGAAAGGTACCTCAGGATGAATTAAGATGGACATCTGGAATATGTGATGATGTGGATGATGTTGATGATAGTGTCAACCGGGATATTGGGTTCATGTCACACTATTTGTAACCCCCACAGTTGCCTAGACCTGCAGAGTTTCACTGGCTGTCTTGTCTGGAGACAATACACATCTTTTTAGCCTGTCTTGATGCTCTCCCCACTCATATTGTTTTGTTTCTTAAAGACTTGATTAGTTGTAAGTATTCGCATTCCAACCATTATTCATGTAAATTGAGTTTGTGTCTTTATATGCTCTGTTTGTGAACAGAATTCCCACTCACCTGAAGAAGGCGCTTAGAACTCCGAAAGCTTGTGTGGCTTTTGCTACCAAATAAACCTGTTGGACTTTAACCTGGTGTTGTTAAACTTCTTACATCTGGAATATGGCAGAGGTTTCAAATGGCTATGTAGTATCAGTCTTTACTGTAGAAGATGATGCTGAGTTCTCCGTAATAAATTATACAGTTGAGTCAGTGTCAAAATGGATGTGGATATAATGCTAAACAGGATAAGGTTCGCAAAAGAATTGGCTGCTGGCCTCGACAGCATTCACCTGGACATTCTCCAAGGTATGAAAACTATTCTCAGTGAACCCCTTGCTCAGTATTTAACAACACACCAAAGTTTGTGATTATTCCCATAAATCAAAGAGAGACCCAGTGATGCCAATAATTAAAATGGGGCAATAGGCCAGAAACAGGAAATTACAAGTCAGTTAAATTTAGTTACAGGCAAGATGCAAGCTGATATCAGTAAATATGTGACTACAGGGACAGAGTGAGGGTTATTAAACAATCTCAGCATGACTTTAAAGAAGAAAGAAAGCAACTAGTTAGGGACAATATATATGCTCATATCAGGAAAGGATTGACTCACGGGGCCTATTTTCTCTGAAAAGGATAAAGCTGAGGGATCGTCTAACACAAGTCTTTAAAGTGATGAAAGGTTTTGATGGTGTGGGTGGAATGTTTCCTCTTGTTGGGAAGAGTATGCCTAGAGGCTGTCAGTATGAGATAATCACCAAGAAATCCAATGGGGAATTCAGAAGAAATTTCTATAAAAGAGTAGTAAGAATGTGGAGCTCACTACCACATGGAGTGGTTGAAGTGAATATTTTAGATACATTTAAAGGATGCCAGACAAGCATATTACGGAGAAGAGAATAAAGGGTTTTGGTTTACTTAGGTGAGGAAGGATGGAAGGAGGCTCAAATGAAGCATCAACACTGGCAGAGACTGGTTCTATTCATAGAATTTCGAAATGATTTCGACACAACAGGCTGCTTGGTGAGATAGTTTACCTTGAGATTGAATGCAAATAACTGGATGAGGGCTTGGTTGGGCTGTCATAGGCTACAAGTTTTTACCAGAGGCGATTAGGTTCCTGTAGCAATAAGTGTTTATAGAATCATAGAATCCGACAGTGCAGAAGGAGGCCATTCGGCCCATTGAGTCTGCATCAACCACAATCCCACCCAGGCCCCATCCCCATAATCCCATACATTTACCCTAGCTAGTCTCCCTGGCACTAAGGATCAATTTAGCATGGCCAATCTACCTAACCCGCACATCTTTGGACTGTGGGAGGAAACCGGAGCACCCAGAGGAAACCCACACAGACACAGGGAGAACGTGCAAACTCCACACAGACAGTGACCCAAGGCCAGGAATCGAACCCGGGTCCCTGGTGCTGTGAGGCAGCAGTGCTAACCACTGTGCCACCGTGCCGCCCATTTATTGCACTCTGTAACGAAGAAAGCCATGGAGGATCATATTAAGACTTGCACAGGGATGAGGCCCTTAGATGACAAACTTGATGTGGCCAATCTTGATGTGGGCAACAGCTTGGCCGTAATATACCCCCAGGAGAGAGCGAATCTCCATTGCTTTGAGCGGCTGTTGTTAAGATAACAACTGACACTATGCAGCAAAAGAAAGGCATTTTGCCCACTTCATTAAGGGCTAAAAATTCTGATCTTTCTTTCTACTAATGTTGAGATTGACTTAAACCGGTTCATGCCAGCACAACTAATGAAGCTAAATTATAGCTGTATCTTTGCGCTAATTGAAACACAGCTAGACATAAAATATGTGGTTGTATTTGATGAAGAGTTCATCCACAAAGCAAATCATCAGCCTAATTTTTATTGTTCTAGGATACTGGAAAAAACCGTTACAGTTTTGTGATGGTTTAAAGCGCAGGTGACTGAACCAACGCAGATGCTGGCCTCCAGCTGCCTGCTTTTCACACTGCTGTTACCAGATTATTAAGCATCTTACCAAGTCTCTCACATCAGCTGCCTGTACTAACTCGGTTCTGAGTTACCACTTTGGGTGCAACCTCCGATCCTTGTTCAAATTACACCTGTTCTGAAAGTTATACCACTGAATTTTGCATAATCTTCCTTGCATACTGCAGAATTCAAAATCTTTCACAAACCAGTAGAATCAGGCAACGTTTCTAAGTACAACTTCAAAAAAAATTCCTTCACAAAATAACACTTGATATATTTCAGAGTGAGAACTTCATAGAATCATAGAAATCCTACAAACGGAAGTAGGTCATTTGTCCCATCATTGAAAACAACCCCACCCAAGCCCGATTCCCCCTAACTCCATGTATTTATCCTGCTAGTCCCCTGATAATAAGGGGCAATTTAGCATAGCCAATCAACCTAACCTAATCATTTCTATGATTTCTATGATCTTTGGACTTGTGGGAGGAAACTGGAGCACCCAGAGGAAACCCACAGGGAGAATGTGCAAACTCCACACTGACAGTCACCGGAAGGCCGGAATTGAATCCGATCCCTGGTGCTGTGAGGCAGCAGTGCTAACCACTTTGCCACCATGCTGTTCCCCAACTTGGTAAAGTTTCATTAGTGTAACTGAAAATGTGTTGGCCACTAAAGAAGAAGTGTTTTAAGTCACAGTATCAAGCACCTGCGAGTAGCTGGATTTTAAATGCCTGAAAATGACTTTTTAAAAACAAACAACTTTCTAGTGCAATTGGGTTCCAGCAGTCAGTTTATTAGTAAATTAGAAAGAAAATTAATTCAAAACCAAGATGTATGATTGGTATTCCAGCGTCCAAAAGAACCAGCTTAATTTTTGGAGGCTCCTCAAAGGCCTTGAAACAAGTGCAACTAGTGAAAATTCCCCCAAATAATTCATTAATCTGGGGGTGTGGTCAGTTGTGTGGGTGGGGCCTGCTGCTACCACAATATTTTAAGACGAGTGCAAAAAGGCGTTGGGGGGGGTGGCGGCGGAGGGGGGGGGGGGGGGGCGGGGGCGGGTGGCATTGTAGTAATGTTCCTAGACTAGTAATCCAGAGAACTAAGGGAGTATGGGTTCAAATCCCACCATGGCCATTAGTGGAATTTAAATTCAATTAATACATCAGGAATTGAAAGCTAATCTCAGTAATGGTGATGAAGAAACTATCATCAATTTCCATCTGCTTCACTAATGTCCTACAGGAAAGGAGATCTGCCATCCTTACCTAGTCTGGCTGACATGTGGCTCCAGATCCACAGCAATGTGGTTGCCTCGTAACTGTCTCCTGAACGGGTGGCACGGTAGCACAGTGGTTAGCACTGCTGCCTCAGCTCCAGGGACCTGGGTGCGATTCCCAGCTTGGGTCACTGTCTGTGTGGAGTTTGCACATTCTCCCCGCGTCTGCGTGGGTTCCCTCCGGGCACTCCAGTTCCCTACCACAGTCTGAAAGACATGCTGGTTAGGTGGATTGACCATGCTAAATTCTCCTTCAACATGTCCGAACAGTGGCTGGAGTGTGGCAACTGGGGAATTTTCACAGTAACTTCATTGCAATGTTAATGTAAGCCTACTTGTGACCCTAATAAATAAAATGGCAGAGAATACACTCAGTTCCAGGGCAATTAGGGATGGGCAACAAATGCTGGTCTTGCCAGTGACACCCACATTCCATGACAGAATAAACAAAAATGACAGAAATAAAGTTGCACTGAATGCAAATTGCATGTAAAGTTTTGCAATCTTTTGCATCAGTTATGCTGATATCATGGTGAATGTACTGAAAAAATGACCAATATCAAAGGGAAATTCCAGGCCATGGCATTTCACACTGTTCCTGTCTGACATTTTCTTTGGAGTATTCTAATCCTTGTGGGGGATCCAGGGCACCTATGAGTGAGAACAACTGCTCAGCATCAACTAAAAATAAGCAGAACCAAGTCAGGCCTCCATGTTAAGTAAGATATTGATACACTAGTTTTTTCAATAATTTAATATTAACACTCAACTGACTTTTTCAGTACTTCTGTTCCACCTGACATTAAATACACAAACAGCATACCTTCAATAAAGTGTAGTTGATATGTATTGTATCAGTTTGAATGAGATGTACAAAACAGCACCTGAGCATCATGCTTAATACTGAGTCTCTGATCAGTCAGTCCTTTGTATTTTGATTTCTTACTGGATTTTATCTGCTTATACTAATACAATGTTAGCAGGATGTTGGAATGTGCTCAATCTATTACAATAGTATGCATAAGTATAGCTGGGGCTGTGATAACATATGGTTGGAATAAGAATGGTAAGGACATAATTTGGTTATAATGTATAACACGAAATAGATTCATCCAGTCTCTACTGCAAGACAAACAGAAACCCACAGTTAGCAGTGAAGAAGAGTCATACGGACTTAGAACGGTTGTGGTGGACTTCTTCCAACTAACCACAGGAGACTCAGGAGCAGGTTACAATTGTTTATTCATGCTTCAAGCATGGAGGGCACTACCCCAGAGCAACCTCCAAGGCAGCACCGTCTTATACAGCAATCTCCTAATACAGCTCTAATAGGGAGGGAACTCTAATGTAGCTCTCTCCACTAAGTCACTGTGTTAGCACAGCCCATTAGGGAGGTGGGGGATGGAGCGGGGGGGGGGGGGGGGGGGGGGGGGCAGGGCGGGGGGAGCGGGGGGAGGTTTCCTGAAGGCCACATGAATGGGCTGGATCCTATGGATTGTCATGGTGGGAAGCTGAGCCAATTGGCAGGAGGGACTGTACCATGAATCAAGGAAGCGCTTGCAATGGGACCCAGGGAGCTGAGCAAGACAATCGCATTGTAATTCAGTCTAACCTTGTTGTATATCTTATTCTTATTGTTGGCAACAAAGCCTTTGTTGATTTAAGCCACATTGAGTCACCTTCAATCTATTACAGTCATAGATACACACTGTAGTAGTACAGAACATTGTTTAGTTTCCAATCTTGTTTAGTTTCCAATCTTGTATTATTAAACCTTTCAGCCAAAAGCAGAACTGTAATCTCTTCTAGCTAGAGATTATTTGCTCTAATGTAAACACCAAGGCTTTTCTGGAGGTTTCTTGCTGATCTCAGATCCTCGAGGCTGTGTAAACTTCAATTGGGGTAAGCATTTAACTAGCATATGCTCTTTACTCTTAGCTCTAACCCTCGGTTTTAATAAATCTATTCATTTACCCTCACAGAACGTTAACTCTGTTTCTCTCTCCACAGATGCTGTCAGACTTGCTGAGTTTTTCTTGCATCTTCTGTTTTTGATCCCACGGTTGGCATGTTTGTCACATAGTGCAGAGCACCTTCAGGTCTTCAATTATAATATTTAGCCTTGCCATTATACTACAGCTTACAGAGTTGCTTCCATCTACTATTAACCGCAGGTGTCTGCTACATTAAACAGACCACAGGAACAGCAAGGTGAAGAAAGTACATGCTTTACATGAATGATCACAAAGATCAAGCATGACTCATTTGCAGTCACAACATACCAAGGAGCAGATTTGCTATTGATTTTATTAATATTATTGAATATAAGTCAATGAAGTACTGACTGCACTTAAGAAGGTTTAGTGCTGAGGTATTGGTCCCTGACTTTCAAATTGATTTGGAGATTTAAAAAAAATTAAAACTTCTCAACTTTGTGCCTAAATTAAACAACATTCAAAAAAATGATGGACAACAATGACCTACTGGCCCATTCAACCTGTCCCACACAGTTGTGATATAGCAAAGTGGTTTTGTTACTGGATTATTAATCCAAACTCCTCGGCTAATGGTTAGGGGACATGGATTCAATTCCCACCACAGCTGCCGGGGGACTTAATTTTAGTCAATTAAATAAGTCAGGCTTACAAAACTGGCATCAGTAATCGTGACTATGCATGAAGCTATCGGACTGATGTTAAAAAATACCCATCTGATTTATTAATACCTTTCAGAGAAGGAATCCTGATAGTCTTACCCAGTATGGCCTATAATTGATTATAGATCAATCAGGATGTGGGTGATTCTGAACTGCCCTTTGAAGTGGCCCAGCAAGCACCTCAGTTAAGGGCACTTAGGGAGGGGAAATAAATGCTGATCCAGTCAGTGACAGCCACATCCCGTGAATGATTATAAAAATAAATTGCGTATTGCAATACTTACACAGGCCACACTCCTGGAGCCATCCAATCTCTTGAGATAAGGCGAAGGCACAGATTAAAAACCCAAACCAATTAGGGAAACCAATCTGGAAAATTCCTCTCTGACCTCCTTAGCCAGGAAACAACTGGCCTTGGGTAATGTTATGCATTACCTATGTCCTGTACAAGATGATCTCTGCCTCAGTCAGAGGCTTCTCTGGAAGGAACTCAGTGAGTCAGCATTCAGTGAATTGAGCTGGTAGTCTGTAAATAGCTTCTCCAGCACAAGTCTTCCTGACATGACCTTGAGGAGCACTTCAACCAAGAAGAAACAAATTCCATTTTGTTTGATCTTTAAGATTTTTAAAGATTCAGCCCAGCTTCTGTGTTCAAAATGCTAAAAATGCCCGTGACAGAGCTTAAGGTCAGTAAGCTCTGGTCAATATTTAAAAACTCTGCTACCAGCCTGAACGAGCATGCCACCACTGTAACTGATCAGTAAGTGTGTAGAAGACTGTGTGCCAAAGAAGCAAATCCATGTGTTCCCCAACCGGAAACCATGGATGAACAGGGATATCCACTGCTTGCTGAAGTCTAGGTCTGAGGCGTTCAAGTCAGGCGACCCTGACCTATACAAGAAAGCCAGATATGATCTAAGGAGATCCATCAAAGATGCAAAAAGACAGTACCGGACCAAGCTAGAGTCCCAGGCTAGCCACACAGACCCCCGCCGACTATGGCAAAGTCTGCAAGACATAATAGGCTGCAAGATGAAGGCATGTAAAATCGCCAGCTCGAACGCACCCCTCCCTGACGAGCTCAATGCATTCTACGCCTGCTGTGAGCAAGAGGTCAGCGAGAGCATGCCCTGCACCCTAGAAGACCTGGATGAACCTGTATCTGGGGTCATCATTGCAGATGTCAGAGCAGCTTTCTCGAAGGTCAACCCATAGAAAACGACAGGCCCCAGATGGGGTGCCCGACGAACACTCAGATCCTGTGCGGATCAGCTGGCAGGGGTATTCGCAGACATCTTCAACCTCTCTTTACAACAATCTGAAGTCCCTATCTGCTTCAAGAAGATGACCATCATCCTGGTACGTAAGAAAAATCAAGTAGCTTGCTTTAATGACTATCACCCGGGGGCTCTGACATCCATCATTATGAAGTTCTTCGAAAGGCTAGTCATGGCACGAATCAATTCCAGCCTCCTGGACTATCTGGATCGACTATAATTTGCCTATCGCTGCAACAAGTCCACAGCAAATGCCATCTCCCTGGCCCTGCACTCAACCCTGGAACACCTAGATATCAAAGACACCTATGTCAGACTCCTATTTATTGACTACAGCTCAGCCTTCAACACTATTATTCCCATGAAACTCATCTCCAAACTCTGGCCTAGGCCTCGGCTCCTCCCTCTGTGACTGGATCCTGAACTTCTTAACTCACAGACCACAATCAGTAAGAGTAGGCAACAACGCCTCCTCCACGATCATCGTCAACACTGGTGTCCCACAAGGCTGTGTTCTCAGCCCCTTACTATACTCCTTATACACTTATGACTGTGTGGCCAAATTCTCCTCCAATTTGATTTTCAAGTTTGCTGACGACACCACCGTAGTGGGACAGATCTCAAACAATGACGAGATAGAGTACAGGAATGAGACAGAGAATCTGGTGACAATAATCTCTCCCTCAATGTCAATAAAACAAAGGAGATTGTCATTGACTTCAGGAAGCGTAGAGGAGAACATGTGCCTGTCTACATCAACGGGGACGAAGTAGAAAGCATCAAGAGCTTCATGTTTTTAGGTATCCAGATCACCAACAACCTGTCCTGGTCCCCCCATGCCGACACTATAGTTACGAAAGCCCACCAATGCCTCTACTTTCTCAGAAGACTAAGGAAATTTGGCATGTCAGCTACAACTCTCACCAACTTTTACAAGTGTACCATAGAAAGCACACTTTCTGGTTGTATCAAAGCTTGGTATGGCTCCTGCTCTGCCCAAGACTGCAAGAAACTACAAAAGGTCGTGAATGTAGCCCAATCCATCACACAAACCAGCCTCCCATCCATTGACTCTGTCTACACTTGCCACTGCCTCAGCAAAGCAACCAGCATAATTAAGGACCCCACGCATCCTGGACATTCTCTCTTCCACCTTCTTCCATCAGGAAAAGGGTACAAAAGTCTGAGGTCACGTACCAACCGACTCGAGAACAGTTTCTTCCCTGCTGCCATCAAACCTTTGAATAGACCTACCTTGCATTAAGTTGATCTTTCTCTACACCCATCTATGACTGTAGCACTACATTCTGCACTCTCTCATTTCCTTCTCTATGAACGGTATGCTTTGTCTGTAAAGCGCGCAAGAAACAATACTTTTCACTATATGCTAATGCATGTGACAATAATAAATCAAATCAAAAGAATCCAAAGATGATTGAAAAAGGCCAAAGCTGTGCTGCTGTGTTTATGACCATGTTGAGAATATTGGACCATAGAGTGGGGAGAAGGCCCCTCAGGCCTGTTCCACCAATCAATTAGATCATGCTTAATCTGTGCCTCAGTTCCACTTGCCATTCATTTAATAACTTGGTTTCTCCCCAACGACCAGTCTTTTTCACAGACAGGTTCGCCCTGAGGATTTCTTGCCTGAAAAAACTTCCAATCAGAGTCACAACTCTTGTATGCGACCCTGATCTGACAGAAAACCACCGATTTATCTGCATATGTTGAAAAGGTTCATAGCACGCTGATTTGAAACCATTGGTTCATACCTTCACCTCATAAAAATCTATTAATTTTGGTCTTGAAATTTTCAATTAATACAATATCCATTGTTTTCTTGGGGGAGGAGGTTCCTTTTTTCACCTCCCAGCTCAATTATTCCCAATGCTCTGCTGACTGGTCTCCATTTCCCTAACTTCCATTAGTTTGAACTCATCACTTTTCTATTCATTGGCAGGACTCAAGCATCACTCGCAAGACCAGCGTTATTTGACCGTGGCTAATAATCATTGAGAAGATGGTGGTGAGTGGTGGTGCTTTTTGAGCCACTGCAGCCTGTGTGATGAAAGTAATCCCATGGCGCTGAAAGGGAGGGAATTCCAAGATTTTGACCCAGAAGCAATGAAGGAAGCAATGGTTCCAAATCAGCGTGCTAAGAACCTTTCCAACATATGCAGATAAATTGGTGGTTTTCTGTCAGATCAGGGTCGCATACAAGAGTTATGACTCTGATTGGAAGTTATTTCAGGCAAGAAATCCTCAAGGCGAACCTGTCTGTGAAAAAGACTGGTCATTGGGGAGAAACCAGGTTATTAAATTAATTTAGATTGTTCTAACAAAGGGTCAGCGCTGACATGAATGACCAACCAGCTGCCTTATGTAGAAATACATAAAATCCCTACAGTGCAGAAGGAGGCCATTTAGCCCCTCAAGTCTGCACCGACAACAATCCCACCTAGGCCCTATCCGCGTAACCCCACATATTTACACTGCTAATCCCTCTAACCTACATATCCCAGGACACTAAGGGGCAAATTAGCATGGCCAGTGCACCTAACCCGCACATCTTTGGACTGTGGGAGGAAACTGGAGCACCCAGAGGAAACCCACGCAGACAAGGGGAGAACATGCAAACTCAACACAGATAGTGACCCAAGCCCAGGTCTCTGGAGCTGTGAGGCAGCAGTGTTAGCCACTGTGCCACCGTGCTGCCCATTCACTAAACATCTAAGATTCCACGGAAGTGTCTTCCACAATGAATTTGGCACTATTTAACAGTTTTCCATTCTTTTCATTTATAGAACATAGAACAGTACAGCACAGAACAGGCCCTTCGGCCCACGATGTTGTGCCGAGCTTTATCTGAAACCAAGATCAAGCTATCCCACTCCCTATCATCCTGGTGTGCTCCATGTGCCTATCCAATAACCGCTTAAATGTTCCTAAAGTGCCTGACTCCACTATCACTGCAGGCAGTCCATTCCACACCCCAACCACTCTCTGCGTAAAGAACCTACCTCTGATATCCTTCCTGTATCTCCCACCACGAACCCTATAGTTATGCCCCCTTGTAGTAGCTCCATCCACCCGAGGAAATTTATGGTTAGGATTTGCTGATTGCACTTGCTTCATTCACGCTTGACACTTCCTCATTATTGTTTTGTCTAATGTTTCCCTAAATTTTCAGCTGTGATTTTGTTGCTGATTCAGAAACACAAAATTTGAACTAATCAGAAATTATTTGAACTAATCAGAAATCAGGAACTATGATGTTGTTGCTATTACAGAGGAAAGGACAGGATTGGCAGCTTAATGTTCCAGGATACAGGTGTTTCAGGAGGGATAGAGGAGGATGTAAAAGGGGTGGGGGAGTTGCACTACTGGTTAAGGAGAATATCACAGCTGTACTGTGGGAAGACACCTCGGAGGGCTCATACAGCAAGGCAATATGAGTAGAGCTCAGGAATAGGAAGGGTGCAGTCACAATGTTGGGGGTTTACTATAGGCCGCCCAATAGCCAGCGGGAGATAGAGGAACAAATATGTAGGCAGATTTTGGCAAGGTGTAAAAGTGGTGGGGGATTTTAACTTCCCTTATATTGACTGGGACTCACTTAGTGCTAGGGGCGTGGATGGGGCAGAGTTTGTATGGAGCATCTGCACCAACCTCGTCAGAAGACAAACACGGGACACGGTGGACAGAGCGGAGAAGGAGAAGCTACGACATCTCCTCCGGAGCCTTCAACATGTCATTGATGAAGACGAACATCTCGCCAAGGCCATCCCCACACCCCCACTTCTTGCCTTCAAACAACCGCACAACCTCAAACAGACCATTGTCTGCAGCAAACTACCCAGCCTTCAGGAGAACAGTGACCACGACACCACACAACCCTGCCACAGCAACCTCTGCAAGACGTGCCGGATCATCGACACGGATGCCATCATCTCACGTGAGAACACCATCCACCAGGTACACGGTACCTACTCTTGCAACTCGGCCAACGTTGTCTGCCTGTTACGCTGCAGGAAAGGATGTCCCGAGACATGGTACATTGGGGAAACCATGCAGACACTATGACAACGGATGAATGAACACTGCTCGACAATCACCAGGCAAGACTGTTCTCTTCCTGCTGGGGAGCACTTCAGTGGTCTCGGGCATTCAGCCTCTGATCTTTGGGTGAGCATTCTCCAAGGCGGCCTTCACGACACATGACAGCACAGAGTCGCTGAGCAGAGACTGATAGCCAGGTTCCGCACACATGAGGACGGCCTCAACCAGGATATTGGGTTCACGTCACACTGTCTGTAACCCCCACAACTTGCCTGGATGTGCAAAATCTCATTAGCTGTCCTGTCTGGAGACAATACACATCTCTTTAACCTGTACTTAATGCTCCCTCCACTCACATTGTCTGTACCTTTAAGACTTGATTAGCTGTAAAGACTCACATTCCAATCATTATTCATGTGAATTGAGTTTGTGTCTTTGTGCCCTGTTTGTGATCAGAACTCCCAGCAACCTGACGAAGGAACAGCCTGTTCCAAAAGCTAGTGGCTTTTGCTACCAAATAAACCTGTTGGACTTTAACCTGGTGTTGTTAGGCTTCTTACTGTGTTTATCCCAGTCCAACGCTGGCATCTCCACATCATGACTACAGGGGAGGTCCCAGAGGATTGGAGAATAGCCAATGTTGTTCCTTTGTTTAAGAAGGGTAGCAAGGATAATAGTTAATTACATGCCGGTAAGCCTGATGTCAGTGGTAGGGGAATTATTGGAGAGGATTCTTCAAGACAGGATTTACTCCCACTTGGAAATAACTGGACGTATTGGCGAGAGGCAACATGGCTTTGTGAAGGGGAGGTCGTGTCTCACTAACTTGATTGAGTTTTTCGAGGAAGTGACGAAGATGATTGATGAGGGTAGGGCAGTGGATGTTGTCTACATGGACTTCAGTCAGGCCTTTGACACGGTTTCTCATGGCAGGCTGGTGCAGAAGGTGAGGTCACATGGGATCAGAGGTGAGCTGGCAAGGTGGATACAGAACTGGCTCGGTCATAGAAGTCAGAGGATAGGAGTGGAAGGCTGCGCTTCTGAATGGAGGGCTGTGACAAGTGGCATTCCTCAGGGATCAATGTTGAGACCTTTGCTGTTTGTAATATATATACAAATGATTTGGAGGAAAATATAACTGGCTTGATTAGTAAGTTTTCAGATGACACAAAGGTTGGTGGATTTGCGGATAGCGATGAGGACCATCAGAGGATACAGCAAGATATAGATCGGTTGGAGACTTGGGCAGATGGCAGATGGAGTTTAATCTGGACAAATGTGAGATAGTGCATTTTGGAAGGTCTAATACAGATATGAAATATACAGTAAATGGCAGAACCCTTAAGAGTATTGATAAGCAGAGGGATCTGGGTGTACAGTATACAGGTCACTGAAAGTAGCAATGCAGGTGGAGAAGGTAGTCAAGAAGGCATAAGGTATGCTTGCCTTCAGGTTGGCTTCATTTGGCACAAGTCGGAATCAGCTGAGCTCAGAACCATATATCAGACTCAAAATTTACCAAGTTGAGTTCCAAAATAATTTCTGTGGGCATCATAATAAATGGAGTTTTCATCTAATCATCTCCACCTCAATGTGTGTCTACCTCTAGAATATGAAAAGTATCTTAGTTCAACACACAAGTCATTTCTACATTACACATGCACAATAACTTTTTGAACCTGAAAAACAAGTATTTACCAAGTGGAGCTTTGAAAGCTGAGATTAGTATTGATTTTTTTTATATCCTTGAACAAAACAAAATAAAAAATAACACTAAAAGTGTTCAGCCCTATACCCAAATGTAGCCTAAGCTTTGCTACATCAGGGAGTAATAACTGCTACTGACATCCATCCAAGACTGTTTTGTTACTTATTGACGTCAGGTCCTAAGTAGAAGTGAAGACAATCTTTCTGAATGAAATAGCTGTTCAATTAATCATGTTAATCTCTGTGCTTGCAATGCACAATAAAATTGAATTGATCAAGGTATCCGATATCAGAATAATTCTCTATCCTTCTTTAGCTAAGATCGTGAATGTCCACCTGAACTGTAAGGCTGGTATGGTGGCTTAATATCTCATCCAGGGATAACACTTAAACAACCAAGACTGTACTAAATCATGTACTGGTTTATGTACTCAAGTTCTGGACTGAAGCTTCAGTGACAAACTTCAAACTAGATACAAAAGTGTTGCCAATTGATCCAAGTTGGAGTTTCACAGTTTCCTTTTAATATATTAATCAATTTCCCGTGGTGCTCTACATTGTGTGATAAAAATGTGGTCACTCACTTACCTATTGCTGTGGTGTTTGTCTTAGTGCTTTCTATGGTGCATCTGTGAAAGTTGGTGAGAATCAGAGCAGACATCTCGAATTTCCTTAGCCTCTTGAGAAAGTAGAAGCGTTGTTGGACTTTCTTAACTATAGTGTCGGCATGGTGGGGCCAGAACAGGTTGTTGGTGATCTGGTCACCTAGAAACTTGAAGCTCTTGACCATTTCCACTTCATCCCCATTGATGTAGCCTGGGGCATGTCCTCCACTACATTTTCTGAAGCTGATGACTATCTCTTTTGTTTTAGCAACGTTGAGGGAGAGATTATTATCATTGCACCCATGCATACCGGTCATACTCTCTTCCGCCTTCTTCTGTCGGGAAAAGATACAAAGGTCTGAGGACACGCACCAACCAACTCAAGAACAGCTTCTTCCCTGCTGCCATCAGACTTTTGAATGGATCTACCTAAGTTGATCTTTCTCACCACCTTAGCTATGACTGTAATATTACATTCTGCACTCCCTCCTTTCCTTCTTTATGAATGACATGCTTTGTCTGTATAGCACACAAGAAACAATACTTTTCACTGTATACCAATACATGTGACAATAATAAATCAAATCAAATTTTGTGCATCTTCTCTCTGCTGTTTTCCTCTCCCTAATTCTTCTTGTCACTTTGCACTTGTCCTCCTCTGCTTCCTTTCTTTTTCATTTCTTCTTCCCTTTTAGGTGGTTTGCTGTGACGGAGCAGGAAAAGGAGCCACAAATAGCTGAAAGCTAATGTTGTGATGACAGTTTCAGGGAAAATGGGACCCTTCCAATCCTTAGCCAATCAACCATTCCTGATCCAATAAACCTTCCACTACCCATTCTCCTTCTTATTACCCTCTCGCTACCCTTATCTCTTCCCCTTTTGAATGACCCACTCAATCCCTGGACCCTGTTCCATTTATGCACCAAACACTTCCCTCACACATTGATTCCGTAATGTGCTCCCCCTCTTCCACCCCTCAACAATCACACGCATCATGTACTAAGGTCACCTCATCTTATAACCAATTCCTCTCCTCCTGCTGGGAAATAGACCTCACTATATTTCCCTGAAAGAAGCTCTACTTGTTATCAAAATCCAACTTGCCATTTTAAAAAGAAATCAAATTAAAATGAAGAAAAGGACTGCCTGTCAGTTTTTCTATTTCATTCCTTTTCTGTTTGTTTCAGCTATGTCTTGTTAGTCATTAGCACTGACAATTTCTAACTGTCCAATGCACAGAATCAGTGGGAGATAAATTGAAACTGATTAATTGGCTTCCAAATTCAACATTTTTTGAGAACAAGTCAACATGAACTACAGATAACATTTGTACATGCTCTCGCTTAACTCTGTCTCTCCCTTTCACTCTGGCCCAGCGATTATTAGCCGTCATTGCCAAAGCCGTAAACTTTAAACATTGTGGAAAAAACCCAACAAAAATGAATTCCTTTCCTCAGGATCCCATTAAATTAAATGTTGATCATTAAACGCAATTCCTTAAAATACGAATTGAAAACTGAACTAGAAATAGAGAAAATCTGTAAAAAATAGCCCCTTGGAGATGCAAAACTGGAATTGTACACCAAAATAGCAAAAAAAGACGAATGTTTTTTATCTGCAAAGAACTGGTTAAAATCTATTGAATTTCTAGATTTAAATAAACAGAAATGAAGATATGGAAAAAGTTGTAATATTTTATAATTATGTAAATTGAGAGGATAGGACAAATGTTCTTCAAGACAGATATATATGTTTGCGCATGCCAGACATGCACATATATATTTAAGATATAACATTCTCATTAGAGGGTGGCACATTGTCACAATGGTTAGCACTACTGTCTCACAGTGCCAGGGACCCAGGTTTGATTACCGGCTTGGGTCACTGTCTGTGCAGAGTCTGCACGTTCTCCCCATGTCTGCGTAGGTTTCCTCCGTGTGCTCCTCACACAGTCCGAAAGACGTGCTGGTTAGGAGTATTGCCATGCTAAATTCTCCCTCGGTGTACCCGAACAGGCGCCAGAGTGTGGCAACTAGGGGATTTTCATAGTAACTTCATTGCAGTGTTAATGTAAGCCTACTTGTGACACTAATAAATAAACTTAACTTTAAAAATCTAAGGGTCTCAAAACCATGAGAAACAACCAATCATTTGATAATAGAGGCAGAAAGCACTAGAAATATTCAGCTGGTCTGGCAGTATTGATGGAGAGAAAAACAAAGTTAACATTTCAGGCCAATGAGTTTACAGTATAATTGAAAATGAAAGAGAGATGAACAGGTTTTAAGCAGGTACAAAGGCAGGGACAGACAATGGGATGGGATGAGGGGTGGTGGTGTGGATACATTGGAAAGCAGGATTGATTTAATGGCAAAAGAGATAGTAGCACAAGGCAAAATGGAGAGATAATGGAACATGAAATAAAAGGTGTGTCTAGAGGGGATGTAACTGCCTATAGCAAAATGAATATCCTTACTTGCTGTTTGAAAAAATGAAAATGGTGGTTATGATCTGAAATGGTGGAACTCAGTGTTGAGTCCGGAAGACGGTAAAACACATAATTCAAAGATTGCTGTTCCTCGCAATTTCAGTGAACTTCATTGGAATAGTATCGGAGGCCAAGGTCAGAGAGGATGTGGAGCAGAGAATTAAAGTCACAACTGATCAGCAGCTTAGGGTCACGTCTGTGCACAGATTGGAGGAGTTCTGCAAAGCAGTCAACCAATATGTGTTTAGTTTCCCCATTACAGAAGTAACCTTATTGTGAGGAGCCAATACAATATATTAAATTAAAAAGAGTACAAGGAAATTTGCTGTCTCAATTCAAAGGACTATTTGGGGCCCTGGATAAAGAAGGATGTAAAAGGATAGACGTTGCATCCCCTGTGTGTGTATGGGGTAGGGAGTGGGTGTCGGGAGTAATGGAAGAGTGGACTAGGTTGTCGGAAAGGGCACTGTCCCTTCAAAATGCTGAAAATGGGAGAGGAAGGTGTGTTAAGTGGTGGCATAGTGTTGGAGGTGACAGAACCATAGAATCCCTACAGTGCAGAAAGAGGCCGTCCAGTCAATCGAGTCTGCATGGACTCTCCGAAAGAGCATCCCACATGGGCCCTCCCCCCCGCCCTATCCCCATATCCCGGACATTTACCATGGCTAATCCATCCAACACTAAGGGTCAATTTAACATGGCCAATGCACCTAATCTGTGCATCTTTGGATTGTGGGAGGATTCCGGAGCACCCGCAGGAAACCCACACAGATACAAAGGATCTGCGGACTATTTCCAGAATTTTCTGTTTGTTTTTCAGATTCCCTGCCTCTGCAGTGTTTCCCTTTTTACAAATTAACAAGCAAGCCACATGTATAATCTGTACTCATAGCTGCTAATGAGACACCAGGCTTTGTGACCAATAAAGTGCGACATCCTCTAACATTAACACAGCACCATCTGGAGGCATGACTGGTACTACAGGTACTATTACATCTATTTCTCAAAAGAGTAAGATTCACATGAACGTCTTCAAATAAATACATGTCCTAAGCTGCAAAATGTAGTCACCTGGTAGTATAAAATTTAAATATTGCTGAAAAAGAGACATGCCGTTGAAGCTTTTTGTCTTGCACTCAACAGGACAGACGCAAGAGTTTCACATTTCAAAGGGAATAACTATCTATACTGTATGAGGAATGGAAGCTGATTGATTGGCAGGTGATCTATGACTGATTGGGGCATTGCCATGGAGCTTGGGGAATAAATGTTCCTTGGTGCATTCTCCATGGCAATATCTTGACCAATCAGCACCCTTTTCTAATGCAGTATAAATTGTTGTTCCATTTGAAGTGAACCTCTTTTTTGCTTGCATGATCGCAGGTCGAAGGTGGACGATTTATTCCCAGTGAGACAGATCAGGTGGTCTTTCACAATTTCTGTTTCAACTTGGAATTACGTTTCACCAATGAAAATCCATTTGGTTCAAACAGAATTTCAAATCTGGGCCTGGCTCAAGCAAGGGCAGAAGCTTTAATTTCAGAGTGAACGACCCAATTAGAATTTTTTTCTACATTGGAAGCATGTTTCAAGGACTTTTAAATTACAACTTCATCTCCAGGCATAAAAATAAATCTTTTCTAATAGCAATATTAAACTTCCCAATGTTTCAAGCCTTGGGCCAGAACTCTGCCAGTTGCAGAATTTATTGGCCAATGCAGCTGAATTATACAGTATTATGAATATAGTCACTGATGTACCAACAAAAATGCCACTATTTTTCACTCAAGATCCTTGAGTTGTTTTATCAGCATGTAATGCAATGATGCAGGGTTGAACAGTGCATTTCACTTTACAAATAAGGTGAAGGCATAAAGTTCAACCCCAGCATTGCTTTTGTGGAACATTGACATGCAAAGAATTAAATATATATCTTATATCTACTGTTCTAACTCCTTTGAAACAAGTTTTGATATGGGTGGTGATTGTTTTTTTCCTATGGACCTTGTCCCACTAAAATTGCATTCGGACTTTCCAACCAAAAGTGTGTAGCCAGCAGGAGAAAGCATTCATCAGACCACATTCAAGCTCAGATCCCAGGGGTTAACGGAGTGCAGTGATCTTCTATGCCACCCATTCCATCAGGCACTCAAGTTGCTCAAAAAATGTTATTTTGCTATCAAGAGCCCGAATGGAATGTATGAGATGACAACTGCAAACAGCATGTATTTTATTCCTTTTAAATTAAAATGTTACCAGTCTGATTATGGAATTTGTCACTGTCACACAGCAATTTACAAAACCTCTTTTTGGGTTTGGCAGCTGAATCCCTTGGAGATTAATGACTTGCCTCTGTGGCCTGGGAAGTCTGACTGGGATAAATCACAAGGTTACATGTCACGATACAGAAAAAAATGTGTAAGATGTTAGTGAATATTGCATCTACTGGTGCCCTTGTCCAGTTGGTTCTCTCAGTCCCATGCTTAACTTTTCTTCTGCACATCCAATCTTTCTGTCATCCTTTCTCCAAAATCCATCATTATGTAGATGTATAGGACGGCATGGTGGCACAGCGGTTAACATAGCTGCCTCACAGCGCTAGGGAGCCAGGTTCGATTCTGGCCTTTTGTGACTGTCTGTGTGGAGTTTGCACATTCTCCCAATGTCTGCGTGTGTTTCCTCCAGGTGCCCCAGTTTCCTCCCACAGTCCAAGGGTGTACAGGTTAGGTGGATTAGCCATGGTAAGTGCATGGGGTTACGGGAATAGGATAGGATAGGGCCTTGGTAAGATGCTCTTTCAGAGACAGTACAGCCTTGATGGGCTGAATGGCCTCCTTCTGTACTGTCGGGTTTTTAGGTTCTATGGTACTCCTGAGGCTTCTTAAGTTGAACAAACAAACTTTATTTACAAGGTTGCTTCATTGGTTAATTGCTTTGAACTAGTCCATAATACAGTCTTTCCAACTTGGAAAACTCCTTCCCTTCGAGCAAGATTCCCTGCGCTAGGTATTGATTGGTCTTTCTGACTCTGTAATCTCAGATTGGTCTTAAAGAGACAATTATCAAATCCTTCCCCTTAAACTCCCTTTTACAATCCTCATTTACCACATTACTTTATACAGATGAATAGAAAACTTTATCAAAATCTGAGAAATGATTACATTTGTACTTAGTCCTGAATACTACTTACACACCACATGTATAGGTTCGACAATCATGTGCACGGTGGCACAGTGGTTAGCACTGCTGCCTCACAGTGCCAGGGACCCGGGTCAATTCTGGCCTTGGGTGACTGTCTGTATGGAGTTTGTACGTTTTTCCCTGTCTGTGTGGGTTTCCTCTGGGTGCTCCAGTTTCCTCCAGGTGCTCCAGTTTCCTCCCACAGTCCAAAGTTGTATGGGTTAGGTTGATTGGCCATGTTAAATTGCCCCTGAGTGTCAGAGGGATAAATACGTGGGGTTACGGGGATATGGCCTGGGTGGATTGTTGTCAATGTAGGCTTGATGGGCTCAATGGCCTCTTTCTGCACTATAGGGATTCTATAAGTTTTTGAAGGGTTTTCTGTTTCTGGTAGATTGACATCGTTATAGATGCTTCCACAAGATTGGCATTAACAGGAACTGCAATAACGGCACAATTTTGGCACAATTACTAATTGATTCAGTGGAGACATCAGTTATGTCTATAACAGCTCAATCAGGTACTTAGGTGTGTACGGGTTTGAGAACATTTACTGCTGGAGTGTCCCTCTATTCCTCAAGTGGCTCACGTGTTTACAAATGATCCGTCCTTCTGAGTCTACTTGGTATGAAAGGTATGTAAGATCTTAGAGGCAATAATTTCTGCAATCCAACTTGGTCCACTGTTGAAGTATCTCACATATATGTCTTCATCCACCATAACTTACTGTGCTCTACAATGAAAATCATGGCTTGTTTTCTGATTACCTTGGATGGTCTCTGTTCTCCCTGGCAAATTTGGGAATGTGAGACTCAGTCTCATTCTGAGGTGATGTTTCATTAGTTCTGCTGATGGAACTCATGTTGTTGCATGTGAAGTGGTATGATGGCTAAGGAGCAAGCCTGAGACTTTGATTTCCAAGTTCTTCCTGACAGTTTCTTTAGGCCAGACTTGAAGGATTGAACGGCTCTCTTGGCTAGTTCATTTGATGTTGGTGGTAAGATGGGTAGTAAGATGTGTTTAATATGTTGAAACTGGTGACGTTTTGAAATTCAGCACTTGTGAATATGATTCCATTTTCTGATACAATGACTTTGGGTAATTCGTGAGTTGAAAAGTATTGGTGTAATCTTTCAATGGTAGCATGTGTCATAGGTGACTACACTTCAAAAATCTCCTTCATCCATTTAGAATGTGCATGATGACCAAAGGAATGGACCAACATTGTCAATATGGATCCATACTCATTGCCAGCCAGGCCATTTCAAAGGGTGCAGTGGGGCTGCAGCAGGCAACTTTTGTTGCAGTTGCCACTGTTAACAGTACTTGACTAGCTTTTTGACATCTGCATCAACGCCAGGCCACCGCACATAACCCCTGGTGAACATCTTTACCTTAGCGATGCCAGGATAAACACTGTAATTCAGTTAGGAGAAGATCCCTGCCTGGTACAGGAAGGACTACTCTTTCTCCCCAAAGTATGCTGCCATCCTGACAACTCAATTCATTCTTGTGGGTAAAGAACGGTTTCATTTCATCGGAAGCTGGCTCATTTACCCATCCTATAAGAAATTAGCCTCTCACTTTGGACAGAAATGGATCTAGATTGGTTCAGTTCCTGATCTGCTTCACTGAGACTGGCAATGTGTCTAAAACATTTAGTGCAAGATGATTTCTTGGGGTACAGGAATGCATGTGACACTTTCTCACAAGGGTGCGCGGCTAAGGGCACCAGCATTCACTATGGGTATTCCAGGTTGGTGCTTGAAAGTATATTCATAGGTGGACAGAATTAATGCCCATCATTGGATTCTTGCTGAGGTGATCGGCAGGATGCCCTTGTTCTCTTGGAAGAGATCCATGAGTGGTTTGTGGTCAGAAATGATGAGTGTCAACCATGTAAGTACAGGTGGAATTTCTTGACACCAAAGACTGTTGATAGTTCCTTCCTTCTTGATTTGTGAATACCCTCTTTTAGCCATTGAGAAGGTTCTTGACACATACCCTATCAGCCTTTCAGAGCAGTAGTCCATCTCATGGAACAACACCGCACCCATAACATATGGAGAGGTGTCACAGGTCAATATCAGTTCTTTAGATGGGTCGAAGTGGGCTAACAGGTTTGAAGAATGCAGCAATTGCTTTGCTATCTTGCATCCTCCTCCTGGGGAGTCTTCCAAGACCAACATTTGTGTTTCTTCAGCAGAATATTCAAGGGGGCCAATGTCTTCAATAAGTTTGGTTAAAAAAAAATCCATAGTAATTTACCCTCCCCAAAAGCAATTTGAAAGGTGCACTTCTCTTTCTTGAGGTGGGCCCCAGTCTCTTGAAATCGCTTTGAAACTTCTTCTAAGTTTGCTAGCTGCTTGGGTTCTGTCAATCCAGTGATCAGGACGTTGTCAAGATATCCTACAACCCGCAATAGCCCCTGTCGCAGACTCTCCTTTGTCCTTTGGAATATCGCACATATCGAAGACACACCAGAAGGCAAGCATTTGTATTGAATAGGCCTTTAGGTGTATTTATCGTGACGTACCCCTGGGAAGCACGTGATTCATATCCCACATTGTGTAAGATTGATTTCCTGCCAGCTTAGCGTAGAGATCTTCAATTCTCAGGATTGGACATTTATCCAGCCAGGCATCCTGATAACTGTTAGCTTATAATTACTGCAAATGTGGATGGTTTTATCTGGTTTCAAAATGGGACTAATGGATTCTGCCCATTCCAAGAACTGAACTTGCTGGATGATGCCTAGTTCTTCCCACCTGTTTAACTCAGTTTCCATTTCTCTTGTATGGCATATGGTATTCATGTTGCCCTAAAGAATCAGGGAGTTGCCTCCCGATCAACATAAATCTTAGATTGCAAGCCTTTGATTTTTGACTAATGCGTCATGAAAGAGATTGTCATATTTTCTTAACAATTCTGGCAGTCCCCTGCCTGCACTTAAAAGAGCTTGCACCAATTTGACTGATTTCTTTAAGCTAATCTCGGGACCAGAAGGTTTGGTCCTTCACCCATCAACATTATTACTGGGAGCTGGGCAGATTGCTGTACATAGTCTTATTGCTTCTCCCATGTACATCTTCAACATGGCAGATGTGCTCTCCAAGGTACTGAAATGTGTGCTCACCCAGCACGGTGGTTGATGTTCCTGTATCCTCTTCCACATATAAGGGCTTTGCAGTTACGGAGTGTTACAGTAATGGGGTGTGGCTTGACTCCTTTAAAATTAAAAAGAGAGCGAATAACAGAATCAATGATGTCAGGCTCTTTCACATTGTGCACTTGTAACATCTTGGCGATCTTGAATTAGCTCTGTACTGTTTCATCAAATGTCCTCTTTTGTGATGATAATGACACTCAGGGTGGGATTTTCCAGCCCTTCCCGCTGACAGGATCCTCTGGTTCCGCCAAAGGTGACACACCCCACCCCCCTGGCTGGTTTCCCAGCAGCAGGACAGGAGAGCAAAAACACCGTGGGCTTCGGCGAGACTGGAAGATCCCACTGGTGGCCAATGGTGAGCTGCCTTTACCACCAGAAAACACACTGCAGGGGTGCCAGAAAATCCTGCCCTCAGTCTCCTTAAACCTACATGACTCAGGAGGGGGGTTACTCCCACATCGATAACATTTCGCCTTAAGAATCATTGCGTCATTACCTCCACTATATCTTTTTGTTCTTTGGGTGACTGGAAATGTTCCCACCCTAATTAGTATATGGCACCATTTTGAGCACTCTCAGCTCCTGTGAATGCTTTCCATGGCCAATACCTGGTTAGGCTTATATTCATTGGCGTTTAGAAGAGTGAGAGGGGATCTCATAGAAACTTATATAATTCTAACAGGATTAGATAGGGTAGATTCAGAAAGAATGGTCCCAATGGTGGGGTAATCTGGAACTAGGGGTCATAGTTTGAGGATAAGGAGTAAACCTTTTAGGACTGAGGTGAGGAGAAATTTCTTCATCCAGAGAGTGGTGAATCTGTGAAATTCACTGCCACAGAATGTAGTTGAAGCCAAAATGTCTGTGACTTCAAGAAGAAATTAAATATAGCTCTTGGGGCTAAAGGGCTCAAGGGATGTGGGGGGAAGGTGGGATCAGAAGGTTGAATTTGACGATCAGTCATGATCAAAATGAATGGTAGAGCAAGCTTGAAGGGATGAATGGCCTACTCCTACTTCTATTTTCTATGTTTCTATGATTAAAATTTATGTTGAATTCTGCTAACAATCAGTGCTGTATGGCATCGTTGCTCATACCACAAACTAACTGATCCCGCAGCATGTCATTTAAAGTTGCTCTAAAACCACAATGCCCTGATAATTGCTTTCATTTAGCAATGTTAGTGATGATCGATTCGCCTGGAGCTCTCGCCCTTGAATTAAATTTGAATCTCTGGATTACAACTGATGATTTGGGTTGAAAATGACCCTTCACTAAATCCACAAGCTGTTTGCTGATTTTTAAAATAAGTGGATCAATTATTACTTACTGCTCCGCATCAAGCCATTCCAGCTCTGCTGAAAGGTTCCTCCTGAAAACTTAACCCAATTGTACTCTCAGATGGTGCATTTGAACCTTTTTTTTATTTTAAAAGATTTATATCCTGCTCCTTCCTTGGACCTACCATTGATTGATTTTGCTGTCTGTTTAAGCGTCCTTTAGTTCACCCCCTCCCAGTAGCTTTCCTGTAACACTCAGGATGAGCCCTCACAGTTGTCAGAACTGGTGCCTCATTTGTATGTTCTGGTGGATTCCAGTTGGCTACGGGAACCATGGATTCTTCATCAGGTTTGGGAGAAGTGGGATGTTCTACGTGCTCGGATTCTCACAGCTGCCGATGTAAACATTCAAAGGCCCCAGAAAGCTCCAGCAGCTTTGAATGAAGCAGAGGCACAGCGTGTTCTTTGTGCGACATTGATTTGACTGCAATTGTGCTTCCTCCCATTGGTGTTTGCTGATTTTAAAAAAAATGTGGATCAATTACTCCTTACTGCTCTGCATCAAGCCATTCCAACTCTGCTGAAAGGTTCCTCCTGAAAACTTAACCCAATTGTGCTCTCAGATGGTGCATTTTAACCTTTTTTTTATTTTAAAAGATTTATATCCTGCTCCTTCCTTGAAGAGTTAATGAGCATACCATTGATTGATTTTACTGTCTGTTTAAGCGTCCTTTAGTTCAGCGCTTATAGTACACACTGAGTAGGCTACTTGCATTATAGCCACCTCAATCTTCATCTTTCCATTGAAAACAAGTTCAGCTCTTGCTGGCAGTATTGGTTACGACTCCATTTGTTTAATTGTCAAAAGCAAACGCATTTAAAACAAATTGTTTGAAGTTTATTTACTAGTGTTACAAGTAGGCTTGCATTAACATTGCAATGAAGTTACTGTGAGAATCCCAGAGTCGCCACACTCCGACGCCTATTCGGGTACAGTGAGGGAGAATTTACCATGGTCAATGCATCTAACCAACACGTCTTTTGGACTGTGGGAGGAAACCAGAGCACCCAGAGGAAACCCATGCAGTCAAGGTGAGAACGTGCAAACTCCATACAGAGAATGACCCAGGCCGGGAATTGAACCTGGGTCCCAGACGCTGTGAGGCAGCAGTGCTAACCACTGTGCCACCATGCAACTTGTCAGCTGCAAACTGACAGAACTGCTCAATGTATGTGAAACCCTGACTGAAACAATGTGCTACACAGCACTGCATTGCAAATACACCTCTTATAATAGATGGCAGGTTCAGGAACTATATGTTTACCAAGCTATTAGGTAGGACTAACATTGTGAAATGCTTAAGCATGTCGCAAGCATTCTTTGTCCGATTTAGAAATGGGACCATCATTAAATAATCATTGTAATAAGATGCTTTTAGCAATGACAAGTTCACACAGGTTACAACAGACTATAATTTTACGAAACCTTTATCCGAAGCTAAGCGTTGCCTCCCACTTTTAAAAGATAACTTAATTTGTACCAAAGTTATCCCATCCAACCCCAGCCTAACTTCACTCGCAGACTTGCTTGTAAACAACCTTTTTTCTACCTGTTCACAACAAAGCTCTATTTTTGCTTTGTACATGGGCACTAGCACGAGCAGACAATCATTCTCAGCAGCATGGTGCTAAATAATATATTCCTTTGTGCCATGTAGAATTGTGTACTGCTAGATAAATAATTCGATACTTTATTTTAAGACACTTTGAGTAATTTGCTTAAACTCTCGGAGCACAGGGTGTTTTCAGTTTGTCATTTCCCCTTCCCAGGTCATCTGCGTGCCATGTAACTTTCCAATCAAGATAAGTCCGCACACATGAATTTCATCTCATTAGTGCTGCCCCTGCCACTGCCAAGGAGTGCCCTTTTACTGGGGCTTGCTGCATCACCAGCAGTCACTAGCGCAGGCTGCGTGGCACGCCTTCTTGAGAAGGGTGCATGTTCAGCCTATCCCTGGCCTGTGTTTGAAGCCTTGGAAGAGCAATCCTTGGAAGAGTGTCTGCCAGGATGCCCAATTTGGCCTACATATATGTTCAGACAAACGTGGGCATCATTTGGTAAAAGAGCAAATGCTGAGCTACAGAATGGGCCTTACAATAATGTTTTTTAATGAGCCAGTGGTGAACACTGCTATCTCACAGCACCAGGGATCCAGGTTCGATTCCTGGCTTGGGTCACTGTCTGTGTGGAGTTTGCACGTTCTCCCCATGTTGACGTGGGTTTCCACCGGGTGCTCCGGTTTCCTCCCACAGTCTGAAAGATGTGCTGGTTAGGTGCATTGCCCATGCTAAATTCTCTCTCAGTGTATCCGAACAGGTGCTGAAGTATGGCGACTAGGGCATTTTCACAGAAACTTGATTGCAGTGTTAATATAAGCCTACTTGTGACACTAATAAATACATAAACTTTAAACTTGCAGGCCCTAGAATCATTACTGCACAGAGGAGACCATTTGGCCCACCGAGTCCAATCTGGCTTGTTGTGCAGTAATCCTGTCAGTTCCATTCCCCCTGCAGCCCGACAAGCTTACTTCCCTTGAGTGCCCATCCAATTTCCTTTTGAAATCATTGGTCATCTTTGCTTCCACCACATTTGCAAGCAGTGTGTTTCAGATCAAGACTGTTTGCTGTGTAAAAAGGTTCTGGGTGGGATTCCTAATCTTATTTCACCTCACCACTGCTGCCAGAGAGAAAAGAGAATTTGGCGCCAATAGCCTATAGTCACCTCATACTTAGTGACTTCAATCAATAGCACACCCTCCCTTGTCCCCTCTCCTTCAAATTCCCTCCATCCTGCCTCACCATTAAAATCCAGCTCTACTTTCCCACATTACTCTTGACCTCTCGACTACCTCTGTGCTCTTACATCGTCTGTCCAGTATCCTTCACTTCAACATTGATCAAAATAAAATCCATTTGCATCCCCATCCCTGGCTATTTCTTCAGGTAGAACTGGACTGTTTGCATCCCAACCTTCTGTTTGAAACAGAGCTGAATTTCAGTCCCCAAACCCTTTCCATCAGAAGGACTGCTTATTTTTATCTTCTGAAGACTACCCATCTCCACCCTTACCTCTTCCCCAGCATAATGGGGTGGCACAGTGGCACAGTGGTTAGCACTGCTGCCTCACAGCACCGGGGACCCAGGTTCAATTCCAGCCTTGGGTGACTGTGTTGAGTTTGCACATTCTCCCTGTGTCTGCATGGGTTTCCTCTGGGCGTTCTGGTTTCCTCCCACACTCCAAAGATGTGCAGGTTAGGCGGATTGGCCATTTTAAATTGTCCCTTAGGTGTCTCAAGATGTACAGGTTAGGGAGATTAGTGAGGTAAATGTGTGGGGTTATGGGGATAGGGTGGGGGATGGGCCTTGGTAAGATACTCTGTCAGAGAGTCAGTGAAGATCCAATGGATCAATGGATTCCTTCTGCACTGTAGGGATTCTATGATTCTATAATGGCTATCTCTATCCAAGGTTTTGCCACTTCCATATTTAACTACACAGAATGCTTGTTTGCAAACCTACTGACCTACATCAACTGTAACTTGTCAAAAGCTCCGCTTTGTGTATTCTGTTCCACACTAAGTACCTCTCACCCATCCTTAATTTAAAAATCTTAACCTTTAAATCCCTCCACACTCATGCTCCACTCTATCTGCACCATTGCCTAAAACTCCATAATCCCCTTTACACTATACGCTCTTCTGACTCGTGCCACTTTTTGCTCAACTTTAACCCCTTCATTTCACCATTGGTGCCAATTCTCAATCTCCTGACTCCACTCTGTGGAAATCCCTCCCTAAAGCCCTTACTTTCTGCATCTCTTTAACTTCTATAAACGTTCTCAACCCTCATCTCTTCACCAAGCTTTGATCGACCTTTCAATCTATGCTTACTATCTTCCACCTGTCTTTCAGTAAAGTACTTTGAGCTTCTTTTTATTTTAAAGGTGGCACATTTAATTGTCACTTGTTACTATGTCTTACGAACACCATTTGATTGAAGCTACTGTCACACAACAACATCTCAAGGAAAAACATTTCTGTTAGGAACATTTGATAAGCTGCAAGAAAAGGAATTTTCCAATTACCATATTGTCCAAAGAGTTACAAAATTCAGGTAGGCCACATATTCACTGTAGTATATGCACACAATTCGACATGTTACTACTCCAAGTTGCTGCATATTAATATGATGCAATTGCAATAAAAATCTTCTTAAACCTTTGCCATCAGTAATCTCGAGGGATTTAACTGTACACTGCATGGACATGGAATCATGACTAGCTTGCTAATAGGATACCTAAATGCATTCACCAATGGAGAAGTACCATAATAATGAATTTTTAAAAAATAAGAATGCAGTCTGCAGGGTTTTTTGTCCATTTCAAATGCAAATAATGTCCTTTTATTTCCTACAGTACAACAGTGACTACACTTTAGAACTATTTAATTGGCTGTAAAGCATATTGGGATGTCCTAATGTTGAGAGAGGCATTACATAAGGTACATGTCTATTTTCCCTTAGGTCTGCAAGAAAGCTGATAAGATATTACTGCGGTCTTGAACAATATGGTGAAATAATAAGGTCTAAAAACTAAAATCTACAAGGAATGTACAAATGCTGCAGTGTTCTCCAGCTTTATTTTCTTTGTAAGAGTATTTCAATGATCTTTGCTGTGAATAGCAGAGATTTTATTCCGACTGAATATTGGTGAATTTATCAACATTAATGATCATTTGAAATTGGTAGGACATGCCAGCCTTTCATTCTAGATTCTAAATCAAATAGTATATAGAAAAAGCGCAGCGAGTAATGCATCATGTAGACCCCTTCAAATGAGTGGCTCATTTAAAAATGGGACCCTGTCAGCCACTGGTCTGCAATTTTCACAGAAAAATTAATCTGAATCGTGGAATCAAAACACCCAAATACATCAGAATCCAATGTAATTAAAATGATTGGAACTTTTGGATGTCATAGCCTAGCGAGATTGTTTTAATGCAAATTTAGGAATTCCTCAGATTCTGTGGATTAACATGAAACGCAAAGTATTACACTTACTGTGAGTCAACAGTTGAAATGGATCATATGTGACATTGGGAGAGTTGATTGTTAGAGATGGTGACCATACCTGAAGTGCAAATCTTAGGCGCTGAGGTATGAAGGTGCATGTTTTTTAACTGACATAAACTATAAAATAGGTGCAGCGGCAAGGTGGCACAGTGGTCAGCACTGCTGCCTCACAGCTCCAGGGACTCCAGGGTTCGATTCCTGGCTTGGGTCACTGTCTGTGAGGAGTTTGCATGTTCTCCCCATGTCTGCGTGGGTTTTCTCCAGGTGCTCTGGTTTCCTCCCACAGTCCAAAGATGTGCAGGTTAGGTGAATTGGCCATGCTAAATTGCCCCTTAATGTCCTGGGATGCGTAGGTTAGAGGGATTAGCAGGTATATATGTGGGGTTGCGGGCCTAGGTGGATCGTTGTCTGTGCAGACTCAATGGGCCGAATGGCCTCCTTCTGCACTGTACGGTTTCTATGATTCTTATCTTACGTGCAACCACTGAGGGTAGTAACAAGAGCCTCAGGGAAAACAAGGTCAATCCTTACATCTTCCCTGAACTCATCTTTCTCCATGACACCCACCTCCTCCTTCTTTGATCCCTTTTAACTTCATCGCAGTGTTAATGTAAGCCTACTTGTGACACTATTAAATAAACTGAAACTGAATTGACTCTGTGTTCTGGATCTCACACCGATTGATTTCCTTTCCTTGCTTACTGTACTTCCCTTTTTCAAAACCGCTATCATCACACCCTTGTGTCCTTGCGAGTAGCCATTCCAGCTCTAATCCCTCTTCCCACTTCAAAGTTTGTGACTGCATCATCACCTTCCAATTCTATCGCCATGTTTTCCCACCCACCCCTGCCGCAACACTGAAGCCAAGTCAAAAACTACACCCTCTGTGACTGTGGTGCATATTTCTCTTTTATCTCTCGATAGCCATCAACATTCTGATCACACTCTCCTTTAACACCCCTCACCTCACTTCAGTCCATTTTTGTCTATCCAATTATAGCCCAAATATTTCAAAGGGCAACATTACTTCCTAAACTTAATTCCACTAAAACACAGATCCACTGGTCATTCGTCTGATCAGCTGTTTGTTGGATTGTTGGATGCTCTACTTCTCCTTTGTATTAAGTGATACTTCCTTGAGAGAGGAAAGGGTTCAATGGGATGACAGTAAGAACATACAGAAATGTTGAAACACCCACCAGCACCAACCCCCAATCTCTGTCTCCCCTCCCCCATTCCATCCCACACTAATCACTGCTGCCATTGTGATTGAGAAACTTCTATATTTATCATTGCTACAATTGCACTTCTGTGTACGTCAGATTTTTCCCTCCTATAGTATACAACTGATGAAATATTGGGGTGGCCTGATAAGTTCATGTGTCAATGTAGCCCCATTGTAACTCAGCCATTTCCAGTGTAATGCACGAGAGGCTATTGGGACTCGCTTTTGTCTTCACAGAAACTAAACTATGCAACGTGATCCCAAGCAGGTTATAAAGATCTTGAAGTCCCAAGTAATAAAAATGAATTGAATTTATTCATTTGTCTTGAATCACTGGCCTTTTTCGGGGCATTATTTTTTCTATTTGTACTTCGTTGTCTGAACTGTTGGCTATACTTGAAACCCATTTTTCAGCTTTTGTGAATTTTTTAGGCTGCTGCAGAAGCAAGACATGTAGACGTAAATTGGCAAGGTAGATTGCAACAAGAATTAGCCACTTGATTGGTGAAAGAATGAATAATCATTTGCCAAACATATTTGGAGAGAAACTGACCTTCAATAGGAAAATAATACTGTCTGTTAAATTACTGCTTCTTTCCATTACTTTGAACAAAGCAGCAAATGGTTTTTTTTGGCACACTCTGTAGTTAATGATTTAAACACTTGCGTTGCCATGAGAACATGGATGAGATGTAAATAATATGACTTCAGGCACTGTTCCTGTACTAATCTCATCCTCATCCCATTGTTCTCTTCAAAACACCACCTTTATCTCACAGAACATTCTCATCATTATTCCCGTGTGATGCAACTTGCATTTATGTGGAGTTTTTAACTCCAGAAAAACATTTCAAAATGTTCCACAAAAGGAGAGTACAGGCACCATGCTGCGATAAAGGTGTCAAGAGATGGTTGTATATTGGAAGAGGTTTGATGTCCTGTATGACACTGAGCTCAGTGTCTGTCCCCATCTCTATCTATCACCTACCACCACCTCCATAACATTGCCCATCTCTGTCCCGGCTCAGTTGAGGTCCTCACCCATGTTTTTGCTGACTTGACTATTCCACTGCTCTCCTGGCTGGCCTCCCAGCTTCCACCCTCCATACACTTCAGCTCGTCCAAGCTCTGCCGCTCACATCTTGACTCGCAGCAAGTCCTGTTCACTGATCACCACAGTGCTTGCTGACCTACACTGCTGTTCATTCCAGCCTTGCCTGAAATTCAAAATTTTTATGTTAATGTTCAAACCTCTACGTGGTTTCATCTCTGTATATCTATGTAACCTCCTCAAACCTCCGAGCACTCTGTATTCCTCTTCCTGTTCTGGCTTCTCTGTCTCCCAGATTTCCTTTGCCCCTCCATTGCTGGCCAAATCTTCATTTGCCAAGGTCCTAAGTTCTGGAATTTCCATCCTAAATCTTTCAACCTCTTTACCTCCTTCTTGTGCTTTAAACAGTTTCTTAAACCTATCTCTTTCGGGCTAACATTTGGTCACCTGTCCTAATAAATTCTTATCAGACTTTGTGTCAAATTTTGTCTTAAAACGCTCCTGTGAACACTTTAGAGCATTTTGTTACACTAAAGTTGCTATATAAATGCAAGCTGGTGTTAGAACGGTGCTTAAAAAATGTTTTCAAAAGTGGTGCTAGATATATATAGGTATAAGTGTCACACTTTAAAGCTACAACTGCTGAAGCTTATGGCTCCAATAGTGATGCAGAGGGAATGACAGGAGGATTGAAGATCTTGATGAAAACATAGGGGTGAATCTTCCCTTTCCGCCAGCAACAGGAATCGTAGCGGGGCGAGGGGCGGACCATGGAAAGGTTCGTTGACATCAAGTGAGATTTTCCGGTTTCAGGGTGAGCGCGGCCGGAAAAGTCTGGTAAAGCTGGAAGAAGATATAAAGATAGGTCATGGTAAAACTGTGGAGTAAGTTGTCAGTGATCTCACAGCACTCTGTTGAAGGGAAGCAGTGTGCAGACCATTGAGAATGGGTGTGATGACAGGCAGACCTTGGTGCATGTGAGTTGAAGAGGGATGGAAGTGAGACACCCAGCGAGGGGGTTAGCAGAGAAACTGGATCCAGAGCTAATGAAAGTGAAGGTAGTGAATATTCTCGCTGTTGCAATACAGTTTTAGCTTAACTTTAGTGTTTTGTGTGTACCCACAGATTGTTAAAGGACACCAAAATATTGTACATTGCTGGTTTTGGGAATCATCTGTGGCCATTTGAAATTGATTACTCACTCTCTCTCCCTTTCTCTCTCTCTGCTGTACTGGGTTCACGTGGAATTGAAATGAGTTAGGAGCAACCCTGGACAGAACATCAGTGATCTGTTTAAAAAGTGGACAGACAGTGACTAGTGGCTACCTAGAATCATTTGGATACAAAAACACTTTGCCGCCTTTAGACCCATTGATAAGACAATGGCCCTGGAGGAATAAGGTAAGCTTCCAACTCTTGACATATATCTGTCACAGTGTTTTTTTAATTCATTTGTGGGATGTGGGCATCGCTGGCTGGCCAGCATTTATTGCCCATCCCTAGTTGTCAGAGGGCAGTTGAGAGTCAACCACATTGCTGTGGCTCTGGAGTCACATGTAGGCCAGACCAGGTAAGGAGGTAGGGCAAATTTCCTTCCCTAAAGGACATCAATGAACCAGATAGGTTTTTCCAACAATGGTTTCATGGTTATCAGTAGATTTTTAATTCCAAATATTTTTTATTGAATTCAACACCATCTGCCCATGGTGGAATTTGAACCAGAGTCCCCAGAACATTAGCTGAGCTTCTGGATTAATAGTCTAGCGATAATACCAGTAGGCCATCGCCTCCCCTTACCCCGTTGTGTGGGGTTAGCAGGAGGTTTGTGTGCGGGAGTATTATACAACCTTCTCAGCCGCTACTGTAGAAAATACCCTGATGGATCCAATGTGTAGACTCTCGGGAGCAGATACCTGCAGCTAAGATCATGCCTTCCATTCTTTCCATCCTGTTCATCGTCCTCTTGAAGGAAAAAGACCAATGGAATTGCAAGACGGATTTCACTACAGCAAATTCAATATGGTGGAAGCACTCCCAACCAACATGGCGCTACAGAACCACATTCCTATTGAACCATTCACATTCTCTCGTACTCTGTGGATTGTCTTACAGGCTCTGTGCAGTCACCGTTACAATTGTGACAATAATCAGAGTATAAACATTGAGAAATTGGTCAGTGCTCTTCCATATCTTACATACCTTTAAATTTTTCTACACCACATAGTTGTGAATGTTCACTTATTGAGTACGTTAAAAGCAGAGATAATAGATTTCGAGATACGAGGGAATCAAGATATATGAGGATATTACAGGAACGGTCATTGATAAGGAAGGACAACTATGATCTTATTTCAGGATCAAAGGGCCAAATGACTGGACAAGTGCAGTTCCAATACCACTCAAGATAAAGCAGCCTGCTTGGTTGGCACCCCATCCACCATCTTAAACATTCACATCTTCCAGCACCCGCATACAGTGGCAACAGTATGTGCTATCTACAATATAAACTTGCTAAGACTTGCTCAGACTTCTTTAACAGCACCTTCTAAACCCACAACCTCCACCACCTAGAGGGGCAAGGGCAGCAGACACATGGCCAAATTGTCAACTGCAAGTCAGTCTGCAAGCCACAATCCTACTCACTTGGACTTATGTTGCTGTTTCTTCACTTTCATGGGTCATTATTATCTTTTGTGTGACAATTAGGGAAGGGCAATAAATGCTGGTCTTAACTGTAAAGCCACATGGCAAGAATGAATTAAAAAAGGCCGACTTTTAAGTGGCGTGACAGATGCTGAAGAAGTTTTGATTACTTTAAGACTTCTGCATGAGTAAGTTACTCCCAGTCATGAATGTACAAGTAGTCATTTCTCTTGCAATAAAACACATCTTGGAGAATGAACAGAGGGCGTGTAGAATAGGTCAAGTTGCTGTAAGAGGGAGGAGGAGAGGGGCTTTCATTAGGAGGCTATACCAGTCCAGGGCATTCTGGGAGCAATTCTCTTACCTGAACCTCAGGAAGGAACAATATGTATAATGTCTGTTCTTCATGGATGTCCTCAATTAAATATGTCACCTGCTACAGTTACAACTGCAGAGTAGGGTAAGAATCACATTGCCAGTGGCTGTGAATGTGATTTTGTTTTATGTATCTGGCACCTTCCATAGTAAATCTGGAGATAGTTCAGTTTAGTATTGCTTGTTGTAAACAGCGGAAGGGACATGCTGTTTCATTCAATCCACCGGTCTTGGAATATATGGCCTACATACCTAGCATTACACTGACAATGATATAGACCACATTGCTCATTTGTGTGATAGGCAATACATCTTTTCGGCTTGATGACAGCATCTTGTTAGTGACAAATACCACTCATGTTGCCATTACATTGTAGCTGTGTGAAACAGCTCACTTCACCTTTTGCTCAAAGTTTTGAGATACCATGCCCTTCCAAGGAAATTTGAGATAAACTACATACTTTTCAGTGCTGAAAGTGACAGCCTTAGGGCCTTTCATAAGTTTGCATGATATACAGTGTAAGATTATGTGATCAGGGTAGCAGACATTTGCAGACAGAAAGAACATGTACATACATTGCACCTATTCCAGCTAAACAAAAGAACTGATAGCCATTCAGTGGTTCATTCAACAGGACAATGCTTTGATCAATTAGAGTGAAGCAGCCAGGTTTACATTTCAAACAATATTTGGCAGTTAACTTTCAGTCACCATCAACTGGTACATTCTCCATGGCAACTTCTGTACCAATCAGAGTTCACTTGCCAACCAATCAGCACCCTCTTCTCATACAGTATAAAGTTGTAGTTTCCCCTGACATTGTTGTTCTTGTAATTGTCCTGATAAGTGCACGATGAAAAGCTTCGATAAAATGTATTTTTTCAGCAATACTCAAGTTCTGGAACACTTGTAACAAGTGTTCCAAACAAGTAAAAATAAAAATGTGGTGGATCATATGAATGTCAGGTGTGAGTCAGGATTGATAGAGTTTATTGGTAGGTGTGCGGTGGTGATGTGGTGAATTGAACAGTTTTCGGAGCTAGTGGTGCAGTGGGTGAGATATGGGTTTGGAAGATCCATTCACTAACCTTGACCACATTTGTGAGATCATTGAAGTTTCTTGTGGCACAACACCACGGTTCTCAAGGCCTGACTCTTGGCATTGAACTCCATGGCTGTCTATCCTACTACATTCTATTTGAAGACCTCCTGGCCTCCTCTAGATACAGGACATCCCTCTTCTTTTCCACCTCCTCCACCAATGACTCCAGTGCAGCGTCTGAAAAACTTGATGCCCGCGCTCTCCACGTTGTGCCACTATATAATGTTTCCCAGGTCAGAGTCACTTCCTGAAAGAGGGTCAGAATCTGCTGCAGCCACAGTGAACCTCCCCTTTAAGAAGGGCAAACTAGCTTCAAGTAGCGCTCGCCACTCCGAATTGAACCCTGGCAGATGTGTCCAGCCGAACAATAACAGAGTTAATGCTGGCTTGATGCTGAAATCTTTGAAATGAACTGCAAGTTGGCATGCTGCTGTTACTGCAATTTATCGCACACCCGATCCCCACCCTCGTTCTAGGGTGCCCTCGAGTTTATCCCCCAACTGCCTTTAGTTTCACTTCGTACGACACTATTGACAGAAGGAATGCAATATATACTGACACATGGTAAACGTTGCTGAAAGTGCAGCTTTTACCTCAAAATGAAGAGATTGAAAATGGTACCAGAGTAAACAACATTGTTCCACTGCACCAGACAATACTGATTACAAAGCACATGGGATTAATTCAAGCTATCTAAAGTTGAAGAGTTATTCCTAAATGATGTGATTTAACAATAATTATTTCACTTTCCTAGAATTCATGCCTCACATAAAATGTGCCCCGCCATTATATATTTAATCCATCAAGTGTTTGTAATTATGTCAATTGACAGATTCCTCCCCCCCACTCCCACCCCAACACACACACACACAATTAATTTTAACTTGAATGTGTGTACCAGCTACTTGCTGCCTTTTTCAAACTAATCTTAAAATGGTCCTTGGGAGGAAGAAAGTCGATGTGAAATAAAGCTTTTTAAAAATTAAAATGTGAGTGGATTAGAGATTACCGTGGGAAAGGCAAAATATTCAGGTCTATATGGTTGGTTTCATCAGTTCTGAGAAAAGGTTAACTCTGTTTCTCTCCTCACAGATGCTGCCAATTCTGTCAAGTATTTCCAGCATTTTCTGCTTTTATACCAACTAGTCAACTTTCCTTTCCTTCTCTATGAACGGTATGCTTTGTCTGTCTACTGCGCAAGAAACAATACTTTTCACTGTATACTAACACAAGTGACAATAATAAATCAAATCAAATCAAAGTTCTAACTTTGCTCTGTTATGGGTTGCAGAGCTGCCCAGCAGTATCAACTGATCCCTCTCCTGTAGTTTAACAATCAGTCTGTTCAGATTCCCATAACATACTTGGCTCTCCAGTTCTCATTACTTTTTATTTGGCCATATTAAATGCTAACTCAACCCATCTTTCCAACCTACACAGCTACTTGGGAACAGTAGCATGGTGGTGATGGCTGTCCTTAGAGTTTGAAGGAGGTGATGGATGTGCAGACTCATCAATGATGAATGTGGAGATGGTTATGTGGTCCCAGTCTGGACTCACAGAGTCGCAAGCAGTTAGGCTGTTGGAACTCGTGTGTTGTGACGTGGACGTTGTTTATGGGCAGCAATAAAAAGTTGACATTGATACTCTTCAAAGGCTCTATGGACCTCGGTTTATTTTGCCAGATGCTATCTCTCCATACAGCACCTGTCTTGGAATGCAATTGTCCTCCTTTCTAACTACATACTCGACCCAGTGAAGCTGGGTTCTCAGGAGCTTCACCTCAATGCTTGTTGTCTGGGCTCACTCTAAGATTTCGGGGTTTGTGATCCAGTCATGCCAATGGATGCTGAGCATGAAGTGAAGGATACACGTGTTTATGGTATAAAGTCTACCATTCACAGCCACAATGGAGGGAAGTAACAACAAGAGCACTGTAAATCTTAATCTTCATGGACAATCTAATGCTGTGGTGGTTTGCTATTCTGGTGTGAAGCCTTCCGAGCACCTACCTCACCTTGCTGATCTGAACTGATATATCATTATCAAGCAAACCATTGTTAGAGATAATAAAAAGTTTTTAAAGTTTAAAGTTTATTTATTAGTGACACAAGTAGGCTTACATTAACGCTGCAATGAAGTTGCTGTGAAAATCCCCTGGTCGCCACACTCTGGCGCCGGTTCGGGTACACTGAGGGAGAATTTAGCATGGCCAATGCACCTAACCAGCACGTTTTTTGGACTGTGGGAGGAAACCGGAGCACCTAGAGGAAACCCATGCAGACAAGGGGAGAACATGCAGACTCCACACATACAGTGACCCAAGCCGGGAATCGAACCTGGTGTTATGGTGCTAAGAGTGTGAGGGTGATCAGATAGAGAATGTTGGTGAGTGTGCAGGTGGAGGGGATGCATTGAGCAGCATGTGAGGTTTGTATTTAATTTATAAGGATACAGCATTAGAAAATGCATTCCTTAACCTTGACCACTCATGTAAGGTCGTTAAATCTCTTGCTGCACTACATAGAGGTCCTTGGGACTAAACTGCTAGCTTTGACTGTGACAGCTATCTTCTCACACTGCTTTTAGTGTACACCTCAAAACTCTCCTGCAGATAGTGGACCTCACTCCACCTGTCCACCTCTTGTGATAAGTGCTGTCAAGGAGCTTTGTAACATACTGGCTGTCATGTTGCACCATTTCGCAGTGTTTTCCTTCTCAGAAACTTTTCCCCAGCCATTTCCACAACATGTTTCAGTTAAAATGTACCAACCTTTAAAGAGGTGCTAGCTGGCTGGCTAGATTTAATAGGCATTATCCTCTTACAATTTTGTATCCCTGTTCAGGGATGCATCCATTCAGGCGGCATGGTAGCACAGTGGTTAGCACTGCTGCTTCACAGCTCCAGGGACCTGGGTTCGATTCCCGGCTTGGGTCACTGTCTGTGTGGAGTTTGCACATTCTCCTCGTGTCTGTGTGGGTTTCCTCCGGGTGCTCCGGTTTCCTCCCACAGTCCAAAGATGTGCGGGTTAGGTTGATTGGCCAGGTTAAAAATTGCCCCTTAGAGTCCTGAGATGTGTAGGTTAGAGGGATTAGTGGGTAAATATGTGGGGGTAGGGCCTGGGTGGGATTGTGGTCGGTGCAGACTCGATGGGCCGAATGGCCTCCTTCTGCACTGTAGGGTTTCTATGATTTCTATGAATGGCCTTCGTACTGGCTGCAGATGACAACCATGAAAATAAGCAAAAGGCATTAAGTTTGCAAACTGCCTGCTTGTTGGAATGTGCGTCGTGACTGCCGTGCCAGTTTTTTGCCCTTAGCAAATTTCTCGACATATGATTTGATGTCGCATTTTGTTACCGCCTCTCCCACTTACCCCATAGATGCAGCTCTATTTACAACTACCTTTCCCTTTGGCCAATTTTCAGTCTGCCTCAGCAGTCTGCCTCCTCCTCTATGCTTTCCTAATTGCTTGTGCGGCACAAGATATTTAGATTCCTTGGAAGATTTAAACATCATGTCCAAATCTGATTTCTGCGAGTAACCAGGATCCTTTGTGTCCTTGAGCTGCATCAGTGAATTCATTCAGCAAATCCTCTCTTCTTTCAGTCAATGTTAACTTTACCTTGCCACAACAAAGTTCAACAATTCTTTGACGAAGGGTCACCCAGACTCAAAACGTTGGCTCTATTCTCTCACCAAAGAAGCTGTCAGACTGGCTGAGATTTTATAGAATGATAATAGAATCCGTGCAGTGCAGAAGGAGGCCATTTGGCCCTTCGAGTCTGCATCAACCACAGTCCCACCCTGGTACTATCCCCGTAAGCCCATGTATTTACCCTGACAGTAAAGGGCAATTCAGCATGGCCAATCAACCCAACCTACACATCTTTGGACTGTGGGAGGAAACTGGAGCACCCGGAGGAAACCCATGCAGACACAGGGAGAATGTGCAAACTCCACACAGGCAGTGACCCAAGGACTAAACCGAATGGAGGAAGCTATCAATGGTCACTCAAGCGGAATTTCTGACATACTGACTGTCATGTTGCACCATCTCTCAGTGTTTTCCTTCTCAGAAACTCTTCCCCAGCCACTTCCACAACCTGTTTCAGTTAAAATGTACCAACCTTTGAAGAGGTGCTAGCTGGCGCCAAGGGGCAGCCTTGCCAACCACCGTGCCTCCTGATGGTGCTGGTGGACTTACTATTACATTTGATTTGATTTGATCTCATTTGTTTCAATTTATTATTGTCTTATTATTTTCCATCATTTTCTGCTTTTTTGTTTCAACAATCATTTTTTCAGGAAGACTTTAATATTCCCCCACAGCCAACGTTCAGCTCACTGATCTGTAGGGCGGGATTTTCCGGCCGCGCTCTCCCCAAAATGGAAAAATCCCACCCGAGATCAACGGACCTTTGCACGGTCCGCCGCCATTCCCCCACCCTGCCCGCGACGATTCCCGTGGCGGGCGGGATGGGAAAACTCCTTGTAGTTTCTTGTGCTCTGCCTAGAGCTTTATGTTTAGAAAGTATGCTGCTATATTATTTCGAGTCCTCAGGCACTATTCCAGTTTCCAAGGATTCCCTAATGATTGTGATGAGCATTACAACTCACTAACCACTGGTTTAAAACATCATTGCGTATCTTCAGTGTACTTCCTCAAGCTACCACATTTCTATTGGGTTTTGCACTTCTTCCTTTCTTTCTCTCCCCCTCCCCCGCCCCAGCCCCACCACAACATCAACCCACTGGCCTCATCCCTGCCCCTGGCATTGCACCTTCACTAGAAATTCCGCTTGAGTGACTACTGAAAGCTTCCTCCATGAACGCAGGAAAGAAGGTAAATCCACAATCCCTTCATTGTTTACTATAAAGTCACCCTTGGCTTGAAGATTTTCTTTTTCATCTGCTTGTTGTGCAGGCATTCCCAGAAATACAAATGCCTCCATTAATTGTCCCTGCCAGCCTGAGCTCATTTTCTATTTATCTGACCTCTGTTGTTTGTAGTATATTTAAATGATCTGGAGGAAAATGTGGGTGGTCTGATTAATGAGTTTGCGGATGACACGAAGATTGGTGGAGTTGCTGATTGTGCCGGGGATTGTCAGAGGATACAACAGGATATATATAGACTGGAGACTTGGGCACAGAAATGGCAGATGGAGTTTAATCCGCACAAATGTGAGATGATGCATTTTGGAGGATCAAATTCAGGTGTGAATTATAATGTAAATGGCAGAACCCGAAGGAACATTAACATAGAGAGGCATCTGGGTGTGCAGGTCCTTAGTTCCCTAAATGTGGCAACACAGATGGCCAAGGTGATTAAGAAGGCACATGGCACGCTTGCCTTCATCAGCCAGGGCATTGAGTACCAGAGTTAGCAAATCATATTGCAGCTATATAGAACCTTGGTTAGACGGCATTTGGAGTATTGCGTGCAGTTCTGGTCGCCACACTACCAGAAGGACGTGTAAGCTTTGGAGAAAGTGTAAAGAAGCTTCAGCAGGATGTTGCCTGGTCTCAAAGGTGTTGGCTATGGGGAGAGGTTGAATAAACTAGGATTGTTTTCACTGGAAAGACAGAGTCTGAGGGGAGACCTGATAGAGGTCTACAAACTTATGAGAGACGTAAACAGGGTGGATAGTCAGAGGCTTTTTTTCAGGGTGGAAGTGTCAATTACAAGAGGGCACAGGTTCAAGGTGAGAAGGGCAAAGTTTAAGAGAGATGTGTGGGGGAAGTTTTTCAGTTTTTCACGCAGAGAGTGGTGGGTGCCTGGAATGCGCTGCCAGAGGAAGTGATGGAAGCACGCACATTAGCTATATTTAAGAGGCAACTGGATGGGTACATGAATAGGGAGGGAACAGAGGGATACGGACCGAGTAAGGGCAGAAGGTTTTTTTAAGTTTAGTTAGGGCATCATGATCGGCCTAGGCTTGGAGGGCCGAAGGGCCTGTTCCTGTGCAGTACTTTTCTTTGTTCTTTTTCTTAAGCTCCCTCACTTTGTTTTAATACTTGCTTTGGCATCAATAAGTCACCCAAACGATTTGATTTTCTGACTGGCATTACTTTAGACATGAGAGTTACTACATTATTTTCAAACAAGCTAATTAAAATTGCTTCCACCAGAAAATGTGGCTTAGAATGCTTCTTCGAGCTTTTACTTTGCTGTAAATGCACCTTTTGCTTAATTCTCGGGTGCTGAATCTGACTAGGCCAGCCAAAATGGCAATTAGTTGTCAGTTGGGAAGGTGCAACTTGAATAACTCTCATGTCCATTAGAAGCAATAAGAGGATGATCACTCTTCTTGTGCTGTTATTACCTTCAGTTCAACACAAGTAACTGCGCCCTTCCCCTTTTCCTAGCCCGCTCTCAAATCCAGCAAGTGCTTGCAATTGGTCAAATAGAAATAGGGCGGCACGGTAGCACAGTGGTTAGCACTGCTGCTTCACAGCTCCAGGGTCCTGGGTTCGATTCCCGGCTCGGGTCACTGTCTGTGTGGAGTTTGCACATTCTCCTCATGTCTGCGTGGGTTTCCTCCGGGTGCTCCGGTTTCCTCCCACAGTCCAAAGATGTGCGGGTTAGGTTGATTGGCCAGGTTAAAAATTGTCCCTGAGATGTGTAGTTAGAGGGATTAGCGGGTAAATCTGTGGGGGTAGGGCCTGGGTGGGATTGTGGTTGGTGCAGACTCGATGGGCCAAATGGCCTCCTTCTGCACTGTAGGGTTTCTATGTTTCTAAAGCGATCCATATTCATTAACATTGAAATCCATGAGTTGCTTAAACTTACTGTCTCTCAACCACGTACACTTGTTTAATTTGATTTACTCTGTGGGGTCATCCATTTGACAGCTGGTAAATGGAAGTCCTCACATAGCTCCATATATCTCAGGGCAGCAGAGCCTTGCTTCCCTCCTTAGAAGTCTCCGGAATATGTTAAATACTGGATCTGAATGATGAATGAAGACATTACCCAGGTGTCGTCATTTTTGTTAAAGAGCAGAGTCTCAACAGCATCAGGGGCAATCAGTTCCTTTACTTACATCTCATCTCAGTGATAGAGTCTGGGTCCTCACCTCAGTGGTAGAGTCTGGGTCCTCACCTCAGTGGTAGAGTCTGGGTCCTCACCTCAGTGGTAGAGTCTGGATCCTCACCTCAGTGATAGAGTCTGGATCCTCACTTCAGTGTAGAGTCTGGATCCTCACCTCAGTGGTAGAGTCTGGGTCTCACCTCAGTGCAGAGTCTGGATCCTCACCTCAGTGATAGAGTCTGGGTCCTCACCTCAGTGGTAGAGTCTGGATCCTCACCTCAGTGATAGAGTCTGGGTCCTCACCTCAGTGCAGAGTCTGGATCCTCACCTCAGTGATAGAGTCCGGATCCTCACCTCAGCGGTAGACTCTGGGTCCTCACCTCAGTGTAGAATCTGGGTCCTCACCTCAGTGGTAGAATCTGGGTCCTCACCTCAGTGATAGAGTCTGGATCCTCACCTCAGTGATAAGAGTCTGGATCCTCACCTCAGTGGTAGAGTCTGGATCCTCACCTCAGTGGTAGAGTCTGGGTCCTCACCTCAGTGGTAGAGTCTGGATCCTCACCTCAGTGATAGAGTCTGGATCCTCACCTCAGTGGTAGAGTCTGGAACCTCACCTCAGTGGTAGAGTCTGGGTCCTCACCTCAGTGCAGAGTCTGGATCCTCACCTCAGTGATAGAGTCTGGGTCCTCACCTCAGTGTAGAATCTGGGTCCTCACCTCAGTGATAGAGTCTGGGTCCTCACCTCAGTGATAGAGTCTGGGTCCTCACCTCAGTGGTAGAGTCTGGATCCTCACCTCAGTGGTAGAGTCTGGGTCCTCACCTCAGTGATAGAGTCTGGGTCCTCACCTCAGTGTAGAATCTGGGTCCTCACCTCAGTGATAGAGTCTGGGTCCTCACCTCAGTGATAGAGTCTGGGTCCTCACCTCAGTGGTAGAGTCTGGATCCTCACCTCAATGGTAGAGTCTGGGTCCTCACCTCAGTGATAGAGTCTGGATCCTCACCTCAGTGATAGAGTCTGGATCCTCACCTCAGTGTAGAGTCTGGGTCCTCTCCTCAGTGATAGAGTCTGGATCCTCTCCTCAGTGATAGAGTCTGGATCCTCACCTCAGTGGTAGAGTCTGGATCCTCACCTCAGTGATAGAGTCTGGATCCTCTCCTCAGTGGTAGAGTCTGGAACCTCACCTCAGTGGTAGAGTCTGGGTCCTCACCTCAGTGATAGAGTCTGGGTCCTCTCCTCAGTGATAGAGTCTGGATCCTCACCTCAGTGATAGAGTCTGGATCCTCACCGCAGTGGTAGAGTCTGGATCCTCACCTCAGTGGTAGAGTCTGGATCCTCACCTCAGTGGTAGAGTCTGGGCCCTCAACTCAGTGGTAGAGTCTGGATCCTCACCTCAGTGGTAGAGTCTGGGTCCTCACCTCAGTGATAGTCTGGGTCCTCACCTCAGTGATAGTCTGGGTCCTCACCTCAGTGATAGAGTCTGGATCCTCACCTCAGTGATAGAGTCTGGAACCTCACCTCAGTGATAGAGTCTGGATCCTCACCTCAGTGATAGAGTCTGGGTCCTCACCTCAGTGATAGAGTCTGGATCCTCACCTCAGTGGTAGAGTCTGGGTCCTCACCTCAGTGGTAGAGTCTGGATCCTCTCCTCAGTGATAGAGTCTGGGTCCTCACCTCAGTGATAGTCTGGGTCCTCACCTCAGTGATAGAGTCTGGATCCTCACGTCAGTGATAGAGTCTGGATCCTCACCTCAGTGATAGAGTCTGGATCCTCACCTCAGTGATAGAGTCTGGGTCCTCACCTCAGTGTAGAATCTGGGTCCTCACCTCAGTGATAGAGTCTGGGTCCTCACCTCAGTGATAGAGTCTGGGTCCTCACCTCAGTGATAGAGTCCGGGTCCTCACCTCAGTGATAGAGTCCGGGTCCTCACCTCAGTGATAGAGTCTGGATCCTCACCTCAGTGGTAGAGTCCGGGTCCTCACCTCAGTGATAGAGTCTGGATCCTCACCTCAGTGTAGAATCTGGGTCCTCACCTCAGTGATAGAGTCTGGGTCCTCACCTCAGTGTAGAATCTGGGTCCTCACCTCAGTGATAGAGTCTGTGTCCTCACCTCAGTGTAGAATCTGGGTCCTCACCTCAGTGATAGAGTCTGGGTCCTCACCTCAGTGTAGAATCTGGGTCCTCACCTCAGTGATAGAGACTGGGTCCTCACCTCAGTGATAGAGTCTGGGTCCTCACCTCAGTGGTAGAGTCTGGATCCTCACCTCAGTGGTAGAGTCTGGGTCCTCACCTCAGTGGTAGAGTCTGGGTCCTCACCTCAGTGGTAGAGTCTGGATCCTCACCTCAGTGGTAGAGTCTGGATCCTCACCTCAGTGATAGAGTCTGGGTCCTCACCTCAGTGTAGAATCTGGGTCCTCACCTCAGTGATAGAGTCTGGGTCCTCACCTCAGTGATAGAGTCTGGGTCCTCACCTCAGTGGTAGAGTCTGGGTCCTCACCTCAGTGATAGTCTGGGTCCTCTCCTCAGTGATAGAGTCTGGATCCTCACCTCAGTGATAGAGTCTGGATCCTCACCTCAGTGATTGAGTCTGGATCCTCACCTCAGTGTAGAGTCTGGATCCTCACCTCAGTGGTAGAGTCCGGATCCTCTCCTCAGTGGTAGAGTCTGGAACCTCACCTCAGTGGTAGAGTCTGGGTCCTCACCTCAGTGATAGAGTCTGGGTCCTCTCCTCAGTGATAGAGTCTGGATCCTCTCCTCAGTGATAGAGTCTGGATCCTCACCTCAGTGGTAGAGTCTGGATCCTCAACTCAGTGGTAGAGTCTGGATCCTCTCCTCAGTGGTAGAGTCTGGATCCTCTCCTCAGTGATAGAGTCTGGATCCTCACCTCAGTGGTAGAGTCTGGATCCTCACCTCAGTGGTAGAGTCTGGGCCCTCACCTCAGTGGTAGAGTCTGGATCCTCACCTCAGTGGTAGAGTCTGGGTCCTCACCTCAGTGATAGTCTGGGTCCTCACCTCAGTGATAGTCTGGGTCCTCACCTCAGTGATAGAGTCTGGATCCTCACCTCAGTGATAGAGTCTGGAACCTCACCTCAGTGATAGAGTCTGGATCCTCACCTCAGTGATAGAGTCTGGGTCCTCTCCTCAGTGGTAGAGTCTGGATCCTCACCTCAGTGATAGAGTCTGGGTCCTCACCTCAGTGATAGAGTCTGGATCCTCACCTCAGTGATAGAGTCTGGGTCCTCACCTCAGTGATAGAGTCTGGGTCCTCACCTCAGTGATAGAGTCTGGGTCCTCACCTCAGTGATAGAGTCTGGGTCCTCACCTCAGTGATAGAGTCTGGGTCCTCACCTCAGTGATAGAGTCTGGGTCCTCACCTCAGTGATAGAGTCTGGGTCCTCACCTCAGTGATAGAGTCTGGGTCCTCACCTCAGTGATAGAGTCTGGGTCCTCACCTCAGTGATAGAGTCTGGGTCCTCACCTCAGTGATAGAGTCTGGGTCCTCACCTCAGTGATAGAGTCTGGGTCCTCACCTCAGTGATAGAGTCTGGGTCCTCACCTCAGTGGTAGAGTCTGGATCCTCTCCTCAGTGATAGAGTCTGGATCCTCACCTCAGTGGTAGAGTCTGGGTCCTCACCTCAGTGGTAGAGTCTGGGTCCTCACCTCAGTGATAGTCTGGGTCCTCACCTCAGTGATAGAGTCTGGATCCTCACCTCAGTGATAGAGTCTGGATCCTCACCTCAGTGATAGAGTCTGGATCCTCACCCCAGTGATAGAGTCTGGATCCTCACCTCAGTGATAGAGTCTGGGTCCTCACCTCAGTGATAGAGTCTGGGTCCTCACCTCAGTGGTAGAGTCTGGATCCTCTCCTCAGTGATAGAGTCTGGATCCTCACCTCAGTGGTAGAGTCTGGGTCCTCACCTCAGTGATAGTCTGGGTCCTCACCTCAGTGATAGTCTGGATCCTCACCTCAGTGATAGAGTCTGGATCCTCACCTCAGTGGTAGAGTCTGGGTCCTCACCTCAGTGATAGTCTGGGTCCTCACCTCAGTGATAGTCTGGGTCCTCACCTCAGTGATAGTCTGGGTCCTCACCTCAGTGATGGAGTCTGGATCCTCACCTCAGTGATAGAGTCTGGATCCTCACCTCAGTGATGGAGTCTGGATCCTCACCTCAGTGATAGAGTCTGGATCCTCACCTCAGTGATAGAGTCTGGGTCCTCACCTCAGTGATAGAGTCTGGGTCCTCACCTCAGTGATAGAGTCTGGGTCCTCACCTCAGTGATGGAGTCTGGGTCCTCACCTCAGTGATAGAGTCTGGGTCCTCACCTGGCGCTGTGAGGCAGCAGAAACTGAAAACCGCACTTGTCTCCTCCAGAACTTCCAGTTGATTTCATACTCATAGCATGGCACACAATGCAAGGAAAAACACAGCATTTTCCTTTAAATTCAAAATCATTTAATCAGTGTTTGTTTGAGCACAATAAAAGGGAGGTTTCTTCATTACAGAGTTTCATTTGAATTATTGGTAATTTAATATTTTACGCAAATGTTACCGAATAACGATGAACGGACTGTCGTTTCCAAATAACTTTAAAAATAACTAAATTCCAGCCCTTAACCACTTTGAGGCGGCAGGGTTCAAAAAGAAAGCAATGGGAAAATCTCACCAACAAATGGCAGTGTTGTTTCCAGGGGCAAAGCCAGTGTGTTTCTCTCCAGAGAAACCGATCGGTTTTCTTACCCAATTTCATGACACTGCCAAAAAAAAATCGAGGGAGCGTGTTTGACACCGTCATACAGGGGGGGGGGGGGGCAGAGTCTCAACACATCGGCAAAACCCCGCTGCTCAGAGATGACGCCCTGATCAGAACCTGAGTAAACCTTCCCCCAGCACACCAGGGGCTCAGGGGCTCCCCTCCCCAACCACCCCCGATTGGAGTCGTTACCTCTCTACCCTCACCCACTGCCCCCGTGCCCCTCCACTGATCATCGGCCCCTTCTTCTCCACAACTTCCTCCTCACTCGCATCCGACGCTGGTTGCCAACAGCGATTATACACTGGCTAGCCAATTAATGGCTGCCCAGCAGGAGAGGCGTCCACTGAGAAGGCTGGCAGGGCGGGTGGGAGGGGGTGGATGGTTGTAGGTGGATGCAGGAGCAGGGTGTGCTCTTCCATTAAGGTTGTTGCAGACAGGGGATCTAAAATAGCCAGTGTAAGGACACTGGGGAGACTGAGGCAATGATTGTGGAATTGAGTGTAGTTGCCAGACCCTCTTCAGTGACTGCCAATCTCTGATATCCTACAGCTCAGGCAGGGACCAGCTGCTGGAGGGATTTGAGGCATGGCAGCCAGAGGACAAAGCCAAGTTAGCGACAGTACAAACGTGCGAACGCACATGGCCCTGTGTTTCTGTGATGATAACTTACGGTCTCTCCCGCAAACGATCAGTGATTGACAGATACTGCTGCCAGGTGTTGTCTGGAGAAGCCACAAAATCTAACCAAGAAAGCCTGGACACAGGTGGCAGCGATAGTGAGCAGCCCGTGGAGGCCATGAGTAAGACCTGGGCATGGTATTAGAAGAGGGCAAATGACCTTCTCCACTCAGCAAGGTGGAGTAAGGTAGCACTTTGCATTTTGGATGAATGTATATGGGTGGGCATGCACTTGGTGGGGCTGGAATGTGGTATATGAATGGGTCTAGTGGCAAAGGAGACCTGTGCCCAGCAAAGCAGTTTAGAGCTAGGTAGGATGGCAGGTACACCAAGAAGGGAAAGATCTTGCAATGTGTTGGGCACATGGACCAGTGGTGTTGGGGAAGAGCATGTATACCTCAACCATCTAGAATAAGGAGTCATTAATGTGCTCTTGTCTTCACAGGAGAAGATGAAACACAATGCACAGGAACACAACCGTACAGGTGGTGGAGTTGCAAACCTGACAGTGCTGACGCCAGTGCAGGAGGACATTCTAGAGTTGGCATGCCAGCAGGGGGTGAAAGCTGCTGGTTGAGGAGTTGTGGGGTTTTCTGAGGCAGGTGAGAGTGAAGGGAATACACTTTCAGTGGGAATAGGGGAGAGCCCGTGATATATGAATGGCTCGGGGCAGAGAATGCAAGGTTATGGTGATTGGTCTTTTGTTATCCTGTATGGGATGTTTGTGAGGTGTGCCATGGCCATGTGTAACTGCTGCAGTTACTATTTAGTCTTGCTTACTCACTGCTGTTTTTCATCTGTCAGGTGGATCATCGTCCAGACCAAACGGGGATCCAGATGGTCCACCATTAACATCGGAGGAGGTTGGACCCGCAGATGCTCTTGCATCACATCCTCGCCCCTCGCTTCAAATACTGGTGCCTCGGTGGACTTGATCAGATTCCTGCAGATGGCAGCACAGACTGGGTGCAGTACATCACAATCACCTGAGCAGCTATCAGAGTCCCAGGACTCTGACAGCCGGTGGAGCATTGGAGAACAGGAAGATGCTGATTCCCAGACAGGCGACGAGCCTCTGGAGTTGCCTATCAGGAGGCAAATGCTGAATATCCAGCAGGAAGTATGTGGAGACCTGGCTGAGCTACCAGAGAGTATGTATGCCCTGGCCCATAAAACGGAGGAATCCATGTCGAGCATGAGTACTGCAGTCACCCCCTCCTCTTAACGCATGGTGTCTTCCATTGAGCGATTGATGACTCTCGTAAAGAGTTTCTGGGGTTGCATTCAGACCTACAAGCCCACACCCTGGGCAGTGACTGCAACAGGGCATTGCCAGTGTGAGAAATGTATGAGATACCTGCTGTCTCTGCCAGGTTCTTATGCACCTCCGGGGAGTAGGGAAGTCCAAGCAAACCTCATGTTGCTGGATGAGCAACCAGCTATCTGGATCGGGGGTTCCTCTGAGGATGCTCTGGATGGTGACAGCAACCCCTCCATCCTCCAGCCAGTGACAGGATTTTCTGAAGAATCCACAATGGCAGAGGAGTGTAGTGCCATCCTGCTGGAATCTCTCGGCCAATTGGGGCCTTCACAGCCTCCGGTAACCAGAGGACAACCACCAAGACATCCAGACCAATGGGACATCTGAGTTAGCAATCTGTCTCCAATGTAACTCGGTAAGAAGTCTCACAACACCAGGTTAAAGTCCGACAGGTTTATTTGGTAGCAAATACCATAAGCTTTCGGAGCGCTGCTCCTTCGTCAGATGGAGTGGAAATGTGCTGCCAGAGGTGGTGGTACACCAAGATGAAGCTCTCGTAAACAATTTAAGAAATCGTACCAATCACAGAAGGGCAATCATGGATGATGGGGGCGATTCTCCCAGCCCGCTGCGCTGCTCTAACAGAGACTCAAGAAAGGGTGATTGGGGGATTTTCACAGTAACTTCATTGCAGTATTCATGTAAGCCTACTTGTGACTAATAAATAAACTTTAATTTTACATGTGACTCCAGACCCACAGGAGTGTGGTTCACTCTCAAATGCCCTCTGAAATGGAGGGCAGTTAGGGATGGGCAATAACTGCTGGCTCAGCCAGCAGTGCCCACATCCCCAAACGAATAAAAGTAGATAAATATTAACCCCTACCTCAACACTGTTTACTTCATCTGCTGTCCTATACCTCAGCTTGGATGGAGTAATTGCTTATTCTGCGGCCTACACCTGTCTGTGCAGCCTACGTACTGACTGTAAAACAGTAAGGGCTACACATTGCCTCTTCAATTGATGTCAGGTGGACTGTTGACTTGCAGTCAACCCCGGCTCCTGATATATTGCGATGCGGCAGGATGACATTCGACTCCAACCTGATTTCATTAACAACCTATCCTATGGTGTGTCAGGGAATATTGTGCACCTGCTCCCGGCATGGTGAAATTCAGGCCTATGAAGGAGAGAGAAACAGGTAGCTTCCAGTGACGTGAGTTGTCTAGGATCAAGAAAATGTGGTACAGGGTTGAATTTAACAGATTGAAGGCAAAGGGCAGTAGAAATATTTTTCTTACACACAGAGGTTGTGAGGCTATGGGATTCATTACTGATGTTAATGATTGAAACCGAAGCCATGGCAACATTTAAGAATAGGTAAGATATGTAATGGAAGGGAAAGGAAATAAAGGGGCAGCGAACAGAGCAGGCACCAGGGATCACTCGTGTGAGGGCTAGACAATTGTTTGGGTTGAATGACTTGTTTCCGTGTTGCAATTTATCTGTCGCTCCATGTAATCTTAAATCCGCAGCTTTGCTTTAACAGAGAACACTGGTAGAATATACAAAGAATACATCTCATTACATCCTTAACCTGAAATCTGGCCTTTAATCAAATCAAACTCTTTGATTATAATCATCAGTATTTGGCAGCTCTGAAATGTATCATTTGCCTGAACAATGCATTTAGATTTTTCCACGTGAGTCGCTATTGTTGAGAATTACCTTCCAGCGAGTGGCACAGAGCCCAAATGACAGATCTGTCGTTGAGCAAGACTGGAGTCAGTAATGGCTCTTTGCCTGTTGTATTTCTGTTGTGGCATTTTTTTTAAAAAGAGGACAGTATAACATGTTTGAACTGGATTCATTTCAAACAACTCTATAATCAGCTGCTAACTGAAGGCTTGTGAAACTCGACTGAAGATGACAACAGCTCCTGAGCAGCTGCCACCCAGCTTCAGAATACTCCCTTTCCAAATTACTTCCAGTGTAAGAAAAAATTCCTCAGAAGAGAAGTGGACGTTTAAAACAATCTCATAGTAGTGGCAGTGGAACCATTAAAATGTATAAAAAGAGTCTAGATCGTATCTGATCAGTTGAGTCATCGGTTGTTGGCCATGACGCTTTATTTTCTCTTATGTAGTCACAATAAACAATGATTAACTGGTAACTCACCTTAGGAAAAAGAGAGATGCCCCCAGTTGGCTATTGATGCCATTAATGGTTAAGCATAGAATTCCTACAGTGCAGAAGGAGGCCGTTTGGCCCATTGATCCCCTCTATTCTCTCTCTGAAAGAGCATTTTACCCAGGCCCACACCCCTGGCCTATCCCCATAACCTTGTGCATTTACCATGGCTAATCCACCCAATTTACACACCTTTGGACACTAAGGGGGAATTTAGCATGACCAATTCATCTAATCTGCACATCTTTTGACAGTGGGAGGAAACAAGAGCACCCGGAGAAAGCTCCACATAGGCATTACCCACGGCTGAGATTAGACCCAGGTCCCTGGCACTGTGAAATAGTAGTGTTAACCGCTGTGCCACCATGCTGCCCTTTAAAGGTGTGGTGCACATCTGGTTTTCCTCAATTATCCTTAAGGAGTGGGGAAAATCAAATTTTCCCAGTGTTGCCACATCTGCCTATAAAACAAATGTGACTGCACTTCAAAAGTAACCAATTGTCTGTTAAGCACTTTATGATATTCTGTGTTATGAAAGGCTCTAAATAAGTATTTCTTGCTTTAATAGAGACAGCAATGGTTCTAACTTACAGAAAGTACAACCCTGCCGCACTTACATATATATTCCCAACCCTTTCCCCAATATTCTTACTCATCCATATGAACTGTTGGAATATATTTTGCGGGGGGGGGGGGGGGGGGGGCGGCACAGTGGCTCAATGATTGGCACTGCTGTCTCATAGTTCCAGGAGCCCGGGTTCAATTCTGGCCTTGGGTGACTGTCTTTGTGGAGTTTGCACGTTGTCTGCATGGATTTCATTCCGGTGCTCCGGTTTCTACCCACAGTCCTAAAATGTGCAAGTTAGGTGAATTGGCCATGATAAATTGTCCCCTAGTGTCCCAAGATGTGTGGGCTAGGTGGAATAGTCATGGGAAATGTGTGGGGTTACGGGGATAGGGTGGAGGAGAGGGCCTGGTTAAGGTACTCTGTCAGAGAGTCGATGGGCCGAATGGCCTCTTCTGCACTGTAGGGATTCTATGATTCTATTTGTGTTAGTGTACAACTCATGCTGCTTCTTGACTCTCCAAACTGTTATTCTGAATAAATATAGATTTCAATCAATAGAAAATAAAATCTAGGAAGGAATCTTTTTATTCAGTGCACAACTGCTTTCAATGCTTCTTGATTAAAGTGAAGGATATTGAATCTTTTGTCCCGTTTTCACTTTGATGCAGCTTCAAACCTTTGTGTGTCTATTATATTACAGTCAGAGGAAACGAAGAACTCTTGCTGTACACCATCAAAAATAATCATTTAGAGCAAACCACGGAGGACCCCGCACGAATCCAACAGGGTGATTGTTCATACTCTATATCCTTACAACCCAAGATCAATTCAATGTTTGCTGCTTTGGATTTTGGGAATCATTAATATTAGCCAGGATTTGGCACTCCCGTTTGCATTCGGCGTGAATGGCAATGAGAGAGGAGAATCCCACGAGATGTCCAAATCCTATTTCGCGCCGATGTAAAGGCCTGATGTGATTTTCCCTGCCCCCCAACCCCCCTCCACCAGTGATATAACGGGATTGCCAATATTCAACGTTGGGAATCCCATTATAATATATTTGAATCTAATTATCAGGCCTCTATGTCTGCCTGTTAGGGGGCATGCTGATGCAGGAATTACGACTGGTCTCCCGCAGTGTGCACCTGGCGGGCAGACCCACTGGAGGAGCTCAGGTGAGTGCATTGTTCACAGGGTAGAGGGTCACGACTGGGCAGTGCCAGGGGGCAGGGCTGATGCAGTGCAGGGGGCCAGTGTCAGGGGCTAATGTTTAGGGGGGAGTGGTGGGGTTGGGAGTGTTGCATGCTGGGGTTGTTGTATGCTGGTGGTGGGCTGGGGTGGGGGGGGGGGGGTGGGTGTCTATTCTTACTTTTGTTCTTTGGGGCAGCCTTTAAAACTGGTGCTCTAATCTTTCAAAAACAAAGTTGCTGGCAGTGCTGGCTCCGATTGAGCCCACCCTGCTGTGTGGTGTCTCATGTGATGCTAACAAGATGGCGGAGAGAGCTGCCATTGAGGCTTCAACTCCACTTTGTTGCTGCGACACTCAAAATGGGAAACCTCCGCTCACTATTATCATTCTAGATTATTAATACCAATGTTCCTCCATGTGAAACTTTCTTTAGTTTCAAAAGTAACCCAAAATCTGATCAATTCGAATAAGACCAGAATCACTCATCCCTAGTCGCCACACTTGTTGGGGTACACTGAGGGGCAATTTAGCATGGCCAACGCACCTAACCAGAACATCTTTTGGACTGTGGGAGGAAACCGGAGCACCCGGAGGAAACCCACGCAGACATCTGGAGAATGTGCAAACTCCACACAGACAGTGACCCAAGCCAGGAATCAAACCCGGGTCCCTGGAGCTGTGAGGCAGCAGTGCTAACCACTGTGCTACCGTGCCGCCCCATCCATAATGCCCACTGATGTTAAATGTTCAATGAATTGTTGAATTTCTTCCAGGAGATAGGGTATTGTTTCACTCCCAGGAAAACTCGGCTGACTGCCCAAATCCATGGAGATACTTACTTCAGGACACAGAGGGGTACAGCTGGTAGCTATAGAAAGGTATAGGTCGGGGCCACAGTTTAAAGATGAGAGGCTTCCCATTTAAGGCAGAGATGAGGAGGAATTTCTTCTCTCAATTGATTGTTCGTCTTTGGAATTCTCTATCCAAGAGAGCTGTGGAGCATTGAATATATTCAAGGCCGAGTTAGACAGATTTTTGATTGATAAGAGAATGAAGGGTTATGGGAGCAGGCAGGAAAGTAGTGTTAAAGCCACAGTCAGATCAACCATGATCTTACTGAATGGCGGAGCAGCTTCAATCAGCCGCATTGCTTACTGAGGATCACTGTCACTCCTCACAATGTCTGGAATGCCATAACAACTGAAGAGTGCTCTCAGGCATTTTATTATCTCACCAGTTGTCAACTGATTTACCTCTCAGTAGTCAGAGTAGTTGTCTACAGTAATAAAATAATCACTTCCTGCTATAGCGAAGAGGTCTACTCACAGCTTCATTCCCGGACCATCTGGGGTGTCATGTGTCATCAATGGCGGCATGATAGCACAGTGGTTAGCACTGCTGCCTCACAGCGCCAGGGACCCGGATTCGATTCCTGGCTTAGGTCACCCTCTGTGAGGAGTTTGCACATTCTCTCCGTGACTGCGTGGGTTTCCTCCGGGTGCTCCGGTTTCCTCCCACAATCCAAAGATGTGCGTGTTAGGTGGATTGGCCATGCTGAATTGCCCCTTAGTGTCAGGGGGACTAGCTAGGGTAAATGGGGACAGGGCCTGGGTGGGATTGTGGTCAGTGCAGACTCGATGGGCCGAATGGCCTCCTTCTGTGCTGTAGGATTCTCTGATTCTATAAAGATTCTCTGGCTTGTTTAGCACTGCACCTGTTACGAGCACTGCACAGGTTGATATGGTCCTTAATTTCATTGCTCGTGTTTGGCCAGTGGAGTACTACTCTTGACTTTGTCAGACTCAATCCAATTCCTTGATGGTTTGCAGGGGTGCACTTCAGCAACTCTCCTCTCATTTCCTCAGGGATGATGACTATTCCTTTGTACAAGATGCCGCCTTTGGCTGTCACTTCATCTCGGTATGCCCAATATCTTCATGTAGCCATACGTATGCCCTCGATTTAAAAAAAAATTTACTCCATTCTTAAAGTTACAAAGCCAGAATGGACCATTTAAGGCAAGGATAAGGAGGAATTTCTTTTCTCAGATGGTTGTTAGTCTTTGGAATTCTCTATCCCACAGCGCTGTGGAACATTGAATATATTCAAGGCTGAGTTAGACAGATTCTTGATTGATAAGAGAATGAAGGGTTATGGAAGCAGGCAGGAAAGTAATGTTAAGGCCACAGTCAAACCCACAGGCAAACCCAAATCCATAGAAATCATAGAAATCATAGAAACCCTACAGTGCAGAAGGAGGCCATTCGGCCCATCAAGTCTGCACCAACCACAATCCCACCCAGGCCCTACCCCCACATATTTTACCCGCTAATTCCTCTAACCTACACATCCCAGGACTCTAAGGGGCAATTTTTAACCTGGCCAATCAACCTAACCCGCACATCTTTTGGACTGTGGGAGGAAACCGGAGCACCCGGAGGAAACCCACGCAGACACGAGGAGAATGTGCAAACTCCACACAGACAGTGACCCGAGCCGGGAATCGAACCCATGACCCTGGAGCTGTGAAGCAGCAGTGCTAACCACTGTGCTACCGTGCCGCCCCTTGCTTGCTCCAAAAACCAAATTCAAATTCCAGTTGAATCAAATTTAAGGTTCGCACAAACAAGACAAATAAGATCCAAGCTGACAAGGTAAGGCATTGCACCCCATCTTGGGTTTGATCCAATGCTTTATCTTAGCCAAAAGGCCAAAGCCATCATTTCATCACTACTTCTTGCAGCATTTGGAGGGTTGCATCTTGTTACATAATTTGGTTAAGGTACTTATATGTCAGACTGTCTGCTCTGTTGGTGACTTCCAGAGATGTTGAACTGCTGCCTTATGATGAATCTGGAAGATTTCACATTCTGCTGTAGCACCCTCAATTTTCATAAGGAGTAGTGCTGCTCTCAACAGCATGTCAGCGATGTACATTTGTTTCCCTCTCTTGTATGTCACATCCATATGATATCTCTGTAAACAAAGCAAGGAGTAATGAAAATATTCACAGGCAAAAACTATGGTCAGACACACTTTCTTGATCTGAATATAACTTATTTTGGTTTGCGTTAATGCCCTGGATATGAATGCGACTGGTTGTCCTTGCTGCATTAGGGTTGCTCCAAGACTTGTCTCCCTGGCATCACACTACAAGTTGACTTCCTACTGATGCGCAATATTTCAGCACTGGCATTATAGTCACTAATTGGTGGCACAGTGATTAGCACTGCTGCCTCACAGGGCCAGGGACCCGGGCTCGATTCCCAGCTTGGGTCACTGTCTGTGTGGAGTTTGCACGTTCTCCGTGTCTATGTGGGTTTCCTCCGGGTGCTCTGGTTTCCTCCCACAGTTCAAAGTTGTGCAGGTTAGGTGAATTGGCCATGCTAAATTCTCCCTCAGTGTACCTGAACAGGCACTGGAATGTGGCGACTAGGGGATTTTCATAGTAACTTCATTGCAGTGTGAATGTAAGCCTACTTGTGACTAATAAATAAACTTTAACTTTAATTGTGTGATTTTAATGAATGCTGTTTTTTGTTCTTTGCCCCAGTAACACTGCACATCCTTGGCAGTGAGCTTTTGTAATGTTTCACACTCTGACAATAAACTAGGCAACAACTTTGCTAAATAGTTTATAACAAAGCAAACTGCTTCCACAACTGTTAGTTGCTGCATAACTGCTGCAGCTCCCACCTTATCAGGATCCGGGTGAAGACCTTTTCCTGTCAGTAAATGACCTAGGTACTTGACTTCAGGCATCTTCAACTGCAATTTTTTCTTGCTCAGCTTCATGTTCACCTGGCGAGCAGTCATATTCAATTCTAATCATGGTCAGCTGTGACTTCTTCCATTGTGTGTCCACATCCATAGATGCCTTCCACTGTGGGAAGATCACTGACTCTCTCATGCTGTCTGCATTGATACTCTGCTGGAGCCATGGAAATGCCAACCAGTCACTGTATCTCCCAAACAGCATCCAGAGGGGACGATTCTCCCAGCCCGTTGCACTGCTCTAGCAGCGCAACAGGCTGTGAGACATCAGTGGAGGCTGTTTAGCGGGCTCCCCGCTGGGCCGCCACGTGTCTCCGGCTCCAAGATTTATGGAGTAATTAGCTCTGCACCGGAAATTGGCGTGGAGCGGATTTAAATATTTAAATTTCCATTTGATTAGCAAGCCCAGGACAGACGCCTCTGGGACCGTTAGCATCTCCCCCCGCTGCTCTGCTAGGAGTGGTTCTCTCCAGCGGGGTTTATTCCTGCTCCACTAACAGGGAACTGGCGGCCGACCCCACTGCAGAGAACAGAGGCCATGGAGGTCCCCCAGGAGGTTGTGGGTAAGGTGGGGGTGCCCACTGGGCATTGCCAGCCTGGCAATAGCAATGGGGGCAATCGCTGGGGGTGGTGGGCCCTGCTGCCACTCTGCACAGAGATCAGTGGCAGAGGGGCAGAGGGAGGGAAGGAGGTGATCGGGGCTGGTCGGTGGGATGGCATCGGGGCTTGCCCGGAGAGGTTTGGGAGGCCAACGTCAGGGGTTGGAGGTCAGAGGGACGATGTGCAAGGTCACTGGGTTGGCCAGTGATCGGGTGGCCGGCAGTGCAGGGCCAGTGTGCATGCACCAATCTCCGCTCTGACAGCTCGGCGCATGCGCAGTGGCCCACTCAGCGCTATGCTGCCGGCCTCTCAGCCGAAATTCCCCTGATTTTCAGAGTGAATCCTGCTAGGTCACTCTGCAGTGCTCAGAGTGTCAGAGAGTCATTCCAAAAATCACACTATAACAATCGGCGGGAGTTTACTCCCCATTTTTCATGCAAATTCGACCCTTAGAATTCTTTGGGGGGAATCGCCCAGAGAATGTAGTTGGAAAGCTTCTGCTTTCATCCAAATTTCTTGCTAGTAAGCATCCTTCACACCTTGGTTAAAAAAGATCTTTGCTTGGGCAAGTAGTGTTGAAATTCCTTTGACAATTAGCATGGGGTAGTAGCTTCTTCAATGTCATACTTAGATCCTTTGGGTCAATGAGTACTCTCAGCTTTCCAGCTTGTTTCACTGCTCCCATGAGGCTCATCCAGTCTGTAGGAGTTGTCACTTTCTTAATTACTCCTTTCTTTTCCAACTCTTCTATATTGTTTCTTAGGGCTTGACTTGAGGGCAGCTGGAACTCTTCTCGCCAGAGACTAAATTGGCCTTAGACTCACATCTATTTCAAAATGCTATTCACCAGTTAAACATCCAAACCTATTAAAACACATTTTTGTATTCCTCCAGGATCTGTCAATGGTTTTATGCGCTGCTACACATTGTAAATCTCTGTTGACGCATTTAGGGTTACCATTCCAAGCTTTAGACTTGCTCCAGTTGAGATGAGCACTGTTGCATACCATCTATGATCTGGAACTCCAGATCCTTATTCTTACCATTGCATTGGACTCTCAGACTAGTCTTGGTATGGGCATTGTGCCATTAGGTAGCTTCAACTTTACTTTCAATGGCTTCATTTTTGGATCCCATGTTGAGCCACTTTGCACAGGTTTGTGAAGGTCATGCTGCTACATGATTGACTGGGGTGTATCTGACAGTTCATGTTCACTGGTTCTCTCTCTCTGTGGTCATCATTCCAACAGTCAGAAACCATTTATCACCAATAGACTTGCAGAACTAACCTGCTGTACATTGTATAGTGATCCATCAGTCTCTTCCATTGGTATCTTTCCAGTGGCCATCTATAAAGGCTTGTTTTACTCCTTTCTATTCAAGCATTTAGGTGTGAAATGGTTTTGCTCCTTGCAGTTGAAACACCACTTTCTCCATTCTGGACAATCCTTCTTTTCAAGGTGGCACAGTGGCACAGTGGTTAGCACTTCTGCCTCACAGTGTCAGTGACCCAGGTTCGATTCCTGGCTTGGGTCACTGTCTGTGTGGAGTTTGCATATTCTCCCCGTGTCTGCGTGGGTTTCCTCCGGGTGTTCTGGTTTCCTCCCACAGTCCAAAGATGTGCAGGTTAGATGGATTGGCCATGCTAAATTGCCCCTTAATGTCAGTGAGACTAGCTTGGGTAAATGCATAGTGTTATGGGGATAAGGCCTGGGTGGGATTGTGGTTGGTGCAGCCTCAATGGGCTGAATGGCCTCCTTCTGCACTGTAAGCTTTTATGATTCTATGATTTTCTATAATGTCCTCCACAGTATTTGTATCCTGCCCTTGTCCTCGATTGTTCTGCTCTTTTGGCCCAGAATGTCTATCAGGATAATATATCTCCTACTCTGTCCTGCCATACATGTGCGCTAGTTGATGTTTACAACTTCTGTCTTTCTGCACACATCTATCATTTCCTTGAGAGTAGGCTTCTCCTCTCTCTGTAGACTTGCTCTCACAGCAGGATTGCTTATGCCTAAAACAATTTTATCTTTAATGAGATATAAGACCCTGGTCAGACCACACTTGGAGTACTGTGCTCAGTTCTGGTCGCCTCATTACAGGAAGGATGTGGAAGCCATAGAAAGGGTGCAGAGGAGATTTACAAGGATGTTGCCTGGGTTGGGGAGCATGCCTTATGAGGATAGGTTGAGTGAGCTCGGTCTTTTCTCCTTGGAGAGACGAAGGATGAGGGGTGAACTGATAGAGGTGTATAAGATGTTGAGAGGTATTGATCGAGTGGATAGTCAGAGACTTTTTCCCAGGGCTGAAATGGTTGCCACAAGAGGACACAGGTTTAAGGTGCTGGGGAGTAGGTACAGAGGAGATGTCAGGGGTAAGTTTTTCACTCAGAGGGTGGTGGGTGCGTGGAATGGGCTGCCAGCAAAGGTGGTGGTGGTGGGTTCGATAGGGTCTTTTAAGAGACTTTTAGATAAGTACATGGAGCTTAGTAAGATAGAGGGTTACAGGTAAGCCTAGTAATCGCTAAGGTAGGGACATGTTCGGCACAACTTTGTGGGCTGAAGGACCTGTATTGTGCTGTAGCTTTTCTATGTTTCTATCTCTTAGCTGCCCAAAATGACAGGATTCTGTAAGTTATGTTGCTATAGTCACATATTGATCACGGGACTATTTCTCACCTTAAACTCTACTGTTGAATACATGGCATTCATAAGTTACGTATACTTGGGTTTCAAAACATGCTTTCAAGGCTTTCAAATCGTCTGTCAACTGTTTTCTCGTTCAGCAGATGGATTTCGGGTGATGTTACTCTTAAGAGAGTTTCCTGGGAAATGATGGACCTATGGCTGAAGCAGGTGTAGAGGCAAGTTCCAATCAGCTGCCTCATCTGCTTGGATGTGGTACTAGCACAGCGTAGGGCTTGTGTGCCCCTGACAAAATTAAACAGCTGTGCTAAAAGATCTCTCAAGTGTCTGCTTAATCACCTCTGGCTGCTGCTGGGTGGATGGCAGTCATTCCGAGAAATCGCCTCTGGAAATAATTAGAGGGAGGTGGCAGTACATTGGGCAACTGGCATATCATCCTCCTGCTCAAAATTGCCGATGCACCTGCCTCCGAACCGACCTCCACTGCCAAGGCAAAATTCAGCTCATAGAATACAGAGACAGGGGTGTTATGCCAGATCTTTATATTAGGCTTCAGATGGCATATTATGGTCAATTCTGGGCACCACACTTTATGAAGGATGTCAAGGATTTAGAATTGGTGTGAAGGTTTATTAAAATGTTACCAGGCTTGAAAGACTTCAGTTACATAGAGGGACTAGTTTGTTTTCCTTTGAGCATGGAAGGTTAAGGGGAGATTATGTAGAGATTATCAAAATCATCAAGTATTTGGTATAGTATATGAGGGAAAACTATTTCTGTGACAGAAGGGTCGATAACTAGAGGGCATGGATTTAAGGTGACTGGCAAAGAAAACCCCACAGGCAACATGGGAAAAAGATAATTTTCAGAATTGTGAGAATGTACAGCAACCTCAAACTTACTTCACAGTAACCAAGTCTGTGCATATCAGCAAATCACCATCACACTTCAAATACGTTATACTAAAACCCATAAAAATTTCTGTTTGATGTAGTGTTAATATTCCTGATTATTTAAGGGTGCAAATTTAAATTAGAAAACGGGGGATGTTGCGGTTTACCTTGAAGGGGTATATCGAAAACTAGGCAATATTACCAGACAGGATGTAATGCCTATGCTCATGTGATCGTCAAGAAGCAGATAGGTGCGGTCCTGGAGGTCAGACTCACTAACTTCCCAGATATTGTATATTTTCATCTCCTCAAATAAAAAGGAACCACTGAATTGAATTACCAACCCCCTTTTTATGCTTGTGTAAGGTAGAAAACACAGTCTGTGGCTGTTTCATTCCATGATCCCATAAGTAAATGACCACTGAATTACCTCGCAAAGTCTAGCCCAACGCAATGCGAATACGCAGCATGTGAACAGATGCTACACGAATTTCTGCTTACCTTACTGCAACCTATTCTTACAGGAACTGAAGGTGAGGATCGGTAACAGAAACAAGTTGTAACCTAGGTTATACTGAAAAAAAACACAGAAGAAAAAGCACATGGCAAGACAATCAGTGTTGTGTTGACTGAACGGAATTGTATTCTTCAAGATTCAATTTATATGGAAAACACCAGCGCAGTTGAATTGAATAGTGACATAAGGATTCAGTCAGTGCTGCAAAGGTAATACAGGCCACGGCAACAACTGACATCAAAAGTGTCTTGACAATCTGATCTCCAGAGCAGAGATGTTGATCGTATAACTCACTGCCGCTGATTCCCTGATCACAGCATTCATCGTGGGTGCAGTTAATAGAATTCATATCCGCCTTATAAAGTGCCACCCAGATGCATGCTGACTGCAGCTGATGAATTTAAGTGTTCTCACAGTGATTGTAAATTACAAATTACCTTCCGCTGTTTGAGCGTCAATGACAACAGAATTAATCCAAATAAAGATTCACAATTATGGTAATGTTTGTGATATTTATGTTAATTCTGTCTAAGCACCCTTATAAACAGTTATTACTGATCCAGTTCATTTATTATTATAATAAAAATACATTAAGTTGGGTTTGGCATTAATTTCTTTCTATCTATAGCACGCATCTACTCAATTTATGGAAATAAAAAATTCAAAAGGGATGATGATTGTGTTCAAATTTGGAGCAAATACCTGTGAGGATCAAACATATGGAAACCCTTCTTTTGTGATGTATCAAATCATACCAGTGTGCATTTACATGGGCACACACATATATATCACACTAACAACAACTTACATTAATACAGTGCTTTTAACATGGTAGAACATCCCAAGCCCACAGCAAACTGTTACGTGGCTATGCCCCATTGTTTTTGAAAATAGAATTTTTCAACTACAGCTGACTGGAATTTTTACAGTTTGAACTGAGGCAGAGCAAATTGTTTAAAAATGCAAGGCCACATTCCAAGGTGAAAGTAAGAAGCCAACTATCACCCTCAGGGGAGTGTGAAGAAAGATACATTTCCTATAACCCAGAAACCCAGCAAAACTCATAAGGATGAGACATTAAAAGTGCAAGATTCTGGTTATTGAAACAATGGCTGCCACAGGCAGACTGACCCAAAATCTTCTAGAAATTTCCAAGAAATTGGCCTTATTCAAAACTGACAACTCAAGGACAATCAAGGGCATTTTACCACATATTCCTGTACCTTTTTTATTGGACTGTAACTTCCCTCATTTTTGATACCTGTGCATGCGTGTGTGTGGTGTGGGGGTGGGAGGAATGTGAGGTGCATTATGTGGAATGCTTGACATCACATTTTTATTATTTTTCTTGGTCTTAGAGGTTAATAAGTTTGCTTTTTGACTCAAAAAAACCTTGATTGATTGACTCCTTATTGTACAGCTTAAATAGTTAAATACAATCACAATTTGGAAAGTGGTATAACCTCAATGAATGAAACTTAAACCATCGTTGTCACCAACTGAGGAGGTTCAATAGAGGTGAGCCAGTTCACCCCCTTCTCACCTGGTCATAAAAAAACACACTCTATAATACAACAACCAATTCTCTGCTATTATGCAATACCCCAGGCCAATTAGATGAAATCTGATACAGTCTGAGCTAGAAACCTGGCCAGATTGTCACAATTACAGTCAAATGAGTACAAACACATCCTGTAAACAATTATACCCAGATGAGTCATCTAATAGGATCAAAAGGAAACCTCCATTATCATTAATTACACTCATGAGTCCCTTAAGTGATCTCATTACATAACAGAGCATAGAACTATAATTAATTAGAGCACCTGTAACTAAAATGAAAAGTTAGCTTTTTGCAGAGTGTTTACACCATTCTAGTGCACCCAGTTTATTGCTAACAAAACTGATGACAGATCCCTACGCTGAGGAATGAGGCTCCCAAGGCACTTTAGGCAGTCTGGAACAAACTCCAGCCACAATGGTCTTCAGCCCTGTGTAATACTGTATCGAATGACTTTGAAATAATGTATTGTGTGGTCAAAGATCTTTATCGACTGAAGACAACAAGAGAAAAAGAGAACTTTGAATGATAGAAATATACTGGTATGTAAAAAGCTAAAGGTCAAGGCATTTGACTGAGTGTGGCATCAATGCGTCTTAGCAAAACTGGAGTCATTGGGAATCAAGGTGAAAACTCCCCGCCAGTTGGAGTCATACCTAACATAAAGGAAGATGGCTGTGGTTGTTGGCAGTCAATCATCTCAATTCCAGGATATTTCTGCAGGAATTCCTAAGGGTAGTGTCCGAGGCCAAACTATCTTCAGCTGCTTCATCAATGACCTTCCTCCCAACATAATTGCGCAGTGTTCAGAAACATTCACAACTTCTCAACTACTGAAGCAGCCTGTGTGCAAATGCAACAAGACCCAGACAATATCTAGACTTGGGCTGACAAATAGCAAGTTACATTTGCATCACTCAAGTGCCAGGTAATGATTATCTCCAACATTTAAACAGGCAATGCATTTACAATGACATTGCACTTAAGGGAGCAACCACAGAAACAAATGGCAATGGACAGGAAGATTGGAGAAGAGCCCAGATAATGGGCAACTCTCAAAAAAGGCCCATAAGCAATTGAATACCTTAGAGAAGGCAATGAAGGCCTCAGGAAGAGGCAACGCAATAACCTCAGGGAAGAGGCAGTGAAAGACCCCATAAGGAGGGTGATGAAAGACTCCAGGAAGAGGGTGATGAAAAACAATAAATGACTAAAAGTGAAGCCAAAAAGGTTTGGCTGAAGTTAAGATAAGTAGAAATGAAGGTTCCAGTTGTGAAATGTATATATTCAGTAAGAACATGATGGATTCCCCTCAGAAGAAATGCAGAAATTAGAGACTTCAAAATAAACTAGGAACTACTGAACATAAAGATGAATCAGCAAAAAGAATTAAAGCTCTAGAGACGACATTAAAATAACAAGATGAAATTACTGACAGCAAACTTGGGAAATAAAGTTGCAAAAGTTTACAAAATGACGTTAAGAAGAAGGAGAAATGAATGAGACAATGTAGAATAAGCTGAACTCCACGAAAAAGCAACTAGGAAATAAATCCGGTGAAGATTAGAATCAGCAGAATAAGAGCTTGAAGAATAGAAGGTTGACAATGAGAAATTAACTGAAGAAGTAAAAACATTGAAATTGACAGAGGAATCAACAATTCAGACAGAAAAACAAACTGAGATTACGTGCGAGGACATGATTGCTGAAATGCTCACGTGAATGAAAATGCACAAAAACCAATATGATAAAATGGTCGATGAAAAAGATGCTGAATTGAAATGCTGGAAAGAGAAGAAACTTTATCATATGACCTACATGCCAGAAAAATAGTACCTCAACCATTCCTTCACATGTGACAGGCCATGATTGTGAAAGAACTGTCAAGACAAAAGACTGTTGTATGATTGTATATGTGCCTGCATGCATATCAAAACAAAATCCATATTAAGAACATAATAAGAATTTCAGTACTGTCTCAAATTGGATACCTGGAGTTGTCTCTGAGACCAGAGTCCTGTTGTACTCAGTGGGCACGGAAGGACAGATTGTTCATAAACACGTGAACCACTTGATGAATAGAGAGATGCACCTGCAGTCAGTGTTGCCATCAAGAAATGTTTTCAAACCTTTAAGCACCGAGTACCTGACTGACCTGTTATCGGCATAACTGATGTCTCCATGGAAACAAGTAGTGATGAACTGCCTGTGCCAGAAGAGGTACCCGCTATTACAGTTCCTGTTAACTTCGATCCTGTGGAAGCATCTCAGACTACAGAATTATGCAACAGAAACCCCCCTCAAAGAACTTGATTTATAATTATCCAACTCATGTGTATAATGTTTAATCAGAATTTAGGACTGAGTAACTGAGTGATTGAAGATTGTATGAAGGAGTTAAAGGGGGAGGGATGTGGTAATTGCCCCTTCAAGGGCAATACAGCAGAAGAGGATCACTTGGCCTGGGGGACCAATTGGGATGTGAGTGGGTAACCATCACAGAAGTGGAGTCCTCCCTTAGGCAAAAGACTTGTCAGGACCAGCACAGCCACGTGGGCTACCAGCATGGAGAACTCAAAGCTGGGAAGCTGGGAACATTTCCAGTTCTCAGGGCAACATGTGTGCAGGAAGTGTCTCCAGCTGCAGCTTCTGGAATCCTGGTTTCGGAGATGGAGCAGCAGCTGGGGATACTGTGGAGCATTTGCAAGGCAGTGAGTATCGTGGTTAGCACGTATAGAGAGGTGGTCACACCGCAGGACTAGACTCCACAGGCAGGAAGGGAATGGGTGACCACCAGGCAGGGCAAGAGGGCGAGGCACGCAGTGCAGGCATCTCCTGTGGCTATTCCCCTGCAAAACAGAGATACCATTTTGGATACAGTTGGGGGGAATGGCCTCTCAGGGGAAAGCAGCAACAGCCAAATCCTTGGCACCATGGTTGGCTGTGTTGCATGGGAGAGGGGTAAGAAGTGTGGGATTGCAATAGTTATAGGGATTCAGTTGTAAGGGGAACAGATAGGCATTTCTGTGGCTGCAAACGAGACTCTACGATGGTATGTTGCCTCCCTGGTGCTCGGGTCAAGGATGTCTGGGAGCAGTTACAGGACATTCTGGAGGGTGAGGGTGAAAAGCCAGTAGTTATGGTACACATTGGTACAAATGACATAAGTTTTAAAAAAAGGATGAGGTCCTCAAAGTAGAATATAGGGAGTTAGGAAGTAAGGTCAAAAGTAGGACCTCAAAGGTAGTGATCTCAGGATTACTACTAGAGCCATGTGCTAGTCAGAGTAGGAAAACAGGATATATTAGATGAATACATGGCTGAAGAGATGGTATGAGGGTTTCAGATTCCAGGGACATTGGGACCGGTTCTGGGGGAGGTAGGACCAGTACAAACTGGATGGGACCAGTACAAACTGGATGGGTTATACCTAGGCAGGACCAGGACTGATATCCTGGGGGCAGTATTTGCTAGAGTGGTTGGGGAGAGTTTAAACTAAAATAGCAAGGGAATGGAAACCTATGTAAGGAGTCAGAAGAGGGGGAGGTTCTTGTCCTTGATACCCCCTCCTCTGACTCCTTCCAGAGATCCATGGATCAAATTCTGAATGGGCTAAATGGCACACAGTGTTATCTAGATGATATCCTTTTCACAGGTTCAAGTGAACAAGAACACTTGAAGAACTTAGAAGCAATGCTGTAATGTCTGCAAAAACAGAATCTCTGGGTCAAAAAGGAAATGTGCAACTTTTCCAATACATCCATAAACTACTTGGGTCACATCATTGATATGGATGGCTTGCATAAGGACCCAAAAAAGAAGATAGCAGTTTTAGAAGTACCACATTTTCAAACTGTGGTGCAACTGAGATCATTTGAAGAATTGATTAACTATGAGGGTATATTTGTTCCTAAGCCTTTACACACTTCGCTATGTGTCAGACATGAGGTGGAGATGCTGGTGTTGGACTGGGGTGGGCATAGTAAGAAGTCTCATACCATCAGGTTAAAGTCCAACAGGATTATTTGGAATCACAAGCTTATGGAGTGCTGCTCTATCAGGTGGGTGGAGGTTAGTTCACAAACACAGCATATATAGGCAAAGACACAATTGCAAGATAATCACAGATTAGAATGTGAAGAGTGGTTGGAATGTGAATCTTTACAGGTAATCAAGTCTTTACAGGTACAAACAGTGTGAGTGGAGAGAGGGATAATCATAGGTTAAAGAGGTGTGAATTGTCTCAAGCCAGGACAGTTCATAGAATTTTGCAAACCCAGGCAGTATGGTGGGGGTTACAAGTAGTGTGACATGAACCCAAGATCCCGGCTGAGGCCATCCTCATGCATGCGGAACTTGGTGATCAGTTTCTGCTCAGCAATTCTGCGTTGTTGTGTGTCTTGAAGGCTGCCTTGGAGAACGCTTACCCAAAGATCGGAGGCTGAATGCCCTTGACTGCTGAAGTGCTCTCCGACTGGAAGGAAACACTCCTGCTTGACGATTGTTGCGCAGTGTCCGTTCATCCATTGTCGTAGCACCTGCATGGTCTCGCTGATGTACCACACCTCGGATATCCTTTCCTGCAGCGTATGAGGTAGACAATGTTGGCTGAGTCGCATGAGTATGTACCGTGTACCTGGTGGGTGGTGTTCTCACATGTGATGGTGGTATCCATGTTGATGATTACTTGATTACCTGTAAAGACTCGCATTCCAACCATTCTTAACATTCCAATCTGTGATTATCTTGCAATTATGTCTTGGCCTATATATGTTGTGTTTGTGAACTAACCTCTACTCACCTGATGAAGGAGCAGTGCTCCGAAAGCTGGTGATTCCAAATAAACCTGTTGGACTTTAACCTGGTGTTGTGAGACTTCTTAATGTGTCAGACAGGCATGGCACTGGACAAAAGTTGTGATAAAGAAATAAGCAATTTACAGATGGATATGGATAGGTTAGGTGAATGGGGCAAAATTTAGCAGATGGAGTTTAATGTGGATAAGTGTGAAGTTATCCATTTTGGCCAAAAAAAATAGAATTTATTATCTAAATAGAGAGAAACTTCAGAGTGCTTTGGTGCAGAGGGATCTGGGTGTCCTCCTGCATGAATCGCAGAAAACTACTATGTACATCAGCAGATGTGTCGTGCACACCAGAGAGTGATCCAGATGCCTCACTTGCCCCACCGATGTGAGAGTCTCTGTGATGGTGAATTGCGAGGTGGAAGCTGACGCAAAATTGGTGCCGGCCTCGAAGGTCCCTTACTCCGAAGAGTCTTCCAAGCTGTCAGGGACAGAATGGGTGGGAGCTGCAGTGGGGGCCGCGATGCCGATGGCCCAGGCACGCCAGGGTCCCTTCCTTCAACACAGGACACAAGGTTAAGTGTAAGGGAGGGAGAGGAATCTGGGCTGCACACAACTTACTTCAGATATCTCCAACAAATGGAGGATTGGCAGGTGCTCACTTCTATGCTCCAGCCTAACCATGCTGTCACTAATGGTCCGCGTACCCTACTCTCACGCAAGCTCCAGTGCCCACTCCTGAAAGCAGGTGAGGACCTGGATCTTGGGCACACCACCCCCTGTCTTCACCCTCTCCCGGTGATTATGGGTATTCTTCTCCTGTGGGGACAGAAGGAGCCATGTAAAATCTAGTCCTGCAGCGTATCAGGGGATGCCCTCAGAGGGCAAGGGTTGTGATATTCTTCTGGGGGAGGAGGGAGGTGCTTGGGGGTCAGGGGCTGGAAGCATGCAGGGTGCTGGAGGTGGGGAGGATCTGGGGGTCATTTAGGGGGAAGATGTTAGATGAGGTGAAACACTCACCCTTCCTGGCTGGATTAGGTCATTCAGTTTTTTGTGGCACTTTTTTGAGGATAGCTATTGGTCCACTAAGCGCATCATACCTTTGAACAGAGATTTAAACTGTGAAAGCCTATGCACCAGACTGCAACAACATGGCAAGAATTCTAACCTTCTTCCAGCTTCTAATATGATTAACATTGTAATTATTTAATGCACACTGCAAAACATCTGCAGATTTCACCAGCCATTCAACTGTTTCCTTTAAAACTGAAATATCTTTGAAAGTTGATGGGATTAAAGAGACAGAAAGGCAGCTGCACTTCTTAAAAATAAAGTCATCTATTCTTTTCTCAGTGCCACTAACTTTTGCAAGCTTTTATTGTTGACCTATCAATCATTACATTTAGAAGTGAATCAGAAATCTTGACATACCAATTTAAGGGTATTGTATCTTGGAAAATTTCTTCTTATTTTCCAGGTTTTATGAAAAAAAAGTATTTTAATGGATTTTAAAATGACACTGTTGAAAAGGTCATCTGGCATGCCCTCTCAGAAGGGAACATTGAATAGTACTGGAAACCTAAGTAGAAAATAAGAAAACTCTAAATGCAAGCACAATGCTGACTCTGGTACGTCCAGCAGCACTCAGTCTGTTCAACTTACCCGGGGGATATGGTCATACATGGCACTCATCTTACAGGAAAGGTAAGTTGTTGAATGAAAGACCGCCAGAAGTGGTGCACTACATCCCACCCATAATTTATATTTTTAATCTATTCTTTCAGTTGGTGTCATTCCAAGGCCAGCATTTGTTGCCCAGCCCTAATTGCCCTTAAACTGAGGGCTTGTTAGTCCATTTCAGAGGACAGTTAAGAGTCAACCATCTTGCTGTGAGTCTGGAGTCACATGTAGGCCAGACTGGGTAAGGATGGCAGATCTCCCTTCCTAATGGTCATTAGTGAACCAGATGGGTTTATTATTTATTTTATTATTAGTGTCACATTAACACTGTAATGAAGTTACTGTGAAAATCCCCTAGTCGCCACACTCCGGTGCCTGTTCGGGTACACTGATGGAGAATTTAGCATGGCCAATGCACCTAACCAGCACATCGTTTTGACTGTGGGAGGAAACCAGAGCACCTGGAGGAAACCCACACAGACACAGGGAGAACATGCAAATTCCACACAGACAGTGACCCAAGCTGGGAATCGAACCCGGATCCCTGGCACTGTGGGGCAACAGTGCTAACCACTGTGCCACCATGCTGCCCAGCTGAATTTTTTTAATGACAATTGATAGTAGTTTCATGGTCACCGTTACTGAGAGTAACTTTAAATTCCAGATTTATTCATTGAATTTAAGTTCCCGTGGAGGGATTTGAACCTGTGTCCCAGATCATTAGCCTGGGCCTCTGGATCACTGGTCCAGTGATATTACCACAGTGTCACCTTCTCCCCCCACTTTGTGATTTGTTCATCCAACTGCGGCAGCATATGTGTAACTTTCTAATCTTTGCAGCCTGCAAGTATTTCTGCTCATTAGAAAAAGTTAGATTGTTACACGATCCTTTCACTTCTGGAAGCTGAGTTTGAAACAGCCCAGCCTAATAAGTTGAAATGAGTCTACAGCTAATTCAAACCACGTCTATTGGGGGTGATCCCACAGCACGATACACATCCGATACAACACAATATAAATTCTTACCCTTTGGCTTAAAATTATTTCTGGGAGCATCAGTGTTGATGATTCTAGTTTCCAGTAATCTCATTCGGAGTGACCATAATGATGAAAAGAAAATGCAGTTGAGTCGAGGACATGTTCTCCTGCGAGTGAAGTTAAAAAGATCATCATTAAATAAATGCAAAGGAACCTCTGCTCCTTAGCTGACTATGGAGTACTTGATGCAGACATAAAGATAATGATTATTTTCCACCACTGACAGTTCTCACCTTGATAAGCACATAAATGCAAACCAAACCCATCTGTCAACTATATTTGAATGCATTGCCTGAATTACCCATTCAAAACAATGCATTGTTTGGCCTAAGCCAATGATTATGTATTTTACAAAGAGATTTCTCTGGCATAATATAATTTGTGATAATGAACAGCATTAATAACAAATCTATTTGTTTTCAGTAGGTTTGTTAATGACTAAACTCTATTTTATGGGAGGAGAATAATGAAGATAAGTGACTTGAGCTCATGAAAGCTGAGCTGAAGTCGTGAGAAGGTACTTGAACCTAATTGATCGTTTAATTTTTCAATGAATTAAGACCATTTTTCTGCAACTTACACACTACAATGCTGTTGCTCTTACCTCAGGGTGGCTTCACACTTTTCTGGCAAGTTAACTGCAGTGTAAGCAGCTCAGTGGAATGATAAACAGAAATGACTTCCATAGCAGCGCACTGCGCAGAACACAATGGATTCAATTAATGTGTTGATGCTTAATGCATACTTGTGACTCTCAGGCCCATGACACTCCCACAACACTCTCCATCTGTTAAAAAGATAAAGTGGCATTACCACAAAGAGTAGGCAGATTTTGGCTCCCCTTTCTTAAAATGAGGAGACCGAGTGCCCATATACAGTTGTTGGCAGTTGAACATCAACAGACCACCAATAGCTTTTGCTGTGGCAAAATTTCTGTTTTTAGGTTAATTTGTCCTCATTCAAACTGAAAGAAAAAAGCTTTGGGCCAATGAAGATAACACTCTGAATGCTGGAGAATTTTGTCACCATCTTTGCTGCTCTTGAAGATGTTGATGCTTGGCACTCGTGTGTCACAAATGTTGCTCAGCACTTGTCAGCCCAAGCCTGAATGTTGTCCATGTCTTGCTGCATATGGGCCTGAGTTGCTTCATTCTCTGAGGAACTAAATACTGTGAAATCATCAGCAAACATCCACCCCTCTTTCTGACCTTCTGATGGAAGGAAGATCATTGGTGAAGCTGATGGATGTGCATAATGTCTTGACAAGCTACTACTGCAATGGCCTGGGGCTGAGATGATTGGTCTCCAATGATCAGAACCATCTTCCTTGGGGTTAGGTATGACTCCAACCATAATGGAGATTTCCAACTCAGCCTCCAACCACACTCCCCCCCCCCCCCCCCCAACACCACCCCCCCACCCAACCTCCCCCATTCCCCCCCCCCCCTCATCCCACCAATTCCCACTGACGATAGGGCTATAGTGTTACTATAGGACTTCTTAAGCTACACTTGTTCAAATACTGCCCTAACATGAAGGGCAATCATTCTCACCTCATATATGGAGTTCCACTCTTTTGTCCGCGTTTGGACCGAGGCTGTAATGAGATCTGGCGCCAAGTGGCCCTAAAGCAACTCAAACTGGTCATCAATTAGCAGATTATTGGTAACAAAATGGCAGTTGATGGACCTGCTGATGGCACCTTCATCCCTTTGTTGATAATTGGGAGTAGACTTATAAAGAAATAGAGTACACATGAGTAATTTCCCACAAAGTTGGAGAGGCCACTGTTTGTAGCTGTACTGGAATAGCTTGGCGAGGGCTGCAGTTAGTTCAGGAGGACAAGTCTTCAGTACTACACTCCGGATGTTGTTGGGACCCAAGGCTTTTGACATATCCAGTGTGTTTATCCTTTTCTTGATCTTACTTGGAGTGAATCGAGTCAGCTGAAAGCTGGCATTTGTGATAGTGGCATCCTCAGAAGGAGGCCAAGATGGAATGCCCACTCCACATTTCTGGGTAAATGCATTTGCGAGCATTCCAGCCTTTTCTGTTTTGCAGTCGCATGCTGGGTTCTGTCATCTTTCTGGATGGCAATGTTTATGAACCCTCCTCTTCTGCTGGCTAATTAATTATCCATCATCATTCATGCTGGCTGTGAAGAACTGCAGAGTTATGATCTGATCCATTGCATGTGGGATTGTGTAGCTCTATATTCTCCATGCTTCTTCCACTGCTTAGCATGCATATAGTCCTACGCTATAGCTTGGATTCTGATTTTATATATACCGGGTTTTTCTGCTTGTCTGCACTTCTACACTCCTCGCTGTCGCCTGATTTGATGGTAAAGATAAAGTCAGGAATTTACACCAGGCCAGATGTGATTGAACACAATTTTGCTGTTGCTGATGACTCACAGTGCAGGATTTTCCATCTGCGCTCGCCCCAAAACTGGAAAATCCCGCTCGAGATCACCAGACAAAAGCAAAATACTGCGGATGCTGGAATCTGAAACAAAAACAGAAAATGCTGGAAAATCTCAGCAGGTCTAACAGCATCTGTGGGGAGAGAATAGTGCCAACGATTTGAGTCGAGATGACCCTTCGACAGAGCTTTGTCAGAGGTCAATAGGTCTTTGTATGGTCCACCCTTGCTCACTACGATTCCACGGCGGACGGGACAGGAAAATCCCCTCCTCCCCCCCCCCCCCCCCCCCGCCACAGTGTGTCCCAGATGTCCAGTTTCAAGCTAGTTGAACCTATCCCGTTTAGCACAGTGGTAATGCCATTCGGCACAATGGAGAGTGTCCTCCATGGGAAAGTGGTACTTTGACCTGAACTTTTCAGTCATTCACGCCAGCGAGATTTTCAGATCCCGCCAATTTACAACCCCGTCGTGGATTCCATGGCAGCGAGGGGTGCATTCAATGGGAAACCCCGTTGACAACGGCGGGACCAGAAGATCCCACTGCTGACCAATGGGGGGGGCGCCTCCATTGCGTGAAACACATGGCGCGTTTAGTGGAAAATCCCGACTTTTGTGTCTACAAAGACTGTGCCATGATCATCCCTGTCAATCTGGCCATGATAGATTGGTAAAGATGAGATCAAGGAGGGGTTTCCCTCATGTTAGTTCTCTCATTTCTTTCCACAAGTCTAGTCAGGCAGACATTTTTACTTCAGAGGGTGGTACAGTCCTTGGAAGATTTCTTCTATTGTGTTGTGTTGTGTGGCAATATCACTTGCTAAATGGGATAGTTTCAGAACAGGAGGAATTATGTTTGACCTGATATCTTGAGATTTTGGGAGGTACGTCATTATGAAGGACTCCCAGGTGTCATCACCTCTGTCTGTCGATGCCCAACTTGAGTTCCTTCAGGGCCATTTGGCTCATTACAGTACTTGGTCCAAATATGGACGGGTTCAGAATTGCCGTCGGAAGCATCTGGGCTGTTGGCTGAAAGCCATGATTCTGAGATTGACTATGGCAGACATATCTGTGGGACAAACCCTCTAATTCTGACAAATCCCTGGATGTTAGTGAGGGCAACTTTGCAGGGTGTGCAAACTTTGGCTGGATGTGCCTTTGTTGTGTTTGTGTTCAATGTCTAATTGGCAGGTGGTCATTCAGTTTTGTTCCTACAGTTTTTCATCGTGGTTTACTGAGTGGCTTGTTAGGCCATTTCAGAGGGCAGTTAAGAGTCAACCACATTACTGTGGATCTGAAGTCAAATATAGGAAAAACTGAGTATATGGCAGTGAAACACATCGGTAGTTAGATAGTTAACATTATCGATGTTAGCCTATTTTTATTCCGGGTTGATATAATTAAATGAGTTAAAATATCACAAATGCCCAGGTGACTTTTGTGACTCGAGGCTTCTGAATAACTACCACAATGTTACTGTACTTGGAACGATGCAGAATTTACTGATTATTACAGATAATATAGTCATGAAGCAAATCTATACACACCAATGAAAGAAAATACACCAATTTTGTTTTTCAAAATGCCCTGCAACTGCCCTTTTAACAGAAACAGAATTGTTGATTTTTCCTCCATAATTTATGACCTGCTAACAAGAACAAGCGAACCTACTTTGAAATGCAATTTTGCCACTAATTACGGAGAAGGACATTTTGTTTTAATTAATGAGGCACTTCCCGATCTCACCAATATTTCCCAGGGTGTCTGTGTAAATGAGGGCCAGACCTTGACAAACAAGAAAGGCAGATCTTTCCATTCTGGGCAGCGAGGGATTCATCATCAGCAAATAATTGAGCGAATAGAAAATTCAACAAAAATATTTATCCTCACCCTTTATAAAATGAAAGCTCAGATTTATTTACCCCTCTCAATGTTAAATTAATCCAGCTAAGGTTTATTGTTCGCAGAATAGTGAACATTGATGTTTGGTAGGCATTAGTTGAAAACATTTACAGAGACATTCAATCCACTGTTTGTTGCTGCAATCATATTTCAATTACTAAATAGACACGATGGTAACATTTAGCACTCAGTAATTTTAAAGAGGTCTGATAGGTAGATTTACAAATAGTGGTAGTAAGTAGTTAGGCATTTGAATGTCTCAGGAGACAATGGACTGTACCCAGCGTGCATGTCAATTCTGGATTGAACATCATCTACTGTTGCTGTCGAGGCAGATTCGTGACTGGCCGTCCCTTTCACAGCTGGCACAGATGAGTAGTGCTGGCCTGAGGTCGACTGATGTTTTTTCCTTCTTTTGGGTTCTCTTTTTTGCCACCTACACAGAACATAGAACATTACAGCGCAGTACAGGCTCCTCGGCCCTTGATGTTGCGCCGACCTGTGAAACCAATCTAAAGCCCATCTAACCTACACTATTCCAATATCATCCGTATGTTTATCCAATGACCATTTAAATGCCCTTAATGTTGGCGAGTCCACTACTGTTGCAGGCAGGGCATTCCACACCCTTACTACTCTCTGAGTAAAGAACCTACCTCTGACATCTGTCCTATACCTATCACCCCTCAATTTAAAGCTATGTCCCCTCATGCTAGCCATCACCATCCGAGGAAAAAGGCTCTCATTATCCACCCTATCTAATCCTCTGATCATCTTATATGCCTCTCTCAAGTCACCTCTTAACCTTCTTCTCTCTAACGAAAACAGCCTCAAGACCCTCAGCCTTTCTTCATAAGACCTTTCCACCATACCAGGCAACACCCTGGCAAATCTCCTCTGCACCCTTTCCAATGCTTCCACATCCTTCCTATAATGCGGCGACCAGAACTGTATGCAATACTCCAAGTGCGGCCGCACCAGAGTTTTGTACAGCTTCAACATGACCTCATGGCTCCGAAACTCAATCCCTCTACCAATAAAAGCTAACACTCCGTACGCCTTCTTAACAACCCTATCAACCTGGGTGCCAATTTTCAGGGATCTATGCACATGGACACTGAGATCTCTCTGCTCATCCACACTACCAAGTATCTTACCATTAGCCCAGTACTCTGTATTCCTGTTACTCCTTCCAAAGTGAATCACCTCACACTTTTCTGCATTAAACTCCATTTGCCACCTCTCAGCCCAGCTCTGCAGCTTATCTATGGCCCTCTCTAACCTGCAACATCCTTCCGCACTGTCCACAACTCCACCAACTTTAGTGTCATCTGCAAATTTACTAACCCATCCTTCTACGCCCTCATCCAGATCATTTATAAAAATGACAAACAACAGTGGCCCCAAAACAGATCCTTGCGGTACACCACTAGTAACTGAACTCCAGGATGAACATTTCCCATCAACCACCTCCCTCTGTCTTCTCACAGCTATGATGTGGAGATGTCGGCGTTGGACTGGGGTGAACTGGGGTGACCTGGTGTTGTTAAAACTCTTACTTCTTACAGCTAGCCATTTCTAGTCATTTCTTTGACCTAGTCATTTCTTTTCTCCTCCTCTTTTTTCACATCCGTCCTGCCTGTTTGTCTCCAGGTTCCAGAGTGGCAGCGATGAATTCCCATGCATCAACTCCAGTCGCAGTCAACTTGAGGTCTTACTTACCGAGGTCCTTTTAAAACAGATGTGAGTGACCTGCTGCTGGCAAGCTCGCCATAGAGCATGTCTTTGGGAATGCGGCCATTGCCCATTCATCACACGTGATCCATAAGAGACGATGGCATAGTGGTATTGTCATTGGACTGGTAGAGAACCTGGGCAATGCTGTGGGGACCCAGGTTCAAATCCCACCATGGCAGAGAATGCAATTTGAATTCAATAAAAATCTGGAATTGACAGTCTAGTGATGGCCATTGAGCCAATGACAATTGTTGCAAAAAAATAATCTGGTTCAGTAATGTCCTTTAGGGAAGGAAATCTGCCATCCTTACCTAGTCTGGCCTACGTGTGACTCCAGACCCACAACAGTGTGGTTAACTCTTAACTCTGAAATGTCACTCATTTCAAAAAGCAGCTAGATATAGCACTTGGGGTGAAGGGGATCAATTGGGGGAAGGCAAGACCAGGTTATTGAGTAGGATGATCAGCCATGATCATAATGAATGGCAGAGCAGGCTTGAAAGGCTAAATGGCCTCCTCCTGCTCCCATTTTCTGAGTTTCTAAGGGTGATTAGGGATGGACAATAAATGCTGGCTTAGCCAGCGATGCACACAACCCATGAACAAATAAAACAATGGAGTCGTTGCTGACTCAAGAGGAAAACATGCTGGGGTTCCTGCATTCTGGTGTACTCTGTCCTGCCAGAAGGTGACTAATATTTGTCTCAGGCTTAAGAGGCAGAAGCTATTCAACCACTTTTCTAGGTTTGTGTAAGGTGGCCTTGCTACGCTATTCTAAAGGAGGATGCTGAGAACACAGGCCTGGTGCAGCCAGAGATTTGTACTTTCAATTAGTTTGCTGTTGGTCCACACTCACTTTCTCAACCTTACATGGCAGCTGTGGTCTTGACAGTCCTGGTGCTAAGTTCAGCACCAAGTTGCTGGTGATTATTGATCCATGATGTGAGATGCTGGTGTTGGACTGGGATGGGCACAGTAAGAAGTCTCACGACACCAGGTTAAAGTCCAACAGGTTTATTTGGTAGCACGAGCTTTCAGAGCGCTGTTCCTTCATCAGGTGAGTGATGAAGTTAGCAGCAGTCTGAAAGTTCGTGCTACCAAATAAATCTGTTGGACTTTAATCCGATTATCGATCCAAGCTATGTGAAGCTATCAGGCACTTCCAGAGTGTGGTTATCAATGTTAATGGAAGATGGAGTATCTAGGTGCTGGCCCATAACCTTGGTCTTCCTGATGCTGATTGTCAGTCCAAACTTTTTTCAGGCCTGAGAGAAACAAGTTACAAGTGAACCTTAGTATGGGATACCACTGCAGCATCATTAGCAAAGCGTAATTATAGAATAGAAACCCTATAGTGCAGAAGGAGGCCATTCGGCCCATCAAGTCTGCACCGACCACAATCACACCCAGGCCCTACCCCCACATATTTACCCGCTAAACCTACGCATCAGGACTCTAAGTGGCAATTTTTAACCTGGCCAATCAACCTAACCCGCACATCTTTGGACTGTGGGAGGAAATCGGAGCACCCGGAGGAAACCCACGCAGACACGAGGAGAATGTGCAAACTCCACACAGACAGTGACCCGAGCCGGGAATCGAACACGGGACCCTGGAGCTGTGAAGCAGCAGTGCCAACCACTGTGCTACCGTGCCGCCCTCATTACCGTACCGTAACTCATGGATCTGAACTTCGCGTTCTTTGGTCTTGGCATGCAGTTTTGTCGAGTTGAACATTTGTTGTCAGCTCTGGTATGTAGGTGGACAACCTCAATTAAGTCACCGAAAGCTTACAATAGGAGCATGGAGAAGAATATGCCAAAGTGTTGGCACCAGGTTTTATAAGCATGTGTAAATTTAGATGGGATGCTGCCACACTAAAATATATTTCAACAGCTCCTGGTACACTTTTGTATGTACCACAAAGAAGAAAATACTAAATCTTTCTGTATTTTCCTTTTTATTTTTTATGTGATTCATTTCTCTCCGAACGCATTAAATTTCTATCTCATCCTTTAAGAATCTTGGCCTCATGTAGTAGCATATAATACTTGTAGGTTTATTTCATTTAAAAATTGCAGGCTTTGAAAAATAACATGCATCATTCAATCATCATTGTTGAGGCAGAGAGAGTTTGTGAGCTGTGAGTCATTGAAAGAAACTTGCATTTTATGGAACTATGACCTTAGAGTGACTCAAGTTATAAATCATGTCCTCCCTTTATGGATTTCTGTACACCTTCTTCCCAGGTAAGAGTAGAAAGTTCATGGTTACATGGGAATAGAGTAAGATCATCAGGATAAGCATTCCTTTCCATCTCATTCCTGTCTTCCTACTTATAAAAAAAACCCCGCATAACCCTTCATTACATGGCTTTAACGTTACACTATTCCACCTTGCTTTATTTTTATCTTCACTTGACGTATCATGATTCAAATGAATGTTGTGGTTTTTCTTTAGATGTGCCTCACACGATTTGCTAAGCATCCGGGGTTTGGGATTATTCAGCATAGGAATCTATCAGTTTATAGTGTAGACCTCTGTGTTGACTTGAAGCACTTTTCACATTGTGGGTTGGTACAATCTACATTGTAACCACATTTTGTATCAAGTAATCCGAGTGTGATTTTTAAAAATAAGAATGGTGTGAGGTGACGGTAGTGGTGCTGTTGTACAGTCTAACTGTTGAGGCATTGACGCAACAAACCAATGAGGTATACTAAGATAAAGCAGGCCATCCCATGCTTTACCTTGTCTGAATTTGACATTGTGCAGGAGAGGGCTATTCCCTATTTGCATCTTCAATTTAATCTCACTTTGTGTAGTTTCGCACCATCGGTTCATCAGTCCTTGCTGTAGAGGGAGTAGAGTGAAGGTTTACCAGGCTGATTCCCGGGATGGGTGGTCTGTCATATGAGGAGAGACTAAATTGGTTAGGATTATAATCACTGGAGTTCAGAAAAGTGAGAGGGGATCTCATAGAAACTTATAAAATTCTAACAGGGTTAGACAGGGTAGATTCAGAAAGAATGTTCCCGATTGTGGGGGAGTCCAGAACTAGGGGTCATAGTTTGAGGATAAGGGGTAAACCTTTTAGAACTGAGGTAAGGAGAAATTTCTTCACCCAGAGGTGCTGAATGTGTGGAATTCACTACTACAGAATGTAGTTGAGGCCAAAATGTTGTCTGATTTCAAGAAGAAATTAGATATAGCTCTTGGGGCTAAAGGGATCAAGGGATATGGGGGGAAGGGGGATCAGAATATTGAATTTGATGATCAGCCATGATCAAAATGAAAGGCGGAGCAGGTGTGAAGGGCCAAATGGCCCACTCCTGCTCCTAGTTTCTATGTTTCTATGTTGTCATTCTGCCCCGATGTGACGTTGCATCCTGCGAACTGATTGGCAGTATTCTGAAGCGAATGAGTGGATGACAGATGACATCTGATTGCATTCCAGCAACCAACCGTGGGTTTTCTTCCAAAATTGTAGCAGCAAAGTTCTCAAAGTTCACAAAGAACATGCAAACCAACAGGAGTTTTTGGAAGGCAGAAGTTGAAGTTTGGCCTGCTTATTTCTATGCAGAAAAGGTCCATCCCTAATTGGTTCTGCAAGCTCATTTTAATTTGGGAGCCCTACAGGCCTGTGGAGCTTTACAGCAGCTGAGGCAGAGAGGCCACTTTAAAGGCTGTGAGAGAGAGATATTTGCTAATTCACTTGGGTAAAATTGCTTTCCTTGGTCTCAGGGCTTGTTTGGGTGAGAAAGACAGGGTGTAGTACTTAACGTTCAGGAGCCTGGCTCTGCAATCTCCTGATTAATTTTGGAGCCCCAAGTCTAGCTGGCTCTTGTTCAATTTTGCAGCAGATAAGGCAGAGAGGCCATTTTAAAGCTGGTAAGCGAGGCATTTGCTGAGGGTAAAGTAGACAAACCATTTTAAAGTCCTTTGAGATTGTTTCAGGCTTGTGATGTAGTGCTGAAATCCCTTTGAATCACTATTAAAGATGAGTCAGAAATACACAGCAAGTGGCGGCAGTGTGTCTGCTGCTTCTAAAGCAAACAGAACAAACTGTCACCCGAAGGCAGCGAATTTGGAGGTTTTTAAGTGAGGCCGAAGAGTGAGGAGGTGCGAATAGAGCACTTGGGCTGTCCTGGATGATAGTGCAAACAATTCATGACAAAACCAAACAACACTGACAAAACCAAAGTGCGCAGAGAGTTACACCTTAAAGTGCTGGCAGGGTGAGTTGGACTAGAAGCAGCATAATGGAGATTATGAAAGATCCCTTGACTGGATCAAAGGCAAAACCACTGCCTGGTGCCTATTAGTTTGATAGTCATTCAAGCAAAAACCAAAAGCCTGGATGAAGACTTTCAGAATGAGCAGGGTAAGAGTTATCATTCAGAAAGCTTCATTGCTAGGCACATAAGGTTTGAGCATTTCAAGAGGTGTTCCTATTTGCACAACATTCAAATGTCTGGTTATAGTGCTGATACAGAAGCGGCTGATGAATTTCCTGTCTAATTGAAGAGACTCTTTGACAAACATAGTCTCACCAAAACAAATCTTTAACTTAGAATCACAGAAACCCTACAGTGCAGAAGGAGACCATTCGGCCCATCGAGTCTGCACCAACAACAATCCCACCCCAGGCCCTATCCCCACAACCTCACTAATCCCTCTAATCTAAACACTTTGGGTAATTTAGCATCACCAATCAACCCAACCCACACATCTTTGGAATGTGGGAGGAAACCGGAACACCCGGAAGAAACCCACGCAGACACAGGGAGAACGTGCAAACTCCACACAGGCAGTGACCCAAGCCAGGAATTGAACTCAAGTCCCTGGAGCTGTAAGGCAGCAATGCTAACCACTGTGCCTCTGTGCCACTGTGCCACTGTGCCACTGTGCCGCCCTTAGAGCAGTACAGCCATGACTTGCGCTGTACTGCTCGAAGATGAAAGGACAACAGCAGGAATTAAAACATGCCAAAGGTCACCTGACGGTTCTGGAAATGCTGCAGGAGATTTGAAGTTTAAGCCCTTAGTGGTGTACTGCTTTCAAACACCATGGACTACGAGGGGTAATTCCACGGAACATCTGCATGTCATTTGGAGTTCAAATAAGAAAGCGTGGATGATGGGATATTCATTCAAGAAAGATGCTGCGCATGGAGGGAATATCGTCTCAGAGAAAATCTCTCCTTGCTACTCTTGGATAATTGTCCAGGTCATCCTACCAACCACGAAAACCTGTCCAAAAATGTGAAGGTGATTTCTCTGCCACCCACATGACTTCATTGACACAGTCCGTGGTCCAGGGAACAGTAGCAATATTCAAGGCCTAGTACTTAAGCTGGACCTTCTCCCAGCTTATTATAAAATTATAGAAATCAGAGACCCTTCAGTGCAGATGGAGGCCATTCAGCCCACCGTGTCTGCACCGACAACAATTCCACCCCAGGCCCTATGGTGGAGGGAGTGTAAAACATCCAAACAACTCTCTTCCAGCACCTAGAGTGGGATTTTCCAGCCACGTTTGCCTCAAAACCGGAAAATCCCACCCGAGGTCAACAGACCTTTGCATGATCCACCTCCTGTCCACTACGATTCCCATGGTAGGTGGGTCGGGAAAATTCGCCTCCTAGTGTCTGTTTCCATAGCTATAATTCACAGAACACATCACTAGTCAGTCGCCAAGGACTTATAACTTGAGGAGCACCAGTCCACATCAAGTGTGTCTGACCAAGACTCTTTCCCGCTCTTACCACCAGCCATGGTGTATTTGGAAGGATTTGCAGGTTGACACACTCAACCTGTTTGGCCGCGTTATGAATTTACCTTCCTTGCCCATCAAGTCCTGGGATGGGATTCAAATCTGGAGCTTCTGGCTCAGAGGCAGAGACCCTACCCACCGGGCCACAAATCCTCCCTGCAGATTGTGCAATGGACTTAGCAATCTTCCTGGAATTCACCAAACAAAAGTAGAAGAAGCTTATCCTTGATCCTGAGGGACTGCCTAATAGAAAAGAGAGACTGGTGAATGTTATCTCATTGTAATTTATAGTTTTTTTTATATTTAGTGATATATTTTATTCATAATTATTTCAGCGAGGAATGTACAGTATTCACATGTGGAGTATAGTATTTAAATCCGCACACTGATTTTTCTACATGAGAAATGTGCAAAGGAACTGAACTCCAGTTTTAAAATTGATTCTTATGGGAACCAATGATTCACTTAAATTTGCTTTACTTAAAGTCCTGATTTTATGAAACACAGCCACAATTTGAAGCCAAGCTTTGCTTGTTTGTGAATTGGCTTAATTCCAGCTGATTTGGATTGTCTGATCACCCTATCTTTGTAAGTATTTTCTCCTTTGTGAAAGTTCTTCCCACAATGCACCATTTTCCTATTGAAACATTGGGAGGAATTTTACATCATCAAATCGAGACGATGCCGTCCCACACATGGGTAACGTCTGCCGCAATGACATTGGATTGTAAACCTGACGCCAACATGCCAGCTTTCCAAAGGAAAAATTAATTAAGGGACAATTGACCCAAATATTACGCTGTCTACACTTGATGTGGTCGGTTAGGTGGGCGAGAGTGGGGAGTTCACCTCCTCACCATCTCAGGTAAAAAACCAGGAAGAGAGGGTGGCATATACTTTGAGTTGTGTACATTCGGGGCACCCTCACACAGCCTGCCCTCCCCCACCCCAAAATCTGTGCTTCCCTGACTGGCCTCCCAGAAGGAAAACAGCAGTAAAAATAAGGAAATTAGAAAACTGGTCCAAAGATTTGCGGGTTAGATTGATTGGTCATGTTAAATTGCCTCTTAGTGTCAGGGGGACTAGCAGGATGGGGTTACAGGGATAGGGCCTGGTTGCAATTGCTGTTGGTGCAGGCTTAGTGGGCCAAATGGCCTTCTTCTGCACGGTGGGGATTCTATGATTCTCCATCAATGCTGTCGGGCTTGCTGATATTTTCCAGCATTTTCTGTTTGCGTTTCAGATTCCAGCATGCTTTTATTTATTTAAAATCAGTCAATTTGCGACAAACCTTTCGAGCGGTGGGAGGGGAATAGCGATACACAACCCCCCCCCCCCCCCCCCTGCCCCACCGCCCGTAAAAGCCAGCACATGAAGTACCAGGGCTCCTGAAGTTTACTGAAGCTACATAGGAGCACCGGAAAAGCTGGCTCACTGACATATTTTTCTAGACTCTAGATAAGTACCTTCCCTTCACATGTGCAACTAATACTCGAAACTCACTGCCTGGGGACATTTGCAATTTATATTCAGATCGCAGGTCGATGCTAATTAAAAATTAGAAGTCAAGCAGAGTAATTAGTATGCTGAAACCTGGGTCTGATACCATTTTAAACTATAACTCATCACATCCCACCAAAGAAATGAAAAATGTCAATATAAACGGTCAGTGATTAACAGCGTACATATGAATCAATGTAATCGCCTGGACTGATTTCATCTGCTTGGGGGAGGGAGAACAATTTTCGACATTTTTCTCTCCCTTCTTGCCCTAGCTTCTGGCTTTCTGCCTCTCCTCAGAAGATCACACATTTCTGCTGAGGGGAAGGGCTTAGGAAATGTTTTTCACTTCAGACACTTTCCCAATTCACATGTTCAAATTATTTTGATATTGTTCTGCCAGTTTTCTCCCTTCTCTGGGAGTTGTGAAATTATTTTGGGTATTAGTTCATTTGTTTTGACGGCCCTCTAGTGACTTGGCAAGCTTTTAAAAAATTTGTTCATGGGATGTGGGCATCGCTGGTTGGCCCAGTATTTATTGCCCATCCCTGAAGGCAATTAAGGGTCAACCACATGGCTGTGGGTCGGGAGTCACATGTAGGCCAGACACGTAAGATCGATAGATTTCCTTCCCTAAAGGACATGAGTGAGCCAGATGGGTTTTTACAACAATCAACAATGGTTTCATGGGAGGTGGCATGATGGCACAGTGGTTAGCACTGCTGTCTCACAGTGCTAGGGACCAGAGTTCAATTCCGGCCTTGGGTCACTGTCTGTGTGGAGTTTGCACTTTCTCCCCATGTCTGCGTGGGTTTCCTCTGGGTGCTCCGGTTTCCTCCCACTGTCCACAGATGTGCAGGTTAGGTGGATTGGCCAAGATAAATTGCCCCTTACATCCAAGGCTGGCAAGGTTAGGGGATTAGTTATGGAGTTATGGAGATAGGGCAGGAGGTGGGCTTGTGTATGTTGTTCTGTCGGAGAGTTAGTGCAAACTCAATGGGCGGGATTTTCTGGCCACATTCGCCCTGAAACTGGAAAATCCTGCCCAATGTCAGCAGACCTTTCCATGGTCCGCTCCTTGTCTGCTCCGATTCACATGGCGGGAAGGACGGTAAAATTCACCCCAATGGTCGAATGGCCTCCTTCAGCACTGTAGGGATTAGTCTTCTAATTCCAGATTTTTAATGAATTCAAATTTCACCATCGGCTATGGTGGGATTTGAACCTGGGTCCCCAGAGTATTACACTGGGTTTCTTGGATTACTAGCTGAGTGACAATACCACTGCCTCCACTTAAACCATAGATAATTCCATATGAACGTGAAGGGCGGCACACTCCAGTCCAACCATCCCAGACACCACCACACTCACATCAGCAGTCATTGAATAAGAGTGATGAGTGAGGAGACTAATAGGTTTTTCCTCTCCTTAGCCCTGGGAAAATCAATTACAATTCTAGAGCCTGGTTTGCCTAAAACAGGAAAGTGCTCAGTCTCGGATTACTGTAGGCACCAGGCAGATTAACATTAAACCACCCTGTTTACATTGGAACACACAGCATGGCAGCTAGCAGCACAAGGCGTGCCAGATCATAATTTGCACATACACCCAGGGGTGTATCTATTAAGGTGAGAAAGCAACACAAAGGGGGAGTATATTTTCACAAGTACGGAAAAGCAGGGTGTAAATGACAGGATTTAACAGAATTACTTCACAACTGTGAAGAAGCATGTGTCTGTGTTCAACTCAGGCACGAAAGCAGAGTTGTACAAGCAGCAATTTGTTTCAGTGCAATATGGCAAACGTATGATTGGAACAGAACCTAATATTGAGCTGATTTATTGAATAGAAGAGGGCTTCCGTGGCAGCCACCACACTATGTCAGGTGAGAGAGAGGTCTTTTCTTATTTTTGCCTGCTCACCATTTTTTCTTGGAGTGGGCTTGTGGAAAGGTCTCCAGACCTGAAACCTTGGGATTTATCAGTCCCATTCGTGGATGCTCCTGTGGAAAGTCAATGGATCTTCTGCTGGGTTGCCAAATTTTCCACCTCATCCACAATGGGTCCTGCCTCCTGGCTGTTAAATCTTTTCCTCTCCGCAAATGCTGCCCGACCTGCTGAGTATTTCCAGGATTTCCTCTCTTTACTCCAATTGCCTCTAATGTGCAGCCAGATAACCAATCAGGAAAATGTTACATACGGAGTAACAGGTAGAATTTGCTCCTGAATGCAACATCAATTAAATATCTTTCTTTAAGGCACATTATCCTGATTCCTGCTGATGGCTCAACAAGTTATTTGAAGTTATGTTGTGATGATAATGCGCCTTAAAGAAAGATATTTATTGAATGTTTCTTGTAAGAGGCAGTGTCTTGTTGGGGCAAGGGGTCAATTTGTCCGAAAAGCTCCGTGCTGAGCCTGCAGGATAATAACTCACTTTAGCTAATGGTGTGTCTGACTAAACAGAGTTCATTGCCAGAATTTTACCGCCTCGCCCGCCCGAGGCTTGTAAGGTCCCGCTCGAGGCCAACGGAAAATGCCGTCCTGTGAGCCTCGCCCACCCCAAAATTCCGGCAAATGCATTTGTGTTTACTTGGGTTTTTTTCCTTGGGGTTTCAGAGTAGAGTCAGGCTGATTGACAGAGACAGAGTCATGTGCTTAATGGGAGGAGCTAAGCTTACAGGGAAAAACACCGTTTCTCTTTCATTTTATCAAACAAGCAGTTCCTACTTGTTCCTGAAAGAAGCCTGACCTGTTTCTCTCTGTCTGCCTGACCTGTTTCTCTCTGTCTCTCTCTCTGTCTCTGGAGGTTGTCTGGGAGCTCCAGGGCTGGCAACATAAACACAAGCCTATTGTTTTGCGAACAAATTTTGAAGAGGAGTTTAAGTCTGTAAGAGGAATGTTGCTTGAATTGGCACACCTAGGGATAGGTTAGCAGTTAATAATTAATTTGTTATAGTTAAACTGTATTGTTAAATAAAGTTTGTTTCGATAAAAGCTCCCTGGTTTGTCAGTAGAATCACTCCTAAAGTGAAACATCCTATCCTCACATTGATGCCAAAATAGCAAATTGTTGGGGTCTAGTCTGACTTCATAAAATACCATGGGGTTTCTGATTCGCACCCTAACAATGTTAAAAATTGGGGTTTTGGGGACTGAAGAGATGTTATGATAGTTTATAGATACAAATGGCTTTATAGATCTTCAAAGCACTAATTAGCAATGCTTTTTCACTATTCAAGTTTATACTTATACCCCTTTTCATTTCATTTTACTACCCACAGATCTTAAAGTGGAACTGCTTCATGCCATTATGACAAATAATTTGAAAGTGTCTTAGTTCCATTGATGTACCCTAACTTATTTAGTAAAACAAAACTCCAATGAATGTATTTAATGTTAACACACACAGACACACACACTAGTACACATGCACTCACACAGGGGACAATTTTCCCTGTATACCTCTGAAGCTGAAATGCAGATTTAGCATAAGGGGCACTATCTGGGGAATGGAGATGAAGCTTGTATTAAGAACGGTCACCCAGAGGATCGTTACGCAGCTCACTGGAACTTTAATTTCCTGCTACATGTCTACATGGTACATTAGTGGCTGGCACTTGCTGTAAACAGCTGCCATTGCTGAGAATTATGGGTATATCATCCATCACTGTTCATCTGTTGCTGGAGATTTGAAAAGAACTTAGGCAAAAGCACCAGGAATCCTTCTGAAACACCCACTTGTTATGAACATTTATTCCAGAAATTCGCTGAGCACTTCATCTAAAAAGAGTAAGTTTTATCTTGTGGATGGCTTAGAGAATTCCACAGGAGAAATTGAGTGCTTGGTCATTGGCATCTTGCTAGGTGTCCCCTTGATCTACAGGAAGGCAAAGAACAGAGGGACAGGAGGGCGAACTCTGATCTCTGCCCACCATGCAGATGTAAGACATCATTCTATCTGGAAGCTCCTCTAGCTGGATATCAAATGCCATGTCCGAGAACCTGTGCACCCACTCCCCCATCGACCATCCTTCAATTGTTTTTAATTCATCCATGGCTGGGCCTGCATTTATTACCCATCCCTAATTGTCCTTGAACTGAGTGGCTTACCATACCTTTTCAAAGGGGCAAATAAGAGTTAATTGTAAGGCAAATCAGGTAAGAATAGCAGGTTTCTTTCCCTAAAGGTGAACCAGATTGGATTTTATGAGAAGCTTCTAGACTTTTAAACAACAAAGAACAAAGAACAAAGCACAGGAAACAGGCCCTTTGGTCCTCTGGAATGTGCCGCTCATTCCAGATTTAAGATTCCAGATTTTTATGTAATTCAAAATTCAACAACTGCCATGGTGAGATTTGAAACCAGGTCCCTAAAGCATTATCGTGGCTTTCTGGATGACCAGTCCAGTGACAGTGCCACTACACCATTGTCTCCCTGCAGAAATCAGCCCACCAAAAAATAATGGATGTTCAACTGACTTCTATTTGAAAAATGATGTAAAGCTGCTTATCCAATCACAGGCTGGGCGAGGAGAAGCGGGGCCCCGGGTGAGGAGAAGCGGGGCCCCAGGTGAGGAGGAGCAGGGCCCAGGGCGAGATGGAGCGCGGCCCCGGATGAGGAGGAGAAGGGCCTGGGTGAGGAGGGGCAGGGCCCCGGGTGAGGAGGAGCAGGGCCCGGGTGAGGAGGAGCAGGGCCCCGGGTGAGGAGGAGCAGGGCCCGGGTGAGGAGGAGCAGGGCCCGGGTGAGGAGGAGCAGGGCCCGGGTGTGGAGGAGAAGGGCCTGGGTGAGATGGAGCGGGGCCAGGGCGAGGAGGAGAAGGGCCTGGGTGAGGAGCAGAAGGGCCCCTGGCGAGGAGGAGAAGGGCCTGGGTGAGGAGGAGCGGGGCCCCGGGCGAGGAGGAGCGGGGCCCCGGACGAGGAGGAGCGGGGCCCGGGCGAGGAGGAGCGGGCCTGGGCAAGGAGGAGAAGGGCCTGGGTGAGGAGCAGAAGGGCCCCTGGCAAGGAGGAGAAGGGCCTGGGTGAGGAGGAGAAGGTCTCCGGGCGAGGAGGAGCGGGGCCCGGGCGAGGAGGAGCGGGGCCCCGGGCGAGGAAGAGAAGGGCCCAGGCGAGGAGGAGCCGACCCCGGGCGAGGAGGAGCGGGATGCCGGGTGAGGAGGAGTGGGACCCGGGCGAGGAGGAGAAGGGCCCGGGCAAGGAGGAGCGGGATGCCGGGTGAGGAGGAGAAGGGCCCAGGCGAGGAGGAGTGGGGCTCCGGGTGAGGAGGAGAAGGGCCCGGGCAAGGAGGAGTGGGGCTCCGGGTGAGGAGGAGAAGGGCCCAGGCGAGGAGGAGTGGGGCTCCGGGTGAGGAGGAGCGGGACGCCGGGTGAGGAGGAGTGGGGCCCAGGCGAGGAGAAGTGGGGCTCCGGGTGAGGAGGAGAAGGGCCGGGCAAGGAGGAGCGGAGCCCCGGGCAAGGAGGGAAGGGGCCCGGGGATGGAGGAGCAGGGCCCAGGTGAGGAGGAGCGGGGCCCGGGGATGGAGGAGCGGGGCCCGGGGATGGAGGAGCGGGGCCCTGGGTAAGGAGGAACGTGGCCCCGGGCGAGGAGGAATGGGGCCCCAGGCAAGGAGGAGTGGGGCCCGGGCGAGGAGGAGCGTAGCCCCGGGCGAGGAGGAATGGGGCCCCGGGCGAGGAGGAGTGGGGCCCGGGCGAGATGGAGCGGGGCCTCGGATGAGGAGGAGTGGGGCCCGGGCGAGGAGGAGCGGGGCCTCGGGCGAGGAGGAGCGTGGCCCCGGGCGAGGAGGAATGGGGCCCCGGGCGAGGAGGAGTGGGGCCCGGGCGAGGAGGAGTGGGGCCCGGGCGAGATGGAGCGGGGCCTCGGATGAGGAGGAGTGGGGCCCGGGCGAGGAGGAGCGGGGCCTCGGGCGAGGAGGAGCGTGGCCCCGGGCGAGGAGGAATGGGGCCCCGGGCGAGGAGGAGTGGGCCCCGGGCGAGGAGGAGTGGGGCCTCGGGCGAGATGGAGCGGGGCCTCGGATGAGGAGGAGTGGGATGCACAAAGTGTCATCTGCGGGTAATGTATTAGCATGGATAGAGGATCGGTTAACTAACAGAAAGCAAAGAGTGGGGGTAAATGGTGTTTTTCTGGTTGGCGATCAGTGACTAGTGGTGTGCCTCAGGGATCAGTGTTGGGACCGCAATTGTTTACGATTTACATAGATGATTTGGAGTTGGGGACCAAGTGTAATGTGTCAAAATTCAAGATGACACTAAGATGGGTGGAAAAGCAAAGTGTGCAGAGGACGCTGAAAGTCTGCAAAGGGATATAGATAGTCTAAGTGAGTGGGCGAGGGTCTGGCAGATGGAGTACAATGTTGGTAAATGTGAGGTCATCCATTTTGGTAGGAATAACAGCAAAATGGACTATTATTTAAATGGAAAAAAATTTCAGCATGCTGCTGTGCAGAGGGACCTGGGTGTCCTTGTGCAGGAATCTCAAGGATTTGGTTTGCAGGTGCAGCAGGTAATTAAGAAGGCAAATGGAATTTTGTCCTTCATTGCTGGAGGGATGGAGTTTAAAAACAGCGAGGTTGCATCTGTATAAGGTGCTGGTGAGGCCACACCTGGAGTACTGTGTACAGTTTTGGTCTCCTTACTTGAGAAAGGATATACTGGCACTGAGTGGGTGCAGAGGAGATTCACTAGGTTGATTCCCGAGTTGAGAGGGTTGGCTTATGAGGACAAACTGAGTAGACTGGGACTATACTCATTGTAATTCAGAAGAATGAAGGGAGATCTTGTAGAAGATCTTATGAAGGGAATAGATAAGATAGAAGCAGGGAAGTTGTTTCCACTGGTGGGTGAAACTAGAACTAGGGGGCATGGCCTCAAAATAAGGGGAAGCAGATTTAGGACTGAGTTGAGGAGGAACTTCTTCACACAAAGGGTTGTGAATCTGTGGCATTCCCTGTTCAGTGAAGCAGTTGAGGCTACCTCATTGAATGTTTTTAAGGCAAGGATAGATACATTTTTGAACAGTAAAGGAATTAAGGATTATGGTGAGTGGGCAGGTAAGTGGAGCTGAGTCCACAAAAAGATCAGTCATGATCTTATTGAATGGCGGAGCAGGCTCGAGGGGCCAGATGGCCTACTCCTGCCCCGAGTTCTTATGTTTTTTATGTAAGTAGCCAGAGAGGGGGAGAACAGAGTTTGTGTAGTGTGGTGGACCTCAGTTGTGCCTTTGTCCTATATGGGCCACCGTTGTGTGTGCTTGTCATACCTGGACACATCCCCTTCCAGTTTGGTTCCTCCCCTCGGCACCTAGTATAAAGGTGGCTGTCTCCTCCCCCTTGTTCAGTCCAGGTCGGTTATTTGTTGGGATCTGCTCCTGATTCTGTTGTGAATAAAAGCCTACACTTGTATTGGCACACCGGTAGTCTTTCGCCTTATTGGTAGCGCATCATGTAGGTGAGCGGCTGGAGACCGGGAGAAGGATTTTCCAGCCGCGCTCGGCCCAAAAACCCGTCCAAGGTGAGTGGACCTTTGCATGGTCCAACCCCCCCAACTCCCCCCCCCCCCACATAATTCCTGTGGTGGGCAGGATGGGAAAATTTACCCCTGTGAGTTGTGTGTGAGAGAGAGTGAGGGTAAGTAGAATAGAATAGAATAGAATAGAATAGAAACCCTACAGTGCAGAAGGAGGCCATTCGGCCCATCGAGTCTGCACCGACCACAATCCCACCCAGGCCCCACCCCCACATATTTACCCACTAATCCCTCTAACCTACGCATCTCAGGACTCTAAGGGGCAATTTTTAACCTGGTCAAACAACCTAACCCGCACATCTTTGGACTGTGGGAGGAAACCGGAGCACCCGGAGGAAACCCACGCAGACACGAGGAGAATGTGCAAACTCCACACAGACAGTGACCCGAGCCGGGAACCGAACCCGGGACCCTGGAGCTGTGAAGCAGCAGTGCTAACCACTGTGCTACTGTGCCGCCCGAAGTAGGCAGGGGGAGAGTCTGTGTGTGGGGAAGAAAGTGTACGTGAGGGAGGGGGGGGGGAGTGAGAAAGGGGGGTGCATAATTGAGAGGAGGGAGTGCGCAAGGAATGTTGGGGAAAGATGGGGAGGGTGAGTGCGTGAGGGAGTGGAGGTGGGGGAGGGGGAGTGCATGAGGTAGTGGTGGAAGGGGAAGTGTGTGAGGGAGTGGTGGGAGGGTGTGTGTGTGTGAGGGAGGGGAGGTGAGTGAGGGAGGGGGAGTGTGTGAGGGAGTGGTGGGAAGGGGTGTGTGTGACGGAGTGGTGGGAGGGGGTGTGCATGAGGGAGTGGTGGGAGGGGGAGTGTGTGAGGGAGTGGTGGGAGGGGGTGTGCATGAGGGAGTGGTGGGAGGGGGAGTGTGTGAGGGAGGGGAAGTGTGTGAGGGAGGGGGAGTGTGTGAGGGAGGGGGAGTGTGTGAGGGAGGGGGAGCTTGGTTGCATGAACAGGCAGGCTGGAGGCTCTGTGGGTGAACAAAATGAAATGTATTGGCAAACATTCAGAACAAAATGGTGACCTTACTGCAATGCTGCCCATATTTACTCATGCCCACTCAGTGCCGAAGGTTTCTTAAACTTTCTCACACTCCCACTACATCTAGGTGTCTCCCCAGGATCCATAGCTGAGGTTGAGGTAGCCTGCTGAATTCCCCAGTCTGCAATAACTTTGCCTGAGATAACTTTGGCGGGCATTTTTTGGGCAGTGCAGATGTTGGACTGCTGCCCTCCTTGGTGTCAGGGGCTGGAGCTGTGTCACTGAGAGGGAAGGGGATGTCAGATGGGATGGAGACACTAGGATCCCCTAAATGGAGGGCCCTAGGCTATACTCCTGCCAATCCTCTTCTCTTCGGGTTCCCGAGGGCCGCTGTGCCCCTTTATGGGGCAGCTGGAGTGAGATTCAGAAGCCCTGCTGTCCTCTGACACTGACACTCATGGATTCCCACCAGTGTTTGCACCATGCAGTCGAAGCCTGGCACCATGGTGTGGACATCCCCTGCCATGGAGTGCACATCCTGCACCAAGGTCTCCACTGCAGATGCCACCCTCACAGTGTTGGCCTCGATGCGTTAAAGTGACGGCACCATCTCCTCAGATAGAAGGTGATGGGCTCCTCCAATCAGCTTTGCACTCCGAAGAGGGATACTGTCATCCCTTCCTCAGACTGGCCACTCTGCCTTTACAGCTTCAGCAGCTCTGGGATGACTGGGCCCAGGGGCACGTCATCGGCAAGGGGCTCAACAGAGTCCTGGGCTCTGGCATCTCTCTGAGTGCCGGTTCCCTGGGATGTCCCTGCCTCCGCCTGCTCTGGATCTCCAGCTGTGAAGTGCTCATCAGTGAGTGACCCAGGAGCCTGGCTATTTAGTGAACCCACCGAGGTGTGAGTATCTGCACTGGTGCTGGGTGTGGGTAACAGCTCTGACGCATCTTTCATGGTGGCGTTGGAGAAGGTCCCTCTGCTAACGTAAACCCACTATTGCTAATATAAACCCGCTATTCAAAAAGGGAGGTAGAGAGAAAACAGGGAACTATAGACCAGTGAGCCTAACGTTGGTACTGGGGAAGTTGCTGGAGTCAATGATCAAGGATTTCATAACTCGGCATTTGGAAGGCAGTGGTACAATCAGATAAAGTCAGCACGGATTTACATAGGGGAAATCATGCTTGACAAATCTACTGGAATGTTTTGAGGATGTAACTACTAGAGTTGACTGAGGAGAACCAGTGGATGTGGTTTATTTAGACTTTCAGAAGGCTTTCAACAAGGTCCCACATAACAGACTACTATGTAATTTAAAGCACATGGGATTGCAGGTAATGCCTTGAGATGGATAAAAAGCTGGTTAACAGATAGGAAGCAAAGAGTTGGCATAAATGGGTATTTTTCTGTTTGGCAATCGGTCACTAGTGGGGTTCCACAGGGATCTGTGCTAGGACTCCAACTGTTCACATTATATATTAATGGCTTGGAAGAGGGAACTGAATGTATTATCTCCAAATTTGCAGATGATAATGGGCGGGAGGGTGAGCTGTGAGGTGGCTGCAGAGATGCTTCAGTGTGATTTAGACAGGCTGAGTGTGTGGGCATGTGCATGGCAGATGCAGTATAATGTGGATAAATGTGAGGTTATCCACTTTGGTAACAATAATAGGAAGACAGGTTATTACTTGAATAGGTTAAATTGAGAGAGGTAGATACTCAGAGACCTTGGAGTCCTCGTGCATCAGTCGCTGAAAGTAGGTGCACAGGTACAACAGGCAGTAAAGAAGGCAAATGGTTTGTTGGCCTTCATAGTGAGAGGATTTCAGTATAGGGATAGGGATATTTTGCTGCATACGGCATTAGTGAAGCCACAACTGGTGTATTGTGTGCAGTTTTGGTGTCCTTATCAGAGTAAGGATGTTCTTTCTTTAGAGGGAGTACAGCAAAGGTTTACCAAGATTTTCCTGGGATGGCAGGTCTGTTATATGAGGAGAGACTAAATTGGTTAGGATTATATTCATTGGAGTTTAGAAAAGTGAGAGGGGATCTCATAGAAACTTATAAATTCTAACAGCATTAGACAGGATAGATTCAGAAAGAATGTTCCCAATGGTGGGGAAATCCGGAACTAGGGGTCATAGTTTGAGGATAAGGGGTAAACTTTTGGGACCTAAGTGAGGAGAAATTTCTTCACCCAGAGAGTGGTGAATGTGTGGAATTCACTACCACAGAATGTAGTTGAGGCCAAAACATTGCCTAATTTCAAGAAGAAATTAGATATAGCTCTTGGGAATAAAGGGATCAAGGTGTATGAGGGGAAGGGGGGATTAGGATATTGAATTTGATGATCAGCCATGATCAAAATGAATGGCGGAGCAGGCCTGATGGGCTGAATCACCTACTCCTGCTTCTAGTTTCTATGTTTCTAACTGCTGGGGTCCGGTGGGTCCGGGGGCACAAGGATGGCTTGGCCTGTTCCAGAGACATGGCATCAATGCATTTCAGGCACCCTTATGACGTTACCACCAAAGCATGTGACTGGCTTTTAAAGCAATCATAAAACCCTTTAAATATATAACACAGGATACCCCCATAGAGACAATGGGCCAGTCTGCTCAGGAGCAGGTGATACTGTGCTCTGAAATAGCCATACACTCTTTATGCTATTTCAATCTATACACATGTTTCTGGTTTTATTTTGTTTTAGGAAGGATGATATATTTCTATTTATAATTTATTGTATAACATAACCAAGCAATGAAAGATGCTTACTTGAGGTATATGTTTGACCATTTTAAGATGATCTGAAAGTTAACTTCTTATCCACATTAACTTTACTTAGAAAAGCTGACATTAATCTATGCATTGAAACAAATTATAATTTCATTATTTCCAATGACTAGGGCAGCCATAATACATATAGTAAAGATGGAGTTCAGTACTAGAATACTTGTTTAGTGCTTTGTCTATGATAATTTATTTTTTATAATTTGGCTGTAATTTTGATTTTGCAATTTTTTTTAGTCATTCATGGGACATGGGCGTCACTGGCTGGCCAGCATTTATTGCCCATCCCTAGTTGCCCTTGTTCTGGGCAGTTGAGAGTCAACCACATTGCTGTGGCTCTTGAGTCACATGTAGGCCAGACCAAGTAATCTCTCTATAATCGTGCTTGATTGCGTGCCTGTGAAGTGCTGTGGGCCTGTTTGCTGTGCTAATGGCACCACATAAATGCAACGTGTCGTTATTTAGCTGCACCATTCATTGCATAAATAGATCTACGTTTATGGCAGAGAAACTAGCCATCCGGCCTAATTGATCTACACACTGGTATTTACGGACCATTCTTCTCCCATCCTACGTCACCTCACCCCGTCAGCCGATCATGCCTAACAGGGATTATCTGACTAGCACAATCACCTGCAAAACCAGCTCTCATCTCTTCTGCAACTATTCCAAAAGTGCCTTTACTAATTCTTGTGTCTCATGTCCTTAACGTACAATTCCTTGAATTTATCACCTTGCCAGTTCCAGTCCTACCGGTTTTCATTTGGGTTTAGAAACCAATTTAATGTGATGTAAATTAGAGTGAAAATGTAAGATGGCACTGCAATCGTGAAAATCTGTTTCCATCTTGTTTTCCACTGTAGAATGATACATCTATGAAGCAGTGGCTATAATTGATGGGATGCTATTGGGTCTGTGTAATTGAGTTACGTTGTGAAGACCTTGGCTGGTGTTAACGTCAGCGGCTTGCTACCTGAGAAGGAAGCCGTATGCAACCTCATGAACATTTGCCTTTTTTAATGCTGTTCTCGTTCTTAATTTTCCAACTGAAATAAATGATAGAAAGTAAAGAGAGCAAGTGGCAAACATGGTATCGTATTGAGCTGTTCAAGTTGAAACATTTCCTCAATAAAATGACCACTAAATCATTCAGTCATTTTTTTTGTTTTTTGCAACACGCTCCGGCTCTTTGATTCCATTTATTTTTATTCACAGTGAATTGCCAACACCTACAATGTGGGAGAAATGAGGACAGCAAGTACATTTGTGTAAGAAGGTAACAATGGTGGCACTGATGATATAAACGCTGAACTATTAAAGCTGCGAGTGAATGGGGGATTATGGAAACTGACAGCTGAGACAGGAACGGAATCCAGTGTATTTAAAAATCGGGCTCAGCGAAACTGAGCAGTAAAATGATGATAACTTCCATGGCAACTGTGGAAAAGAGAACAAAGCTATCTGAAAGCTTTAGAAAATCCTAACCAAGAAAGACTTGCATTTATATAGCACCTTTTATAGAAACTAGAAGCAGGAGTAGGTCATTCGGCCCTTTGAGCCTGCTCCACCATACATTTTGATCATTGAACTCAACATCCTGATCCCCCCTTCGCCCCGCCATATCCCTTGATGCCTTTAGCCCCTGGAGTGACATCTAATTTCTCCTTGAAATGTGACAATGTTTTGGCTTCAACTACATTCTGTGGTAGTGAATTCCACACTCTCACCACTCTCTGGGTGAAGAAATTTCTCCTCACCTCAGTTCTAAAAGGTTTACCCCCTTTTGCGACCTTCCAGGTGACTCAGTGTGCTTTACAGCAAATGAAGTACTTTGGAGCAATGTCCAACAATGTCCAAGGCCTAGCTCACTCTGTGCTGTCCATTGCTGAAGGCCAAGACAGCATGTCCAGCATTCTCACAGACATGTCAAAGGCCTAGGTGCACTTTGCAGTGTAGCGGGATCCCTCTTTTTAACTCCACTGGGCTTATTTTAGGTTTGGTTCTCCGTTACCCAAACCCCACCAATGCCCGAGTGATTCTCTCTCTCGCCGATGGAACAACGGCCATCTTGCGTCTACTTCACTAGAGTAGCGCTCCCAAGAGAGAGAAAAGGAAACTGCTGCCTATCCACTACCTGGCAGCCTTTCCTGAGTGGGCGGTTTCGAAGCGCCCAGGGTACCCTCAGTTCTAGACTCCGGAATTATGGTAAGGGATATTTAATATTGTGACTTGGTCAGAGATCGTTGGTGAGAAATTGAAAAGATCAAAACGGACTCCAATGGAAGTCAAAGATATCTATATATTTGTTAAAACATCAAGGTCAAGATCACCAAACACCAGGAAAACAACACACAATGCCTTATGCTCTATAAGACTATAGCTATGGAAGGAATACTAAAACAGACACAACGAGAATGCTTACTTTACACAAGTTTACCAGTGTCTTAAAATATGAAGGGTGCATGCAAAAGCCCCCGCCCCCTCTTTCCCCAAAGCCTCATCCACTATGATGATCTCGGGAACTTCGCGAATTACCAGCGGATACTCACAATCCTAGTTTAAATTGCTTAGTGGGCTTCGGGCTGCTTGCTGGAGACGAACGAGAGGCAGGCAGCAACAGGAGAAGAGAGAGAAGAGTGCTGCTATGCTGGTCCGAAGAGAAAAGAGAGAGAGACCAGAGCTTGCTTGTCCCTTTTTAAAACCTGAACCAGTGATTCTCTCACGCAAAACAGTTTCTGATCATTGATAGTTTCGATTGACTGGGACAAAAGGGCCGGAACTGTCGGGACCGCCCTTAATTGACATTTTAATCTCTTTTAAATGTTCTCTGAGTCATCCTGATTGGAATCCCATCAGCGAGCTGAGTCATTGATGTTGCCTGTGGATGGAATGATCTCTGTTCTCATTGTCTTGCTGCTGAGCTATTTACTTCTTGTCTGCTGGCCATGGTTTCTCCTTGGTTTCCTGTTGATTAGATTATCCCTGTCTCGACCTTCTCGTTATTCCCAGCCTCTTGCATATTCACGTGGCTGTAAAGGTTCCTAACAGCCAGTCGGCCATTTTCCTTATCCCTGGGTTTTTTAATCATGGAGGATTTGCCCTAAACCTACAGCAGCAACGCTCAAGAGCTTGGCCCAGTCACATTGGACCATGGCTGAGGGCATCACCCACATTGCTCAGACTATGGAGGGCCTCCAGAACTGGCATCTCACTCCAGCTGCCCCTCCGTCCCATGGAGTGACCCAGAGGCTACTAGGCACCCGAGGGAGGAGGAAACGCTGAAGCACAGCCTGGGGTTTTCAATCAGGCAGCTCCTGGCAGTCTCTAGCCCTTCTGAATCCCCCCTTCTGACACTGATGCATCTGGTGGGAATCGGGAAGAAAAGAGTGGCATGGTATCATCAGTGACACCTGAAAGTCATCCTGGCCCCTCCAGATCCAGGCCCTCCAGAGGCTGCCCGCCAAGGGCATCACCAGAGGGCATGGACAGCAGCAGGCTGCCTCCACTTCCGAAGTGCAGTCTCGGGGAACACCAAGAAGGAATGGGAGGTCTCGAAATGGGCGGCATTGTGGAACTGCTGCCTTACATTGCCAGGGTCCCAGGTTCAATTCCCGGCTTGGGTCACTGCCTGTGCGGAGTCTGCACACTCTCCCCATTTCTGCGTGGGTTTCCTCCGGGTGCTCCTGCTTCCTCCCACAATCCAAAGATGTGCAGGTTAGGTGGATGACGAGTAGGTTATATGGATTAGCCATGGTAAATGTATGGGATTGTGGGGATAGGGCAGAGGAGGATGGGCCTGGGTAAAATGCTCTGTCGGAGAGTTGGTGCAGACTCAATGGGCCGAATGGCCTCCTTCTGCACTGTATGGATTCTATAATCCTATAAGGTGCAGCCACCATTGTCATGTAGGAAACATAGCAGCTAATGTGTGTCCAGCACACAGTAACATGAAAATCTGTGTTTGTGATGTTGATTGAGGTATTAATATTGGACAGGACACCAGAGATAACTCCCCTGCCGTTCTTTAAAATGATGTCCTGTGATCTATTATGTCCACCTGAAAAACCTTAGTTTAATGTCCCAGTTGAAAAACAGTGTGGCACTTCTTCAGTTCTGCACTGTAGTGTCAGCCTTAATCTTTGTCCTGAAAAGCACCAAGGCGGCTGTCAACTTGGTCTTCTGTGACCAGGCTTAATGGTGGTCACCCCACAGATATATCCAGGCACCATATTTAATGGCAACTCTCATCTTTACTGTCACCACCTTGAGAGATGTCAGGAAGGGGGGGGAAGGTGACTATCTGGCCCCCGAGTTTAGTGACGCTTCCCTCCGCATCCTCCTTGAGCACGTCAAGGTCAGGAGGACATATTCTACCCAGCTGGTGGTAGGAGGAGGCCAATCAATGTGGCATGGGCACAGGTGACTGGCACTGTGAGTGCTCAGGGGGTGCCCAAGAGGTCGGTAATCCAGTGCCGCAAGAGGGTGAATGACCTTTCTCACTTTGCCAGGGTCACAGAGTCCATGAAGGCTCCGAACTGTCAGGGTCCAAAGCCCGGGGGGCAACATCACGTCCTGTTTCACAGCTCCACTACGCATCCATATTGCGGTGGAGTGACCACTTTGCCTCCTTCATGCTTCAGCAGACATGAAACATGGAGTGGAGTGGAGGAGTGGGGTGGGTGAGGGTTAGGTGGATGGATGAGTGGAAAGGGGGAACCTGACATGGGATCAAAGGGAACTAACAGCCTCTGCAAATCACATGCATGTGTGAGCCTTCTACTTGCATATGGATGTGCTCTGTGTTGCGGAGGGTGCTGGTCCACAACCCATTTCCCCAAATCACACAGTGATGGCCTGTTTTTACATCTCATCCACTTCATCCTGGACCACAATATCTTCACCTTCAACAACCAGTTCTTCATCCAGACACACGGAACAGCCATGGGGACCAAATTCGCACCTCAATATGCCAACATCTTCATGCACAGGTTCGAACAAGACTTCTTCACCGCACGGGACCTTCAACCGATGCTATACACTAAATACATCGATGACATTTTCTTCCTTTGGACTCATGGTGAACAATCACTGAAACAACTCTATGATGACATCAACAAGTTCCATCCCACCATCAGGCTCACCATAGACTACTCTCCGGAATCGGTTGCATTCTTGGACACACGCATCTCCATTAAGGACGGTCACCTCAGCACCTCACTGTACCGCAAGCCCACGGATAACCTCACGATGCTCCACTTCTCCAGCTTCCACCCTAAACACGTTAAAGAAGCCATCCCCTACGGACAAGCCCTCCGTATACACAGGATCTGCTCGGATGAGGAGGATCGCAACAGACACCTCCAGACGCTGAAAGATGCCCTCATAAGAACAGGATATGGCGCTAGACTCATTGATCAACAGTTCCAACGCGCCACAGCGAAAAACCGCACCGACCTCCTCAGAAGACAAACACGGGACACAGTGGACAGAGTACCCTTCGTTGTCCAGTACTTCCCCGGAGCGGAGAAGCTACGGCATCTCCTCCGGAGCCTTCAACATGATGAAGACAAACATCTCGCCAAGGCCATCCCCACACCCCCACTTCTTGCCTTCAAACAACCGCACAACCTCAAACAGACCATTGTCCGCAGCAAACTACCCAGCCTTCAGGAGAACAGTGACCATGACACCACACAACCCTGCCACAGCAACCTCTGCAAGACGTGCCGGATCATCGACACAGATGCCATCATCTCACGTGAGAACACCATCCACCAGGTACACGGTACATACTCTTGCAATTCGGCCAACGTTGTCTACCTGATACGCTGCAAGAAAGGATGTCCCGAGGCATGGTACATTGGGAAAACTATGCAGACGCTGCGACAACGGATGAATGAACACCGCTCGACAATCACCAGGCAAGACTGTTCTCTTCCTGTTGGGGAGCACGTCAGCGGTCACGGGCATTCGGCCTCTGATATTCGGGTAAGCGTTCTCCAAGGCGGCCTTCGCGACACACGACAGCGCAGAGTCGCTGAGCAGAAACTGATAGCCAAGTTCCGCACACACGAGGACGGCCTCAACCGGGATATTGGGTTCATGTCACACTATTTGTAACTCCCACAGTTGTGTGGACCTGCAGAGTTTCACTGGCTGTCTTGTCTGGAGACAATACACATCTTTTTAGCCTGTCTTGATGCTCTCTCCACTCACATTGTTTCGTTTCTTAAAGACTTGATTAGTTGTAAGTATTCGCATTCCAACCATTATTCATGTAAATTGAGTCTGTGTCTTTATAAGCTCTGTTTGTGAACAGAATTCCCACTCACCTGAAGAAGGGGCTAAGAGCTCCGAAAGCTTGTGTGGCTTTTGCTACCAAATAAACCTGTTGGACTTTAACCTGGTGTTGTTAAACTTCTTACTCTGCCACATATAGGCAGGAATCATCAGGCTGAACTGTTGGAAGCCGTTAAAAGAGTGGCACAGTCTGCCTACCCGCTCTTGAATGAATTGGTGCCCATATGAGTGCTCCTGAGGTCTCAGTGGGGAGGGGGACAGATGCCAAGAAGACCCTCGTCCAGCAAAACCCCAGTTTCTGCTGTAGATTCACGTAGACCTGTACTCTAATGCCGTTGCCATGGGTGAGTTCATGCAGTGGTGATGCAAGAGGTGAACAGGGCGCCTCGATGACCCTTCAGGTGCCCCTTCCCCTCAAGGATCTAGGCCGGGACCCTCAGGCACCCCAAGGAAGGAGGGGGACCAGCTGGACAATCCTTGCTCATCTGCTCAGGAGTCTCAGAAGTTGTCCAGTCCCTCCGAATCCCCTTAGACTGTGAGTCTTTCAGCCTCACCCTCTGTCACTGCAGAGGGACCAGCTGGCCCACTACTGGGAAGCCAAAGACAACCAGGCCCTCCAGGCCTCGACTCTCCAGAGGACAGCCAAAGGCAACATGGCCGACAACTCAGGCTGCCTCCACCCCTGCTGTGGACGTCCTGGCTGCACTTGGAGGAGTAGGCCAAGAAAAATAAAGAAATTTTGATCACAAGTGGTTGCATGGGTGAACATCGTTATTGTTTGATATGTAAATATATTCACGCTATGTCTAGCATTGTCTTTCAGTGTTATTTAGCTTTCTGAGCTCCACCCGCTCCCTACACACAGCCACACCACGAGTAACTCTGGAGGCAGAAGTGCCTCTAACAGGGCCTTTCGCAGCCTCATGCAAGTACTTCCCCACATATGCACATCCTCCAACCCTCACACTCATCTGACTGCTCCGAACTTTTCCAGTGTTCCTGCTTGGCTTCACATTCAGTTGTCCAGCTGAGCTGACCAGTGTCTGCACCCACACTCTCCCATGCAACACCTGTGACCATCCAACAGGAGGCTCAATTCACTTTCCAATTGCAACAATGGTGATCATGTGCTTTGATCTTAGCCCCCCCTTCTTCCCCTCTCCCCATGTCCTTTACCCACCACCATACCACCATAACTCCCATCCTGGCTTCACCTTCAACCTCCCCTCCATTACGCTGCAGCCCCAAACCTTCTCCCATCAACAATGTCCAGGTTAATGAGTACGTTCCCCACCTCCCTGAACACCACAACCCCATCCAAATCAACCCTGCCAAAACCCTCCTGCCCACAGCCAGGGCCTGTGTGTGCTGACTCCACACCAACCACCCTTAACATCACAGCAGTATCCTCACCCTCCTATTCTACCACCTCCCACCACCCTCTCACATTCACCCTTCCTTTAACAACCACCTCCAGTTTACTTCCCCCGTGACCCTTCATTACCTCCCCCTCCAAGCTCTATCACCGCCGACACCCCCATCACCCTCTCCCAGCATCACCTCCTCCCCACACCACACCCTGCCAGCATCACCCCCTCCCCGCATCACCCCCTCCCCGCATCACCCTCTCCCAGCATCACCCCCTCCCAGCATCACCCCCTCCCAGCATCGCCCCCTCCCAGCATCGCCCCCTCCCAGCATCGCCCCCTCCCAGCATCGCCCCCTCCCAGCATCGCCCCCTCCCAGCATCGCCCCCTCCCAGCATCGCCCCCTCCCCACATCACCCCTCCCCACATCACCCCTCCCCACATCACCCCCTCCCCACATCACCCCCTCCCAGCATCACCCCCTCCCAGCATCACCCCCTCCCAGCATCACCCCCTCCCAGCATCACCCCCTCCCAGCATCACCCCCTCCCAGCATCACCCCCTCTCAGCATCACCCCCTCTCAGCATCCCCCCCTCCCAGCATCACCCCCTCCCCGCATCACCCCCTCCCCGCATCACCCCCTCCCCGCATCACCCCCTCCCCGCATCACCCCCTCCCAGCATCACCCCCTCCCAGCATCACCCCCTCCCAGCATCACCCCCTCCCTACATCACCCCTTACCCGCATCACCCCCTCCCCGCATCACCCCCTCCCCGCATCACCCCCTCCCAGCATCACCCCCTCCCAGCATCACCCCCTCCCTACATCACCCCTTACCCGCATCACCCCCTCCCCGCATCACCCCCTCCCAGCATCACCCCCTCCCAGCATCACCCCCTCCCTACATCACCCCCTCCCTACATCACCCCCTCCCGAATCACCCACTCCCCGCATCACCCCCTCCCCGCATCACCCCCTCCCCGCATCACCCCCTCCCGCATCACCCCCTCCCCACATCACCCCCTCTCCTCATCACCCCCTCCCCACATCACCCTTTCCCGCATCACCCCCTCCCCGCATCACCCCCTCCCCGCATCACCCCCTCTCCTCATCACCCCTTCTCCGCATCACCCCTCTCTGCATCACCCCCTCCCCGCATCACCCCCTCTCCTCATCACCCCCTCCCCACATCACCCTTTCCCGCATCACCCCCTCCCCGCATCACCCCCTCCCCGCATCACCCCTCTCCTCATCACCCCTTCTCCGCATCACCCCTCTCTGCATCACCCCCTCCTGCATCTCCCCCTCCCACATCTCCCCCTCTCTGCATCACCCCCTCCCACATCACCCCCTCCCCACATCACCCCTCCCGCATCACCCCTCCCGCATCACCCCCTCCCCACATCTCCCCCTCCCCGCATCACCCCCTCCCCGCATCACCCCCTCCCCGCATCACCCCCTCCCCGCATCACCCCCTCTCCGCATCACCCCCTCTCCGCATCACCCCCTCCCCACATCAACCTCTCCCCGCATCACCCCCTCCCCGCATCACCCCCTCCCCGCATCACCCCCTCCCCGCATCAGCCCCTCCCCGCATCAGCCCCTCCCCACATCAACCTCCCCCCGCATCACCCCCTCCCCACATCACTCCCTCCCCATATCATCCCCCTCCCCGCATCACCCCCTCCCCGCATCACCCCCTCCCCGCATCACCCCCTCCTCACATCACCCCCTCCCCACATCAACCTCACCCCGCATCAACCTCACCCCGCATCACCCCTTCCCCGCATCACCCCCTCCCCACATCACCCCCTCCCCACATCACCCCCTCTCCATATCATCCCCCTCTCTACACCACCCTCTCCACTCATCACCCCCTCCCCACCTCAACCCCTGACACACCTATCAGCCCCTCCCAGCATCACCCCCCTGACACCCTCATCACCCCCTCTCTGCATCATTCACCCCTTAAAAATGGTTTTTGGCCACTTGCTGAATTTTCTCTTCCCTGCCTCCCTGGCCCAGTGAACCCACCAATTGGAGCATGGGAGAACCCCACCCCTAATATAGCCTGAACACAAACTTGTATAAAAACTGTGGGGTGTCAAATTTATTTGATAAAATTTTTGAAGTAGATACCAAAATGAAAATAATAAATATTATACTGGCATAGACTGCATTGCAATGAATCAATAAATAACATATATATATTAATTGTTTTATTTTGTATCTACTTCAATGCCAATATCGCATCAAGGTAACTTGAATTTTTGACGTCAGTCCACCTTCAATAGAAATAGAAAAAGATAATAACTGGTTTACTATTGGAACTTTTAGAGATTTATTACCTGCCTCCCTATATTTGATTTACATTATTTTGAATCAGGGTGATTAGAATACCTACATTGCAGATGAAGGCCAATTGAGCCTGCACCGACAACAACTCCACCCATAACTCCACATATTTACCCTGCTAATGCCCCTGACACTAAGGAGAAATTTAGCCCATTTACCCTCACCTGCACACCTTTGGATTGTGGGAGGAATTCGGAGCATCCGGGGGAAACCCACGCAGACATGGGGAGACTGTGAGCAAACTCCAAACAGATACCCAAGGCCGGAATTGAACTCAGGGCCCTGGCACTGCAAGCCAGCAATGCGAACCACTGTGCCACACTTGATCATTCACTTTGTCTGAGTGAGGCAGTCTGTTTAGCTGAACTCATGTTCTGATTAATGCTGTCAGTTCAGATCTTGGCAGAGGAAAATTAAAAGACAGAAAGCAGATTCTTCATTTGTTTGCAACAGAACAAGCAATGGTTGGTTGGCATTGGCTTGAGGAGCTTTACTCTTTGCTTTGCTGTAAATGCATGCCTTGCCATCCTATAGATAGTGAAATCTGTCCTTCAATAGTGATGGAATATGGTGTACAATCACTCCCAGTACATCTCATCAGTGAATGCCCGCTATCCTGGCAATAACCATGATCCTATCATTTTGCATTAGTCAGCCTTATTCTCAGATTCTGCTGTCCATGGAGAATCAGGGGCTGGTTGCTCTGGGACGTTGCCAGTATCTGTGAACAATCACCACCTGACCACATGAGGACAGCAGGAATATAATGAGAGCCGTGGAACCTTAAAGAATCTCATCGAGGAGACAGTCAACTTGCTCAGGCAATGGTTCTGCTACCTTGAAGACACCGGGGGAGAGCTCTCCGGTAATGTTGGTGTGATAATTGAAGTTTGTGGTGTCCTCCATAACATTACCACCCCGATACCCCCACAAAATCACATGTCTTCTCATCCTGTCTCTCCCTACTCTGTCCTTCATAATAATGCCTCCTGGGATCTGGAAGGCTGCTGGGAAGGAAGAGGAGGAGGAGGGAATGGAGGATGCACCATGTGACCCCATTGCTCAGGGCAGGCTGTAAAAGAGTGACTTCTCAAACTCCACTTTCAATAAAGCAGCTCTCCTTAACCACCAAGAATCCACCATTCCCCATGATTACTTCCATCTGAGACATCCCAAAACCATCCATTAATACAAACCTTCTGCAAAAAACTTCTCATTAACATCTTTACCCAATAACTCAAACAGAAATGAACTCTTCACCTTTGTGAATTCCATTAGTGCCTGTCTTGCTTTTGCCTGCCCTTCTGCCTCAATGAAGTGCTACCCCTGTGGCTATAGCAGGGCTGGTGGAAGGCTGAGCAGCACGGAGCAGTTTGAACGCAAAGACTTACCTCCTCGCTTACCTCCACTGATCAAGCGCCTGAATCCGACTTTTATACATGAGTTGTTTCCCTGATCGATCCGGCTGCGGCGAACGAGGTGGTTAGGGCAGGTGAGCTGGGACGATTGGGAGTGAAGCTCGCTAATGAGCTCGTGATGAACACAAAAAAATGCAAATTGATGTTTTGGGCGGGCTCCCAGTTTTTTGGTAAAATGGGCACCATTCCTGCTAGTCGCATCGCACCCAATTTTATGACATTTTCCCACCGCAAATCAGGCACGCTGAAGTCGTAAAATTCCACTCCATGTCTCCAAGTTTGCAATTTAATAAAAGAAAGCTGATGAGATCAGGTATTCACCAGTTAAGTGTGAAAGGCTACCATCTCTCTCCTGCCGTGTAGTGATGCCTTTAGTCTTCCAAACTACTCTGGTTAAAAAAAGCAATATTGGTCATATGACTGAAACTATCTGGAGATAGTGGGTGGGATTTTATGGCCTCGCCCGAAATCATTAAATCCCGCCCGAGGTCCGACTTTTCCATAGTCCACCCCTTACCTGCCCTGATTCCCGTGGTGGGCGGGACGGTAAAATTCCAGCCAATGAGTTTTATCTAAAGATCCATAAAAAGACCCTGGGCTGTTGGCAGAAAACACTGAAGAGACAGCAGCCGCAGAAAAGGCAGTGTCATCTCTGCCTTTTACAAATTTTGAGGTTGTGAAGTATTTTTAAAAACTTCCCAGCCTAATTCTAAAACTTCAAATCCATCTGTAAAGAAACTAGACCTCCTGTTATAAAAACCACAAGTATAATGACTTGCTGAACATTCTTTTTTCGAGGGCGATCCAACAAGTCAGTTTATGACTTCAGCTTTTTGAATCCATTTAAACTACAACTCAAGAGTGAAAAAGACTTGCTTTTTCACTGAACCCAAAAAGACAATTTTCCTACAGTGAGCTGGACACGTCAACTGTTAACTATTCTTTTGGTTTATGGCTTGTAGCAGTGCACTATCTTATTTCATTGTATTTTTCTGGTGTTTTGCACTGTGCGATTCTTCAGGTCGACTGAGTGAATAAATAATCTTTCTCATTTAAGCCCATGGAAGTCTGCTGCTGGATCTTTAAGTGACCAAGCGTAAAAGAGAACTTGGAAACTCACACATTTACTTTTCCAAACAAAAACACACAGATTACCGACAAGAGAAATAAAGTAATGGCTTCCTGAATATTAGGCATTGACTTCCCATTGCCACCTGCTGTCATTTTCCTTGGAGAGTTAGCTTGAAAGCCAGCTACGCCACTCCGATAGAAACATGACCCCCCTTCCTTCTGTGCACCTCTGCTACTAAGGTCTCTAGCAGTACACCCATGAACCTTGGGAGGCCTCTCTCTGCCTTGATATTCCATTCGCCCTGTGTTATTTACCATTCAGCAGCATTCTCCTGTGATTCAGTGCAGCATCCCTTTAAGAGGGATTGGCTGCCTTTAAGAACTGGAACCTAGTCACAATGCACACTCTAATCGGCCCATGGTGCATGCTCAACCAGCCAACAGCACGGATCATGATAGGCTGCAGGCTAAAATCGTGACAACAAAAATGGAGCAAGAAGCTTGCACAATGTTTGAGGCACCTGTCTCAATAGGAGTGGGTGTGGGCAGGCTGCGAACTGTGATCCTCACAAAGAGAGCATTTGCGTTCCCACCACCATCATCCCATCAGTAGATTCTCTTTGTTTTGCTGCGCTGGCTCAAATACAGCTGGCAGAGTGGGCTGCTACAAAATGATGGCATCATGACTGCTGCCAGCTTGTCAGGCATTCACCAGCATGAATCTTTGTGTATGGCCACAGGTTAACTGGACATTGAGGGAATCATTCTTTTCTGGTAGAGGGTAGAGTTGACATCTGGTTCCCAAAAAGTGATGGGTGTACAGTCAGTGGCACCCTTCACCATGGCGAAGTCTGCAATTCTTGTGAAGCTGTGTGCCCACTCTGCTGGCCTCTCACTGGCAGGAGGTACTAATGTCTCAGTGACTGGGTAATCTTAGTTACATTCTTTCTGTAACCACAGATAGCTGTGACAACCATAGAATCCCTACAGTGCAGAAGGAGGCCATTCGGCCCATCGAGTCTGCACCAACCACAATCCCACCCAGGCCCTATTCCTGTAACCTCACATGTTTACCCTGTTAATCCCTCTGACACTAAGGGGCAATTTAGTACGGCCAACCCGCACATCTTTGGAGTGGGGGAGGAAACCGGAACACCCGGAGGAAACCCACACAGACACAGGGAGAATGTGTAAACTCCACACAGACAGTGAGATTTCACAATTACCTCCAGCAACAATCACATAAATATTCATCACCACAATAGGGGCTACCGATACAAATGTGCTGTTCATGAAATATGGAGCGGTGGTTCTCAATCTTTTCCCTTATGGGGACCACTAGATCGTCATCAAAAGCTTTTGTGGACCAAAACGTACGCAATCCATTTAATCTTTTTATATATAGCCTATGGTTGGCAGGAGTCTAACTTATATATCAATGGGTATTAAAACCTCAGCTATTTCTAATAGTTTATGATGCACACTCACAAATACACTGCACTCGTCACAGCATATTTAGCTGCAGCAGGCCTGCCAGTGGACAGAGAGTGAGCAGGCCGATGTTGTTTCACAGACATCAAACACTGGATTTCAAGTTCCAGGGATGACAGTCTCAATCGGAGATTGGGTTCGATATTAAGTTTATTCCGATATTTGGTCTTCAATGCGACAAGCCCTCAAAGTCCAATTTCGCAAAGATAGTTGTCGGAAAGGACGTCAGAAACTTTACTGCCTTGTCGGACAGTTCTCGGTATTCCAAAACAAAAGTCAGGCAGGTCGTTCTGAGAGAAATCCAGCTTTAAAGCACTGTCACAGGACAGTTCCACAAGGTTTCTTTTCTCTCTTGAGGTCAGGCTTGAAAAGATGTCACCATCAAGGCTCGCGAAAGGATTTTGTATCCAGTTGAACTGTGTGTTGGAAACAGGGAAGTTTACACCTGGCTGTGTTATCAAACAAGTGCTCTCTGTTATCATGTTTCATACTGTTTGGACACTGCATTTCTGCCGCGGCCAAAAAATCAGACAGATTCGCAAACGAGTCGTACTTTGGCTTATCAAGTCGTTTGGCCCACATCTCTATTTTCTTGATCATCGTTTCTATTTTGTCCTACGCATGAAAAACTGTCACTAATTTTCCCTGAAGGCTCAGATCAAGACCATTTAAGTGATTGAAAATATCTGCCGTACATGCCAATTTGGCAAGCCCACTGCAAATCACTGAAGCGTTGTGAGAGATCAAACTGAGTCAAGTTAAAAAATTCTCACTTCATCATGCAACTTGAAAAGACATATGAGTACCTTTCCTTGGGAGAGCCAGTGGACCTCAGTGTGCAGGAGTAGTTGATGGCGATCACTGCTCATCTCATCACATAGAGCTGCAAATGTTCGCAAATTCAGTAGCTGGGCCTTGATAAAGTTAACTGTTTTAACCACCTCTTCCAAAATGATCGTGAGGTCAGCAGGCATTTTCTTTGCAGTTAAGACCTTTCTATGGATGTTGCAATGCATGGATGTTCTAGTGAACCCACTGCTCTTACACACATAACAACATCACTGTGTTGGCCCAATATGATACGGGCTCCATTCGTGCTAACTCCTACACATTTTGACCAATCAATCCCATTGTGAATAATAAAGTAAAATAGATTATATACATACAAAGTACACGTAATTGTATTAATTCTTTCCACAGACCATGTGCAGTACCCTTTCAGGCCACTGGTGGTGCTCAGACAACTGGTTGGGAACTGCTGATATAGAGGATTATCAGATGGGATATATTAATATATCATGTAGATGATGAAGGATCACAGGCATCAGTTAGTCATGTATTTAGACTCTCTTGAGAAAGGGAGACATTGTATTCATGCCTAGGGACAACCTACCTACTCTGTAACCTCTTTAGATGCAGTACTGATAAAAAACTGTGTTAATCAGATACCAGAGTATACCTACAGTCTGCCTACTAGCCAAGCCCCTTGTCTAAAGTCCAAAATAGAATCATACATCTCAGAAAATGTTGGCAGCAGTGCAAACAATGATGCACAAAACACATTGGTGTTATCTAAGAAACCACAGAGGGAAGAAAACTTGAAGGTGGCTTGCAAAAAATTCAGCAGAAGGAGGAGGTTGACTGGAGAGAGGTAATGATGACTAAATCTGACTAACAGTCCCTGTCCTTGCCCTGTCCATTTGACTGCCTTGGGAGCCAATAGGGAGTTATGGAAATGTCATTTTCCCCAGTACTGAGCAGCATCAGGCTTTCATGAAAAGGAACAAAAGCTTCAAGTTGTTCCTTTCTTTATGCAGTAGGTCAGATGGTAGATGACGTTCTCCTCAGACAAGGTGTGCCTTTGACACCTATTGTAATATACCACGAACCCCTATTATCAAGCAGGCAGTTTGGCGCACAATGCGGCCGGAACTTTGAGTGCTGGATTGGGCTATGGTCTCTGAGGTTTTACATGACTGCACAGATTTGCTAGGCCCATGGGAAGTGGCCCCACCCATAAGACAGCATGCCAAACCAGGCAAAAGAAAAACCAGCATAGAAACAAAGACTGCCCAGCTGGAGGTGCGAAATGCTTCCAGTGGGGCTAAACCGGACATTACAAGCATTTCTGGAGTCCAGCAATTTTCATTGTAGTCGAAGACCAGAATGTATTTATGAAACACAGGTAAAAAAAAGAAATTACAGAGTTCCTGGAGGAAGTTGATACTCTTAATCCAGACTATTGGTCTATTACATTCAAAGTACAAACCTTCAGATCTACTTTTAAAATTGATACTGGAGCTGCTGTTAATATATTAGCACATGATCTCAACTGGCTTCAGCCAATAACCATTCATCCATTAGACATCAAGTTACAAAGTTCAACCAACATACATCTTCCAATCAAAGGCAGGATTATTGCTCCTCTAAGCTATCAGGAATGACAGATCATTGATTCTCTGTGTTCTTGACAATCAATGTACATCACTATTGAGTAGCAATGTTGGCATGCTTCTAGGAATCCGAGTAAAACCAGATGATGTTCAACATCTGAATGACTCAGTCTTTCATGCTCAATACCCTTTCATGACTCACCCTCATGCAAAGCTGTTCTTGTCTCTAGTTCCATTTAATTCTTTCTCTCATCCAACAAGAAGTTTTTCCTCTTCCTTTCAGGTGTTAAGGAATGCAAGCTCCAAAAACGTACTGACACCACTCTCAACTGAGTCATAGAATCATAGAACATGGAATCCCGACAGTGCAGAAGGAGGCCATTCAACCCATCGAGTCTGCACTGACTCTCTGACTTAATGGGCCCTATTTTACCATTTTGATTCTAAGTGCTGGGTGGATTTGAAACTGGAAGTGTTTCAGATTTGACTGTTAGACCCGTTCTCAGGTGCCCCCATACACGCTCTGTCTGCAAAAATATCAGCGAGTCTGAATCACGCTGTACAAGCTGTGGGCGGGGCTTAATGTGCCCGAAACCACGCAGCTCCAATCGGCACAGTCAAAGAATGATAGAATAACGCTCCCCTGCCGCATCCCTCCCGGGCCGGATAACGCCTCCCACTGGGCCCCACAGACATTGCCCCCACAACAACATTAATGACCCCCTTATCCCCTCACCCCCTGCCACCCAGACCGATTGAAAGCCCCTCCTCCTTCCTCCCCACTGATCTCAGGCAGAGTGACAGCGGACCCCCCTTCCCCCACCACTGATCTCAGGCAGAGAGATCCGCCCTGCCCCCTCCACCCTACAGGTACAGTGATCCCCCTCACCCCACCTCGGACCCTCCCGCACAAGGCCCCCAGCTCCTCTGGACTCCGATGGCTGTGTGACGCCTCCCTCTCTCTCCCCTGCCCCAATCATTGAGGCACTCATCCACCAGTCGCCCCCCTTCCCCATCAGCACACCTGCAAGTGCTCACTTGCCTTTCCCTCAATGCTAACAAGCAAACTGCATGGAACTTGCTGGAATGTTCTGTCAAACTGCCTGCAGCTGATCTGCCCTAACGAGGGGCAGCTCCATTAAAAACTCAAGAATGGACAGGCAGACAGGCATTCCTGCACAAAATGAGCTCATGACCACCTCCCCCCCCCCCCCCAAGTTCACTGAGAGTGACCTGGGGAGGTTGCTGGATGCAGCAGAGGCGAGGCGGGACACCCTCTTCCCCCCAGGAGGATGTAGACCCAGGGGCTCTGAATGAAATGTGGTCTGGGAGGAAGTCGCCACCTCGGTCAGTGCCAGGGCACTGGCCCCCGAACTAGGAAACAGTGCCGGAAAAAAGTCAATGACCTCATCCATGCAGCAAGGGTGAGTGCTGAACCCCATCTTTCATCTTCCCCCAAATCTCCCCCAGATCCTCCCATCCCCAGCACCCTGCATGCTTCCAGCTCCTGACCACCAAGCAGCTCCTTTCTATCCCCCCCAAGAGCCCCACTGCGCTTGCCCTCGAAGGGCCACCACCTGACACTCTGCAGGAGTCACACCACCATTTCTTTCATGACTCCTTCTGTCTCCACAGGAGAAGACCGACCATTACACCCGTGAGAGGGCGAAGGCAGGGGGCGGAGAGCCAGACCTCCGGGACCTCGCCCCCTTTAAGGAGCAAGCACTGGATCTCTCCATAGAAGGGGAGATGTGGGCTGTCAGTGACAGCATGGTCAGTCAAGACGTGAGCACCTGTCATTCCTCCACTCACTTTGAGGCAACTTCTTGGGGGCACGAGTTTCAGGTGCGAGGGGCAAGGTTTAAGGGAGATGTACGAGGCATATTTATTAGCTCCGAGAGGGTACTGGGTGCCTGGAACTCACTGCCGGGTGAGGTCGCGGACGCAGATACGATAGTGACCTTTAAGGATTCTCTTTACAGCTATGTGAATGGGATGGGAATAGAGGCATATGGTCCCTGGAAGGGTAGGGGGTTACAAATCAGATGGCAGCCTGGTCGCTACAGGCTTGGAGGGCCGAAGGGCCTGTTTCTGTGATGTAATTTTCTTGGTGCCTTGTTCTATGTTCAATGGAAAAATGTGAATCACGTGTTTGGCACCCCGGATTCCTCTCCCTCCCTTGCACTTAACCTTGTGTCCTGTGTTGCAGGGACATATCCGGACGCCCCGGGGGTTTCTGGACTCCAGGCCCGTACTGCAGCTCCTGCCCATCCTGGTCCAGACAGCTCAGACGAGTCTTCGGAGGATGTGGGTGAAGGGACCTCCGAGTGTGGCATCGTTTTGGCATCATCTTCCACCTCACAACTCACCATCCCAGAAACTGACATGTTGGTGGGTCCAATCAGTGGTGAAAATTCTGGGTCACTCTCTGGTGAGCACGACACATCTGCTGATGTACATCAGGTGGAGGAGGGAACGTCCGAGGCCTCTGGCACGGGGGGGGCCTGCCGGAGGCGAGGACTCAGCTGGCCCCAGACTACATGCTGGGTCTCTGAGATCACTTCTCCCTCAGCTGCTGGAGATGCAGCAACAGAGCCAGGGAATGCAGGAGGGGCTAACGGCCACACTGGACCAACTGTGAGGCTGTTGGGAGGAGTCCCAAAGCTTTGAGGTGGACCAGCTATTGCCTGTCTTGCATGCTTCCCGGGCCAACACTGCAAGGGTGGCATCTACAGTGGAAAGCCTGGGGCAGGAGATCCTCAGCATGAGTGGCAGGCTCCACGTGATGGGTGAGTCACAGCAGGCCACAACAGAGTCCCAGAGGGCCGCGGCTGAGGGACTGAACATGGTTCTCAAGGTTCTGTGGCCCATGGCTGAGAGCTTGAGAGCTTGCAGGAGACCCAGTGGGACAGCGCTAAGACACAGCGGGCTACAGCAGCAGCCCTTGAGAATGTGGCCCAGTCGCAGAGGGTCATGGTTGAGGGGTTGCAGAGCACGGCCCAGTCTAGAGGGCCACAGTGAGGGCTTGCAGGGAATGGCCCAGTCTCAGAGGGCACTTGCTGCAGCCATTGAGAGATGGCCCACGACTCAAGTGGCCATTGCAGAGGTCTCGACCACCATGGGTAGGACGCAGGTGTGTCCTCCAGGACTGATAGTGCCAGGTGACGCCGGAGCTTCTGGTGCTCACTGCAGAAGCACCGCCATTCTATGGAGTGACCCAGAGACCCACAGGAACCCGAAGGGAGGAGGAAGGGCTCGAGCCCATGCCGGGGCCTTGCAGCCAGGAAACTGTGGCTATGGATACATCTTCTGACTCCCCCGTTCCTGACACTGGGGCATCTCAGGAGCAGTGGGATGAAGAGGGTGTTATGCAAACAGCCCAGATGCCTGGAAGCAGGTCAGGGCCCTCAAGGTCCAGGGCGTCCAGAGGATGCCCGCCACACGCATGACAGGCAATGGGGCGAGGTAGCAGCTGGCCCCTTCCACCTCCGATATACATTCTGGGGAGACACTGAGACGTAGTGGTAGGCCATGTAAGGTTAGGAAGTTGTAGTTGCACTGAGATGGCACGGGTGAAGAGCTGCACTCGTTAGAAAGATATTTAAGCACCTTAACGTTTTCTGCTCACAAGTTTTTATGTTAGAACGACTGATTTAAACATCTTTATCGCAAATAAATGTTTTTGCACCACCCACCTGTGACTAATTTGTCTCAGATTGTCTCGAATAGGAATCCTCTTCCATTGATGATTGCCGGGGGGATGCTTCATGTTGATGTCAGTTGAGGAGGCCCCTCAATGCTGTGTCCCTGAGAAAAGGAAGGCATTGGTTCCCCAGATCCCATGAGCAATTCCCTCGCATCCCCACCCCACCCGCCCCAGGGCCCTGTATGGGGGTTTCAGATCCCTTACCCACTACACAGACGTGGGTCCGGGTGCCAGCGTGCATGCAGAGCTCAGGTAGGAGTCAGACTAGTTTGCACCAGGGCATCATCATAATGGTGCTTAGCGAGTTGTCATCACCCTCCTGCCTGCCAAAAAACTCACTGATACAGAGTACCCAGGCCCATCGCTCTGGTGTGACAATGTGCAGGATATAGAAGGAATTTTGGGGGCGGCGGGGGGAGGGGGAGATGGAACCCACAGATACAAACCCCTAGTGACTGAACCGCCTGGTGATCAGGGCCTTCCTTGCCGCCCTCACATGCCTCATTTGAGCTGCCAGCCCTCGAGTGCCTGGGTGGTGTTTCTCGACGTCCTCTTCCTCCTCCTCCTGCTGGTCATCCTCTCCAACGATGCCTGGCCCGGCTGTTCAGCCTCCACTTCCTCCTCCAATAGAGCCAAATTGTGCAAGGCACAGCACATGACTACTATGTGGGAAGAGATCACAGGATTGTATTGGAGAGCCCCGCCAGATTGGTCCAGACACCGGAATCGCATTTTGAGGAGCCCAATGCACCTCTCCACTATTGCGCAGGTGGCTACATGGGCCTCATTATAGCGGGTCTCCGCTTCAGACACAGCCATGCCCGAAGCGGGTAACCCATATCACCCACAAGCCACCCCCGCAGCCTGGGCTCCTCCTCAAAGGCCTCCGGGATGTCCGCGCTCCTGACAATGAAGCTGTCATGCACGCTCCCTGGGTGTCTGGCGCAGACATGCATCATATTCATGTTATGGTCTCGCACTAGTTGAAAATTCAGGGAGTGGAACCCCTTTCTGTTGATGAATCTTCGCAGATTCTGTAGGGGGGCCTTGAGGGCGACGTGTGTGCAGTCGATGGCCCCCTGAACATTAGGCATCCCCACAATGGGTGCGAACCCTGCAGCCCAGGCTTCCTGATGGGCGTGGTCCAGGTTAAATTTGATGCACTGCCCTGCCCGGGCTTACAGGCTTCTGTGACCTGCTTGACACAGGTGTGCACAGCTGATTGGGAGATGCCACATACATCTCCGCTAGGGGTCTAGAAGGAGCCAGTCTCATAAAAGTTCACGTTGGCCATCAATTTGACAGCCAGCAAGAGTGGGTGGCCCCCTCCCTCCCCCCGCCTCTTGGTGCCAGGTCCTGCAACAGGTTGCACAGGTGTTGCACTTTCTTCTTTCAGAGACGGATTCGTCAGCGGCCACCTCCTGCCTCTGGTGGCCGTCTCCCTCTACTCATGCAAGTGGTAAGGCCCGGGCCTCCTGTGCCTGCAATTCTTCCACCAGCTCCTCCTCCTCAGCTCCAGCAGCAACCAAAAGAACAGCAAGATCGATTGGTTGCAGCGCAAAAGCCATTTTGTCACTCTGAAGGGGAGGGGGAGATGGAGAGGAACACATGTAGAGGTTAAGGAATGCTGCTTGCCCCTTGCACATAAACAGTCACTGTCCATACCTCCAATTCCCCCAGCCACATACTCCCCACAATCACAGCCTCCCCAATTCCCCCAGCCATGTGCTCCCCACAATCACAGTCCCCCCAATTCCTCCAGCCACATGCTCCCCACAATCACAGCTCCCCAATTCCCCCAGCCACATGCTCCCCACAATCACAGCCCCCCAATTCCCCCAGCCACATGCTCCCCACAATCACAGCTCCCCAATTCCCCCAGCCACATGCTCCCCACAATCACAGCTCCTTGCAAAGTTGAGAGGCTGCAGCAGTGCTATTTGCAAGTGCTTTATGCACATCCTTCAGCTGGAAGTGAGCTGAGTGCACTAGGACCCAGCAGCACCACAAGACCCGAGGTCAATGCTGAGACCCGGCCGGGTCTGTGCTGCAAGTCGGACATCGAAGTCCCTGCAGAGCAACAGCCCCCGACCTTCCACACACTCGCAGAGCCACCACTGATCCGAGAAAGAAAATGGCCACAATGAAAGGACACCCGTGAGCAGCAGAGAGCCGTCGGACGCTAGGCATTTACCTCCTCACTAACCCTCACTGATGGAGCGCCCGAACCGGACTTTTATGGAGCATGTCCGTTTCGCCCCGATTCAGGATTGATAAACACGGTGGTAAAGGGGGAAGTGCCAGTAAAGCTGGGCGAGCAGCCCATTAATTCAATTTAAATGCATTCAAATGCATTTAAATTGCCGTCGCGCCCGTGCGGTCCCAATTGCGTCCATTTTCAGGCCTTGGTAAAGAGGGAACCAGCATGGAGGTGGGCGCGAATCATGCTACTCGCCTCACGCTCGACTTTACCAAGTTTTCACGCCCAAAAACGGGCCCAACACAATGGTAAAATCGGGCTCTCCCCGTAACCCCACGCATTTCCCATGGCTAATCCCTCTAACCTACACATCTTTGGACACTAAGGGGCAATTTGGCATGGTCAGTCCACCTAACCTGCACATCTTTGGATCGTGGGAGGAAACTGGAGCACCCGAAGGAAACCCACGCAGATATGGGGAGAACATACAAACTCCATACAATCACCCTAGGCCGGAATTGAACCGGGGTCCCTGGCGCTGGGAGGCAGCAGTACGAACCACTGTGCCACCGTACCACCCTCCACACCTTCCTGTCCCTCTGACCCCGTTCCTTCTTCTCACCCTAGATTTGCAATGCATCCTCCATACCCTCTGACCTTTTGCTATCTGATGCTGAACGTTCTACACTCAGGAAAGGGCTCTGTTTCATCTCTTTCCGTCCTCACCTCAATGAATTTCGAGTGTGGTATGATGCTAAACTCTTCTTCTGCCACTTCCATCTCCGTGCTGACTTTTAGGATCTGTTCAATGGATCCTTTCACCTGCCTCCAGTTTTCTCCCTTCACCTTGTCCCCTCCCTCTGGCCTCCTACCTGCTCTTAATCTTTTCATTGAGAACAATTGGCACAATATTGGCTGTCTCAATTTCTCTGTCCCTCTCATCCACTCTAACCCATCTCCCTCTGAATTTTCTGCACTCTATTCTCTTAGGTCCAACCCTGATCTTGTGATCAAAGCTGACGACAAGGGTAGTGTCATTTCTGTCTCATGTACTGACCTCTATCTCACAGAGGCTGAGCACCAACTCTCAGACACTCCTCCTGGACCATGACCCCACCATCAAACATCAAGCTATTGTTTCGAGAAAACCTAGTGACCTAATCGCCTCTTGAGATCTTCCCTTCTCGGCCTCCAACCTCAGTCCCCCAACCCCACACAGCCCGCTTCTACCTCCTTCCCAAAATTCACAAACAGAGCTGCCCTGGTACCCATTATATCAAGCTCTTTCTTCTCCACAGAACCCATTTCTTCAAATTTTGACTCCATCCTCTCTCCCCTTGTCCACTTTCTTCCCACCGACATTTGTGATTCCTCTGATGTGCTATGTCACATTAACAATTTCCAGTTTCCTGTCCCGAACCGCCTCCGCTTCACTATGGATTTCCAATCCTTCTTCATCTCCATCCCCACCAGGAGGGGCTGAGAGTTCTTCGCTTCTTCCTTGAGTGGAGGCCTGAACAATCCCCATCCACCACTACTCTTCTCCGCCGATCTGAACTTGTTCTGTCACTTAATCATTTCTTCTTTAACTTGTCTCACTTCCTGTCAATACATGAGAGGTTATGGGTACCTGCATGGACACTAGTTATGTCTGTCTTTTTGTGGGGTATTTTGTGGAACATTCTTTGTTCCAGTCCTACTCCAGCCCACTCCCACAACTCTTCCTCTGGAATATCGATGACTGTATAGGTGCTGCTTCATGCTCTCATCTAAACCTGGAAAAACTTATTGATTTCGCTTCCAATTTCCAACCCTCTCTTACCTTCACCGGGTCCATCTCTTCCTTGACCTCTCTGTCTCCATTTATGATGATAGACTGACCACCAATTTTCATTACAAGCCCACCGACTCCCACAGCTACCTTGACTGCAGCTCCTCACACTCTGCTTCCTGCAAGGACTCCATCCCTTTCTCCCAGTTTCACTACCTCCATTGCATCTGTTTCAATGATGCCATCTTTGAAAATGGTGGCTTCTGACACATGTTCCTTTTTCCTTAACCAAGGTTCCCCTCCTCCACCGCCCCCCCCCCCCCCCCCTCACCCACGGTGCTCAACAGGGCTTTGATCCATTTCCTGTACCTCTGCCATCACCCCATCCCCTCCCTCACAGAACAACGATTGCCTGCTCAAGTTTGCATCTCTGTGAAAAATATAGATCAACATTTTGATTCAATGCCCTGGTGTCCTTTCTGTTTTTCCATAGGTGCAGCCCCTTATCGGTGCTTTATGATAGAGGCAGCAAACGTTATGACAGAGGTTGTGGGGTGACTTTGGGGTTATGGCATTGTATTGTAAATGTGTGTGAAGGAGGCGATGCCCTTGCACTCAGACACACGCCTGACGTCTACTCGTACAATTTCACGGTCATCCAAATCAGACGTACCTGAAAATAACGCTGAAAATTCTGGCTCTGAGGTTTATTATTAGCAACAACTGTATCCAGCTCTGCACAGGCCTTGGTCTAGGGGGTGATTCTCCCATCCCGTCACGATAATTTTCTAGCGCAGCGTAGTGGGAGAATCTCGCGGCCGGGCATACACGGGATTCGCGCATGCGTTCCTGCCACGAGAGTATCTCCCAGTGCTGGATTTCTGGCACCGTCAGATCTGCGCTGCAAACTGGCGGGAAGACCAGGTAAGTTATTATAATCTGTTTTTAATATAACTTAAGTGTAATTAGCAGGTCCGGGACTGAACTCTCTGGCCCTGCTAGCCTCTCCCACCCCGCCAGAGTGTTTCACCCCAGTGGGGTTTACGGTAGGTCCCCACAATCGGGGAATGATTGGGACGACCGCGCTGGAGTGAAGGGGGGGGGAGGGCGATCGGGGACCCCCAGGAGGTCGGGCGGTTGGGGTGTGGGGCCCCCTGGGCATGGGCACCCTGATAATGCCCCGGCACTGCCCAAGCGGCAAGTGCCCATGCCCGGGGGGATGTCTGTATTCCACGAGGGGGGATCGTCACTGGAGGGGGTGGTGGAGATCGGGGTGGGCGGTGTTCTGCCTGCTGAGGGGTCAGCACTGCCTGTGGGGGGTGCGTGCTGACCCCTCAGCACGGGACTACTGTGGCAGGTGTGGGGGCGAGAGACTGGGCCGGGCCGGGACGGGGGGGGGGAGTTGGCGTCAGAGCTGGGCCTGGGAGTGGTCGGGGGGCCGTGATCAGGCCATGGGGGGTGGGGAGGGGGCGGGGGGGGGGAGGTAGCACTACGGGGGTCCCAGCAAACGGGAGGCTGATAGTTCGGAGCCACTGCGCATGTGCACATTTCAGCCTCCCAGGTGGGATTAGGCTCCGCCCCCCTGAAATCTAATGATATTCACACTGGTGGCCTCTGCATTGCACAGAATGTGGGAAATTCTAGTGTGAATTCCCACTGAAAAAATCAGCGTGAATTACTCCAGTTTTCCTGCGAATTCAAGACTTAGAATTTTTCTGGGAGAATTCCAACCCCAGTCTACATCCTACAGTTACATAGGTTGCTGACTTGACTATATAATTGACTCATAAAGTCCACATTATACAGAGCCATAGACATTCGTGAACATCTGCAGTAGGGATCAGAGGCAATAGTGAACATCCAATAGGGAGGCTGTACTTTTTATCCTTCAGCCTGACACACGGTGATATCGTAATATTGTCTCTATGCAGCTTCTTAAAGGTACATGTCAGTGTCTGCATTGGCATATATACAATATCACAACATCAAAGACAAGATAGAAAGTGAAATAGGTAAGAGTAATTGTGGTTCAAAGAAAGCACTAACAATCAGAAACATGGTGGTAGTTTATGGTGAAAGCAGAGCTTATGACCCGTGGGAGAGAGGGAAGGTACTGTCAGTTCATTTTAAATTCCTCTGAATGGATGCGTTAAGATGGGGTGAATGGCCTCCTTCATCTCTTTTTATTTTGAATTGAACATTCTGCTTATCTCCTACACCAGGGAAATGAAAACATCATTAAAGAAGTCGTCAGTGTTGATGTCTGACATCGGTGTGCTTCCTCTCGCTTGACAGCTGACTGCCATAAGGAAACCGAATCGAATAATGAGGCAGAGCCTTGCAGTCAGGGTGAGTATTAATGAGAAAGTCTCATTAGCCTGTTACAGCACGTGCCAGCTCCAGCACTTATGATCCCCCTAGAATAAGACGACAAACATCCTGCCGCTTGCTTATAGCCTTCAGTGCTGTGAGCATTCCTACTGGGTATTTTAGCACAGTTAGGAGGTAACACAGTCACTGGGAGTTTAAGGGCAAATGAATTGTGTGTGGGCGAGGTTTCTCAAGCTGTATATTTTAGGTCTATTTATGACCAACGGTATGAGCTATAAATTAACATGTAGACTTGTCTTAGTGCTACACTCATGCACCAGCTAGCAGGCAAGCAATTGCAGAGGAACATATGTTGAGACTGTGCTCACAACAGCAGGCTTTAGTTTAATGAGCAGTCTGTGCATCTCTCTATTGACTATAAGGTATGTGGAATATCTGAGTGAATGAACTAGTGATGTGTGATGAGTCTGGCAAACTTAATTATTACTGATGATCCAATCGTCAATGACCAATCTAACAATTCAGTCTGTTGAATGAAATAACTAAACACTGCCCGCACACTGGACAGGTAAAATCCAATCGCAGCTATTATAGAGCTTCCTCAGCAAGGAACAGGGTTGCACCATTCATTTGACAAGTGGTTGGGTCTGGGTGGGAGTGGGTTAGGTCAAGAAAGCCCGAGAATTGTAGCTATGCTGAAATAACACAATATAAGAAATGGGACCCCTAATAAACGCTACTTTTCAGAATAAGTATAGAGTTAGAGTCTCTACAGTGCAGAAGGAAGCCATTTGGCCCATCGAGTCTGCACTGATCACAGTCTCACCTCGACCCTATCCCTGTAACCCCAAGCATTTACCCTGCAAGTTCCCCTGACACTAAGGGGCAATTTAGCATGGCCAATTAACCTAACCCGCACATCTTGAGTATGGGAGGAAACCAGAGCACCCGGAGGAAACCCACGCAGACATGGGGAGAACTCCACACAGACAGTGACCTGAGGCCAGAATTAAACCCGGGTCCCTGGCATTATGAGGCAGTGGTGCTAACCACTGTGCCACCGTGCCACCCGTGCCATTGTTCTTATTGATAGACTTGGCATAAAGCCACCTCAGCAGAGAAACTTCACTTTCCCTCTTTGCAGAAACACAAACAGCACATTGGCACAGTGGTTAGCACTGCTGCCTCAGACCACCAGGGAGCCGGGTTCGATTCTGGCCTTGGGTGACTGTGCGGAGTTTGCATATTCTCCCTGTGTCTGTGTGGGTTTCGTCCGGGTGCTCCGGTTTTCTCCCACAGTCCAAAGATGTGTGGGTTAGGTTGATTGGCCATGCTAAATTATCCCTTAGTATCAGGGAATTAACAAGATAAATACGTGGGGTTATGGGGATAGGGCTTTGGTGGGATTGTTGTTGGTGCAGGATCGATGGGCCAAATGGCCTCCTTCTGCACTGATGTGAATCTATGATTCTTGGTTCAGGCTTCCAGATTGGCATTCCTAAATTGGTAGGATGACACTTTGTCTATCTCTTTATCCATACGAGTATGGATACAAGGCGTGGGGTGGGGTGTTGGGGGGAGAGGAGTTCCCAAACATTTCGATTAGAGATCAGAATATTAGCACCATGAAACACACTCAGTGCCAACCCTCCCTTAATCCTCTGGGATCAGTGCATCATATCTAAACTGTTGCTTCTTAATAAACTGCCTTCAAATTACTTACAAATACTCAACTGTCTATCTTTGGTACCTGCAACTCCAGAGTCCAAAATTCTTACAATGAGGAAGGAACCATCATTGTTTGGGTGCTGGTTAGAGGAGTAAGCTGCAGCTCCTTGTCAGATAATTAAAATCTCATTATTCAAATCACTTCATTTCAAGCATTTAATTAACACAATATGCGCCTCACTAGCGATATTATAGCTAGAAAACAAACTGACATAGCATATCTGAGCAACACGATCTCAGGAATTCCAACCTAGCAGTCTATTACTGCACACCGTGAACACATACACTATGAGATATATTGATATATACCATAAATACAATAGATAAAACTGTACATTCTTACTCTCTGTACTTCAATTCCATATTTACTTCAAATTTTGGAAAGGGAAACTTTAGTCCTATTAACATAAATTGTGTGGTGAATATACCAGTGATGGTAGAAGCCCCGTTATCTAAATTCCTGCTCTCTCAATCTCCCTGGTAACCAGATCTGAGGCATGTGTCTTGTACAGCACATCATCATTGTAAACTCAGTCCTGGACATTCTGGGATGGGATGTTACAAAATCCACCTGGCTCGTGGTGAGTCTCACGTTCCAGTAATTCAAACTGAAGTTCAGAGCTACAATTCTCCCAACTGTTCGAAGCAAGATGAAGGAAAACCCTGGGCAGTGCAGTGCACCTGAATTCATGATTTGAGCTGGCATCATTGACTCATAAAACAGGCCATGTGGCCTTATACTTTCCGTTATGGTTACTATTAGATGGAGAGAGTGTCACAGTTGGTTTTTCTTCTCTCTCTGCCATTCTTATGTAGCAGGGTTGGTGGTGGGGTGGGGGGTAGGGTGCGGGGGGGAGGAGTGCAGGAAATGCCATGGGAAAGGCTGACTCATTGCTGTGATCCCATTAATCCCAGCTACAGGCTGACATCAGTTCAATCAGTACAGAATCAGCATCCAGCTCAGGGCTGTGCTAGTCTATCTAGTTCCATGCAACATCACATGGTGAAATGTGTCAGCCAGTAATAAGAGGACCTTTGCAAACATCTCAAAATACTTGCATTGATTTGTTAATCAATACTAAAAAAACAGATAAAGGCTCTGACAAAGGGTCATCCTGACTCAAAACGTTGGCTCTATTCTCTCTCCACAGATGCTGTCAGACCTGCTGAGATTTTCCAGCATTTTCTATCTTTGCTAAAAAAAAACTGATTTCACAAAGCCGAATGAACTATGCCACAAATGAATCTGGAATTTCTAAAAACTCAAAGGTTTTACTGTAGTGTTAATGTTCTGATGTTAATAATGTCGTTATTAACATCAGTAAGTGCCCTTAGAGAATCAAAATGGCATCTGGGTACATGCACTTAGTTCTGGTGCAAATTGTGCTGGACGCAATATTTGTGAGGGCATTATCGTGTGCCCTCTGGAGGTAGGTGGATTAGAAAGATCATAATGCCAGTCGGTGTTACATGATGATTTGGTGCTGGTGCAGTTACTGTGGTGCTCAATGCATCAGCTACCACCTTCTCTTAATTACACATGGCTGAACTCATGTTCAGTAGCACGAAATACCCCAACACACCCAACCCAGTGCTATTTAAATGGAGTGGAGCTGCTGATTTACCTCTCTTGATGCTGCTGCAATTTTGCAAGTATTTGGTGTTTTCTAGAATTTATTAAAATTGTCAAAGTCCACAGGTATGGTGTAGCAGATATTGAAGGACTTTTTGCTGACTTCATGCTTTGGCACAAACCAATTGCATGTGCTAGTGGGCCTTCCCTTTGGAAACAAACCTGACAGGGAGAATGAGTAAAGGTCACAGAGCAAGGCAAGATGCTGGAAGAGGGAGGAGGAGAAGAGAGAGAAGGGGAGGAATTTTCCCTTCCCACCCATCACGGGAATCATAGCAGGTGGGGACCACGGTGGCACAGTAGTTAGCACTGCTGCCTCACAGCACCAGGGACCCGGGTTCGATTCCCGGCTTGGGTTTGCACGTGTGGAGTTTGCATGTTCTCCCCGTGTCTGTGTGGGTTTCCTTCGGGTGCTCCGGTTTCGGAAAGATGTGCTGGTTAGTTGCATTAACCCAAAAAGGCGCTGGAGTGTGGTGACTAGGGGAATTTCACAGTAACTTCATTGCAGTGTTAATGTAAGCCTTACTTGTGACTAATAAATAAACTTTTACTTTAAAAAACTATGCGGGGGGGGGGGGGGGAGACCATCCAATGGTCTGTTGACCTTGAGCAGAATTTTCCGGTTTTGGGGTGGTCATGGCCTCTTTGCAGGAGACCATATCTGTCCAGGGTTTTGTGTGATGTCTGCACTTCACTCAATGTCCTCATTGAAATCTGCCACCTGTTCTAGCCACAATTGCAGCCTCAGAACACATTCAGGATCATATTGACTGGAGTCGGAGCTATTTGCTGCAGTTTGCTGTCCACTGTTGTGTAAGGGAAGTCATGGAGCCCCTGCGTTTACAAAGTGCCAACAATATTATATTCTCACTTGCTGGTGAGCAGCAGGTGAAATGAGCGTACATGTAGGTTGTCCGCTTACCCATGGTGCAGACTGCTATTAATGGGGGACATCTCACTTTGCAGGCACCACATGTCAATGCTGAGGCGTGACACAATCAAATATGATTCTATTCCCTCAATATTCAGCTGGTGTGCAACCATATGCAGTGAATCATGGAGACCAATGGCTCCCATCCTGGTAGCAGTGATGTCATCTTCATTTTGCAGCGATCCACTGCACTATCTGCATTTGAGCCATTCACCAAGAGTTCCACATGCTATCTTTCCTCTGTTACTGGCCATCACAGAGTCCACCTGGCCAAAATGCAAAATTAAAAGTCAATGCAAAATAAACATTACAAACTAAAGTTACCATTCAAACCATGCCATTCTGCATACAAACATCAACTAACCATCTTTGTACATTCCTTTAGTGCCTGTCTCAATGCTTCCCCAGTGACTGCAACTCAACTGGTGGAAGGCCAATGATTTTCAGTAGATGAGACTCTAGATGATCTTGCAGGGATATTTCTGGGTGACTCTGGGTCAAAGAAACCCAGCTCTGGACTGAGCCACCTTGGCATGGCAGGCAGCTGTCGGGGTTGGCTGACTGGCGGACAGCAGCAAGGGCAGAGATAGACTGCCAGAGGCAGACTGGCAAGAACAAATGCTGCCCTTGTGAGAGGACAAGAGTTTTGTATACTGTGGAACAACTGCCAGTCCCCTCATGATGATGCCCCAGCAATCCCAGTAGAGCACAGACACCTTGCAAGCCCCACTGAACATTGCTATCCGCGGCCATGATGGCAGTATTCTGACCTGGCATAATAACTGTCTGAGCTTCCATTGCAGCACCCAGATGTTTGGTGGTTTCTGCTTGCGCTGCGATGGAAACTGGCACATCCGTCACTGCATCATGCTTGGGTCCGCAATTATGCTAATGGTGCCAACACCACTTCTATGCTATATTGGATGGGCTCCAAGCACTTCACAAAGCTCTGTGAAAAGTTGGTGCCAGAGTCTCTATGCCCCTTGACATTGCATATGATCTTTACAGTCATAGACTCATAGAGTACAGAAGAGGCCCTTTGGCCCATTGAGTCTGCACCAACAAAACTAACTAAATCTACACTAATCCCACTTTTCAGCACTTGGACCGTAGCCTTGAATGTTATGACATCTCAAGTGCTCATCCATGTACTTTGTTTGTGAGGCTTCTCACCTCTACTACTTTAACCTAAGTCTATCACCACCCCTCTGCCCCCACTGGATCCCATATGCTTTTACCTTCTTTATCAGTCTTCCATGTGGGACCTTTTCAGAGGCTTTGCTGAAATCTGTATAAACTACATCAACTGCTCTACCCTCATCTATGCACCCAATCAACTCCTGGGAAAATTCAATTTGTTAGGCAGGACTTCCCTTTGACAAAACCTTGCTGCCTATCCCTGATCAAACCTTGCCTCTCCAAGTGGAGATTAATTCTCTCCTTCAGAATATTCTCCAATAATTTTCTTACCACTTATGTGAGGCTCGCTGGTCTGCAATTCCTTGGTTTATCTCGACCAAAAACCACATTAGCTGTCCTCCAATCCTCTGGCACTTACCCCATGGCAGAGAGGAGATAAAGATTTGGGTTAGAGCGCCTGTAATTTCCAGCCTTGCCTCTCACAGTCGCCTAGGATACAACATAGAAACATAGAAAATAGATGCAGAAGTAGGCCATTCGTCCCTTTGAGCCTACTCTGTCATTCATTATGATCAGGGCTGATCAACAAATTCAATACCCTGATCCCGCCTTCCTAGCTCTTTAGCCCCAAGAGCTATAGTTAATTTCTTCCTGAAATCACACAATGTCTTTGCCTCAGCTACTTTCTATGGTAGTGAATTCCACAGATTTACCACTCTCTGGGTGATAAAATTTCTCCTCACCTCAGTCCTAAAAGGTTTACCCCTTATCCTCAAACTATGACCCCTAGCTCTGGACTCCCTCACCATTGGGAACATTCTTTCTAAATCTACACTGTCTAATCCTGTTGGAATTTTATAAGTTTCACTGAGATCCCCTTTCACTCTTCTAAACTCCAGTGAATATAATCCTAACTAAATGAGTCTCTCCTCATATGACAGACCTGCTATCCCAGGAATTAGCCTGGTAAATCTTTACTGTACTCCCTCTATAGCAAGGTGTCCTCAGATAAGGACACCAAACTGCACACAATCCTCCAGGTGTGGCTTCTCCAACACCCTATACAATTGCAGTGAAACATCCCTATTTCTATCCTCAAATCCTCCTGCTATGAAAGCCAACATACCATTTGCCATCTTTACTGCCCGCTGCACCTGCACACTTACTTTCAGTGACTGATGCATGAGGACACCAGAGTCTTGCTGAGTATCCACCTCTTTTGATCTACACCCCTCTGTGAATATAGCACATCTCACCTCCTTCACACGTCCTTTACTAAGGTCCTCCTGTGCAGCATTGGAGAACCTTGGGGCAAGTTAATTCCAAACTGTGCCATTACAAGGGAACAGGAGGAGACCATGCAGCCTGTCAAGCCTACTCCTCCATTCAATATGATCACAGATGATCCTGGACATCAACTCCAATTTCCCGCATACTTCTCATATCATTTGATTCCCAGAGAGACCAAAAATCTGTCTGTCTCAACCTTAAATATATTCAATGATGGAGCAAACACAGCACTTTGGGGTTGAGAACACTTTGATTTGATTTTTGATTTGATTTGAATTATTATTGTCACACATTGCTCACTGAATGCAGTGAAAAGTATTGTTTCTTGCGCGCTATACAGACAAAGCATGCCATTCATAGAGAAGGAAATGAGAGAGAATGTAATGTTACAGTCATAGCTAGGATGTAGAGAAAGATCAACTTAGTGCAATGTAAGTCCATTCAAAAGTCTGATGGCAGCAGGGAAGAATCTGTTCTTGGGTCAGTTGGTACATGTCCTCAGACTTTTGCATCTTTTTCCAGATGGAAAAGGTGGAAGAGAGAATGTCTGGGGTGCGTGAGGTCCTTAATTATGCTGGCTGCTTTTCTGAGGCAGCAGGAAGTGTAGATAGAGTCAATGGATAGGAGGCTGGTTTGCGTGATGAATTGGGCTACATTCACGATCTTTTGTAGTTTCTTGTGGCCTTGGGCAGAGCAGGAACCATACCAAGCTGTGATACAACCAGAAAGAATGCTTTCTATGGTGCATCTGTAAAGGTTGGTGAGAGTCATAGCAGACATGCTGAATTTCCTTAGCCTCCTGACAAAGTAGAGACATTGGCGGGCTTTCTTAACTATAGCACCAGCATGGAGGCACCAGGACAGGTTGTTGCTGATTTGGACACCTAGAAATTTGAAGCTCTCAACCACTTCCACTTTGTCCCTGTTGACGTAGACAGGGGCATGTCCTCCACTATGTTCGAGTGAAGTAACCTCTCCTCATCTCAGCTCCTGATCAGCCCCTTATCCTGAAATTGTGTGCCCTTATTCTAGATTTCCCAACCAGGGGAAAAGCCCCCTAGTATCTACCCCACCAAATCCCTTCATACATTCCAGTGAGATCGCCTCTCATTCTTCTAAACTCTAGAAAATAGAGAACCTATTTACTCAGTCTTTTTCCATGCCTGAGTGTCTTGAAAAAGGACTTCCACCACCAGCTCCAGCTGCAATCATTCTTCGCTTTAGGAGATGCAGGCTGGCTTTAATTCATGGTAACAAGAGGCAGCACCGGATTGGTGTGCCGTTTACATCAGAATGATTTGGCATTGGGACAGTCACACATTTTGTGCCGTGTATGCTGTCGAATTTAGTCCGCCCTATTTCTTCCAATACCTGTGCTCAGTCACTGAGCTCTGAACACCTTGATGAAAAGAAAGATATTCTGCATTTTAAAGACAGCAGCATCAGTTTCAATTTTCCACCTTTTTCAGCAAACGTCTACTTATTTTCACGTGGTGTGGTTCAACTCTCACATATACGTCAGATTTGAAGGGGGTGTATGTGAACACAAGAAACAGCAAGCAAGGTATTGTGTAAAAACATCCAGGCCAAAAATAGTATATGGCTGGCACTACATTGGAAGAAGAATTCTGTGTCTGAACTGACAAAATGTATCCCACTGAGCATCAAATCTCCCATAATGTTGCTCACAGATCTGTTCTGAGGCACTACGGTGCTTCTTTCAGATTGCTTTGTAGGGAAAAAAGACATAGAAATAAATATATATTTATATGTATGTATGGACGGAATTGTTTCACAGGTACATTACTTCTTTTGTTTTATCAGGGGAATGAACACTTCATATAGGTTATCAAATCTGATCTCTTTTTCCATCTGTTTAGAATGTGAATTTTTTAAACTGAAGCCTGAAAAATATCAAGGTTGAACAAATTGCATCATTTCCTCTTTTCCAAATATAATTATGGCAGTAGTGTGTCAAGAATTACACTAGTAACCAATTTAAGATTGTCAGTGCAGTTTGTAAACACAGCTCGTTTATGCTTGCGAGAAGCTACTTATATTCATACACAGGCACCTGTCCTCTGCAGGCAAAAGGAACATGTCCAGGCTTTGTGCCTTTTTTGAATTAACAAAAACATTGGGGGCAATAATTCTCCATGACAACACCTCAACCAATCAGTCAACTCCCAACCAGTCAGCAACCTTTTCTCATGCAGCATAAAATTCTCCTTGACATTTGGCATTCTTGTACCTGTCCCGATGAGTGGAAGACAAAAAGCTTTGAAGTATATCTTTTTTTTTCAGCAATACTTTGTGACAGTATTTAATGTTACTAAATAATTTTGTTCAAACAGACAAGTTTAAATACAAGTTTTTTACTTAGGATTTGCAGCATAAAAACAGGATTCTCACCCAAACTCTGCTGAAGTATATGTTCCAAATGAACCAGCTCCCATAGAACCCTACAGTGCAGAAAGAGGCCATTCGGCCCATCGAGTCTGCACCGACCACAATCCCACCGAGGCCCTATCCCCATATTCTTACATATTTTACCCGCTAATCCCTCTAATCTACGCATCTCAGGACACTAAGGGGCAATTTTAGCATGGCCAATCAACCTAACCCGCACATCTTTGGACTGTGGAAGGAAACCGGAGCACCCGGAGGAAACCCACGCAGACACGAGGAGAATGTGCAAACTCCACACAGGCAGTGCCCCGAGCCGGGAATCGAACCCAGGTCCCTGGAGCTGTGAAGCAGCAGTGCTAACCACTGTGCTACCGTGCCGCCCATTCTATTTACTTACCATCACCCTGTCAACAAATCTTTCTATTCCTTTCTGCTTCATGTATTTACCTAGTTGCACCTATGCTGTTCACTTTGACCAGTAGCTTGTGTCACATTCTGACCACTTTCATGTTCAGAACATCACCCATAAGAACATAACAAGTAGGAGCAGGAGTAGGCAATTCAGCCTCTCAAGCCTGCTCAGTATGATCATGGATGTTCTTATCTTCGCCTCATTTGCACCTTCCTGCTTGTTCCCCCTAACCCTTCATCCATTACTAATTAAAACCTATCCATCTCCTCTTTAAATTTGTTTAGTGTTCCAGCATCCACTGCACTGTGGGGTAGAGAATTCCACAGATTCACAACTCTTTGAGTGAAGTAATTCCTCCTTATTTCTGTTTTAAATCTGCCACCCCTTAACCTAAAACTACAGCTTCTCATTCTAGAATGTCCAACAAGGGGAAACAACCACTCCATGTCTATTCTGAGAATCCCCTTTAACATCTTATATACCTCAATTCGATCTCCTCTCATTCTTCTGAACTCCTGGGTTTGAATAATCGTGTTGTGTGAATTTTCTACCTGTATATTTTTTCAAATGCTTCATGAGAGAAGATGATAGGCAGAGAGAGTTATTGGAGGAGAAGATTAATGGGAAAATAGGAGAGGAAATGTCACGGATACACCTAGTAACAGCAGTGACAAGAATTTAATAAGGCACCAAAATATGCAATCCGCCCAGCAACAGCAGTAACAAGCATTCAAAAGATGTGATTTTCCTAGTAATGAGATTAGCAGGCATCGAGACAGAAGTAGGTGTAAATCACCCTATTAGTAGGAAACAATTTATCTAGATGACTGGGAGATTAGTGGACGTATACACAGGCTAATTTCCAGAGGCTAAGAATTTGAAAGGAGCAGACAGCTAAATTCACAGAATGAAGAATCAAAGAGGAAAAATGGTATAATTGCCAGTATCCTCAGAAGCAGGGAGGCCAGTTTGCATCTAACAGACTGTGAGGCTAGTCCACAACTCACAGCCAGGAGACAAGGCCCACATCTTAGTCTTAAAGCCAAGGCAGTTCAGAAATGTTCATGAAGGCAGTTTAAATATCTTTGCTAGACCAGAAAAAGATGTTGCCCAGTCTTGATCTTCAGCCTTGTATTGTGTGGTAACTATAAGCTAGATTTGACTTATAGATTAATTTCAATTTTGTTTGGGAAGGGGCAAATCTTAAGGAGCTCAGGGATCATAGATATATTTTGGTAGAAGGAGGTAATTTCTACATAAACTGTGTGCGTGTTTAGTGATTCATATATTTAATTACCTTAGAGTTTTGAGGTCCTTTTCGTGTGCACTTGTCTTTAATTTAATAAATAGTCTAATAATGTTATACGATGACTGCACTGGTTCGTTGCACCAGTCTAAACTCAAAACTATACACCACTGCAAACCAGTGTTCCCATTTGAGACACCCTCACAGATAACATCAGTGTAGTTCGTGACAGGGAGCAGAGGAGAAAATGGATGATGGAAAGAGTGTACTTGATGCAGCTGGCTTATGTGGAATGCGTAAGGCTAGCACAGGAGAGACAGAGGTGAAGATCCATGGCAGTCAAGCTGCTAGGAGGAAGGTAACACCAAAAACTGAATGAACTCTGAGTTCTATCCCAAGTGCATTAATAAACCGTAAGTATTAAAGTACAGTTCAAAATATAAAAAAACTACACAATGCTTTTATTTCAAATTGTAAATGCTATGTTCCTAACATAGCATTTTATGTTTGCCAAATAATATTCTTCTTTAATATTGGTAATTTGTATTGATTTTTTAAAATACAGATTACCTTGCTTTGCTATATAATAACTATGTACATATCAGATTTACAGCACAGAAACAATCCCACTGGCCTAACTAGTCCATGTCAGTGTTTACTTATGCTTCACGTCAGCCTAATCTCACCCTTCTTCACCGAGCTCTGTCAGCAAATCCTTTATTTCCTTTCTCCTTCATGTATTTATCCAGTTTCCCTTTAGAAGTACCTATTCTATTTCATCTCAAATACTCCACGTGGCAATGAGCCCGATTTTACCATTTTGATTCCAAGTGCTGGGCGGACTTGAATCTGGGAGTGTTTCAGATCCGACCTTTAGGCCCGTTCTTCAGTGCCCCCGTACATACTCTCTGCCTGAAAAAAAATCAGCGATTCTGAATCGTGCTGCACAAGCCTGTGGGCGGGGCTTATCGCACCTGAAACACTGCTGCTCCGATCAGCACCTCCAACTGCGCATGCACAGAAAAAAAATGATAGAATGCTGCTCCCCTACCACATCACGTCTGGCCTGGATAATGCCTCCCTCTGGCTCCCACAGACATTGCCCACCCCCACAACATTACTGAAACCCTTATCCTCCCACCGCCCCCCCCCCCCCCCCCCCCCCCACCACCCAGACCAATTGCGCCCCCCCCTCCCCCCTTATGATCTCAGGCAGAGTGGCAGCGGATCCCCCCTTCCCCCTCACTGATCTCACGAAGAGAGATCCACCCTCCCTCCTCCACCCTACAGATATCAGGCAGAGTGATCCCTCTCACCCCCACCCCGGACCCTCCCACACAAGGCCCCCATCTCATCCAGACTCCGATGGCTGTGTGACACCTCCCTCTCTCTCCCCTGTCCCCAATCATTGAGGCACTCATCCACCACCCGCTCACCAACACACCGCACCCCCCGCCCCCCCCAACCCCCCTCCCCATCAGCACACCTGCAAGTGCTCACTTGCCTTCCCCTCAATGCTAACAAGCAAACTGCATGGAACTTGCTGGAATGTTCTGCCAAACTGCCTGCAGCTGATCTGCCCTAACGAGGGGGAACTCCATTAAAAACTCAACAATGGACAGGCACACAGGCATTCCTGCACAAAGTGTGCTCACGACCAGCCCCCCAGATTCACTGAGGGTGACCTGGGGAGGGTACTGCATGTAGCAGAGGCGAGGCGGGACACCCCCTTCGCCCAAGAGGACACAGACCAAGGGGGGCTGATGGAAATGCGGCCTGGCAGGAAGTTGCCGCCTCGGTCAGTGCCAGGGCACTGGCTCCCCCGAACCGGGAAACAGTGCCAGAAAAAGGTCAATGACCTCATCTGTGCAGCAAGGGTGAGTGCTGAACCCCATCTTGCATCTTCCCCACAGGTCTCGCCCAGATCCTCCCATCCCCAGCATCCTGCATGCTTCCAGCTCCTGACCCCCAAGCACCTCCTTCCTTCCCCCCCAATGAGCCCCACTGCGCTTGCCCTCTAAGGGCCACCACCTGAAACTCTGCAGGAGTCACACCACCATTTCTTTCATGGCTCCTTCTGTCTCCACAGGAGAGACCGACCACAACACCCATCACAGGGGATAGTGAGCCAGCCCTCCGGGCCCTCACCCCCTTTGAGGAGCAGGTGCTGGAGCTCCAGCATGGTCGGGCTGCCGTCAAGACGTGAGCACCTGTCATTCCTTCCATCACTTTGAGGCAACTTCTCAGGGGCACGGGCTTCGGGTGCAAGGGGCAAAATTTAAAGGAGATGTACGAAGCATGTTTATTTGCACAAAGAGGGTAGTGGGTGCCTGGAACTCGCTGCCAGGGGAGGTCGTGGATGCAGATATGATAGTGACCTTTAAGGGGCTTCTCCACAGCAATGTGAATGGGATGGGAATAGAGGCATATGGTCCCCGGAAGGGTAGGGGGTTACAAATCAGATGAGCATCCTGGTCGCTACAGGCTTGGAGGTCCGAAGGGTCTGTTCCTGGATGTAGTTTTGTTGGTTCTTTGTTCTATGTTCAATGGAGACATGTGAATCATGTGTTCGGCATCCCGGATTCCTCTCCCTCCCTTGCACTTAACCTTGTGTCCTGTGTTGCAGGGACAGACCAGGACACCCCGGGGCCTTCTGGACTCCAGGCCTGTACTGCAGCTCCCGCCCATCCTGGTCATGACAGCTTGGACGAATCCTCGGAGGATATGGGTGAAGGGACCTCCGGGAGTGGCACCGTTTTTGGTGTCAGTTGTTTTTTCAGAAGGGACTCTTCAAAAATGCAGCTAATGAAAATACAACAAAACTTACTCCAACTTATAAATCAAAGAAAGGGTTTAATAAAGAAACATCATTACTCTAAACCCTAACCCTTGCCCTGGGCCAATCCAAGCTCTCCACCATTCTACATAGTTCCTTATTTATAGTGAATCAGCTGGTCAGCTGACTATTAGATCCCTCTGTAACTGGTTCCATGGTTTACTGGGTCAGCTGACCCTTACATCTTGTTCCCATTGGTAACATTACATCCAATATAAAGTTGTCACTGGTTACATTCTAACATCAGCTGCCACCTCACAACTCACCATCCCAGATACCGACACGTCGGTGGGTTCAGTTAGTGTTGAAGCTTCTGGGTCACTCTCTGATGAGCACAACACATCTGCTGATGTACATCATGTGGAGGAGGGAACGTCCAAGGCCTCTGGCATGCCCGGGGCTGCTGGAGGTGAGGACTCAGCTGGCCCCAAGCTACGTGCTGGTACTCTGAGATCACTTCTCCCTTGGCTGCTGGAGATGCAGCAACAGAGCCAGGGAATGCAGGAGGGGCTGACGGCCACACTGGACCAACTGTGAGGCTGTTGGGAGGAGTCCCAAAGCTTTCAGGTGGACCAGCTATTGCCTGTCTTGCGTGCTTCCCGGGCCAACACTGCAGGTGTGGCATCTGCAGTGGAAAGCCTGGGGCAGGGGATCCTCACCATGAGTAGCAGGCTCCAAGCAATGGCCAAGTCATAGCAGGCCTTACTGGGGGACTGAACAGATTTCTCAAGATTCTGCGGCCCATGGCTGAGAGGCTCAGGAGCTTGGAGGAGACCCAGTGGGACAGCGCTGAGACACAGCGGACTATGGCAAGAGCCCTTGAGAACGTAGCCCAGTCTCAGAGGGTCATGGCTAAGGGCTTGCAGAGCGCGGCCCAGTCTCAGAGGGCCACGGGGCTGAGGGCTTGCAAAGTGTGGCCCAGTCTCAGAGGGCCACGGCTGAGTGGATGCAGAGTGTGGCCCAGTCACAGAGGGCTCTTGCTGCGGACATTGAGAGGTGGCCCCCGACTCAAGTGACCATCGCAGAGGGCTCAACCACCATGGGTAGGACGCAGGTCTGGCAGTATCAGGTGATGCCAGAGCTTCTGGAGCTCACTGCAGAAGCACCGCCATCCCATGGAGAGACCCAGGGGCCCACAGGAACCCCAAGGGAGAAGGAAGGGCTTGAGTCCATGCTCCTTCCAGTCAGGAGACAGTGGCTGTGGCTACACCTTCTGACTCCTACCTTCCTGACACCAGGGCATCTCAGGAGCAGTGGGATGAAGTGGGTGCCATGGAAACATCCCAGACACCTGGAAGCAGGCCACAGCCCCCAAGGTCATAGAATCATAGAAACCCTACAGTGCAGAAAGAGGCCATTTGGCCCATCAAGTCTGCACTGACCACAATCCCACCCATGCCCTACCCCCATATCCCTACATATTTACCCACTAATCCCTCTAACCTACACATCTCAGGACACTAAGGGCAATTTTTAGCATGGCCAATCAACCTAACCCACACATCTTTGGACTGTGGGAGGAAACCGGAGCATCTGGAGAAAACCCACGCAGACACGAGGAGAATGTGCAAACTCCACACAGACAGTGACCCAAGCCGGAAATCGAACCCAGGTCCCTGGAGCTGTGAAGCAGCAGTGCTAACCACTGAGCTACCGTGCCGCCCTCTGGAGGTCCAGGGCCTCCAGAGGATGCCCGCCACGCGCATCACAGGCCACAGGGCGAGGTAGGCAGTTGGCCCCCTCCACCTCCGATATACATCCTAGGGAGTCACTGAGATGTAGTGGTAGGCTAAGTAAGGTTAGGAAGTTGTAGTTGCACTGAGATGGCACGGGTGAAGAGCTGCACTGATTAGAAAGATATTTAAGCACCTTAACGTTTTCTGTTCACAAGTTTTTATGTTACAGCGTCTCATTTAAACACCTTTATTGTCATCATTAAATATTTTTTCACTGCCCACCTGTAACTAATTTGTCTCGATATGAATCCTCCATTGACGATCGCCAGAGGGATGCTTCATGTTGATGTCAGTTGAGGAGGCCCCTCAATGCTGTGTCACTGAGGAAAGGAAGGCATTGGTTTCCCAGACCCCACGAGCAATTCCCTCCTGTCCCCCACCCCACCCGCCCCCAGGGCCCTGCATGGGGGTTTCAGAGACAGGGCCCAGGTGCCAGTGTGCATGTGGAGCTCAGGTAGGAGTCAGACTAATTTCCACTAGAGCATCATCATAATGGTGCTTAGCGACTCGTCATCACCCTCCTACCTGCCAAAAAACTCACTGATACGGAGTACCCAGGCCCACTGCTCTTGTGTGACAATGTTGCAGGAGATAGAAGGAATTTGCGGGGGGGGAGGGGGGGATGGAACCCACAGACACAAACCCCTAGTGACTGAACCACCTGGTGATCAGGGCCTCCCTTGCCGCCCTCGCATGCCTCATTCGAGCTGCCAGCCCTCCAGCACCTGGTTGGTGTTCCTCGACATGCTCTTCCTCACCTTCCTCCTCCTCCTCTTCCTCCTCCTCCTCCTCCTCCTGCTGGTCATCCTCCCCAGTGACGCCCGACTGATCAGCCTCCACGTCCTCCTCCTCCTCCTCCAATAGGTCACCTCTCTGTAGAGCCAGATTGTGCAAGGCACAGCGCATGACCACTATCCGGGAACAGATCGGTCTAGGCACCGGAATCTAGGCACCTCTCCACTATCGCATGGGTGGCTACATGGGCCTCATTATAGCAGGTCTCCGCTTCAGACACAGGCCTCCGCACAGGCGTCATCGGCCACGTCTGAAGTGGGTTACCCATATCACCCACGAGCCACCCCCACAGCCTGGGCTCCTCCTCAAATACCTCCGGGATGTCCGAGCTCCTGACAATGAAGCTGTCGTGCACACTACCTGGATGTTTTCTCTCTGTGAGAGCAAAGGATTCCGATGCAAAATGAACAAACTAATTTCAAGGCTTCTAACATTGGAAAAAGCTGGAAGCTTTGATGGGTCATTTCCCTTCAGTGGGCAGGAACAGAAATCAGAACCTGCCTAACCAGCGGCAACAACTGGTAGACTTTGTGATTGGTCAGTCTAATCATCAAAAATTTTTTAAAACCCTGAATTTTTAAAAATCTGGGAGTTCGAGCCATAAGTGTTAACTCTGACCATTTGTTCATTCAATTGCCAGTGATAACCTGCCAAAAGTGCAAATAGTCATGATGGGAACCATCGTAAGAGCCATTTTCTAAATGCACACGATTCCGCCATGTTGCTAAGTCCAGTAATTAGGTAGCAATTATTTTAATGTTTTGATTACTAATCCTACATCCATTGTAAAAGGTCATTTTAATCCCAGGGGTAACGGTCAGGCTGTGAACATTTGAAACATACTTGCTAGCTTCTTACCTTGGCTCTGTAAAGAGCTTTTGAGAATACATGTGAAAAGGTGATCTTTTTGATATTCAAATACTGTAATTATTCTGTATGACCAATTTTCAATCGGCTTCCTCCATTTATTTCTTTTATGTAGCTGCAGCGAACTATGTCCATTTGGCGAACGACATTACCTCCACAATCACACACGATAGTTACCCAAAACAATTTCCTTTACCTTTGTGAGAACATGAGATAGTCATCAAGTTTATTTCCAAAGCTTTCAAAGCAGGAAGATATTTCAGGATAGTAGCGGATAGCATTACAGGGGAGATTATGAGCCCAGTTAATGTGAGACACATCGCAATTGGATCATACAGTTAGGCTGAAGAAACAGCATTTGAGAAGATTATAGCAATTGAAAATATACCCCATGGTAAATGTGCAAGGATTAATATTTATTAGCCAAGACTTTAGATAGTGCAATCAAATATTTTCAAAAAAATAACACGTCAAGGTGTTATTAGGAGCAGCTTAACTACATACAGCACATGGCAAAACAGTCGTCTGTTTACCCATCATGTTTATAATCCTACTCATTTCCACAGGATAAGTAACTGATTTCAGAAAATTTAAATTTACCTGGCACAAACTAGTTTCAAATCTTCAAAGCATTCACTGTTCTAACAATCCTATTTCGTTGGTTAGATGGTGAATCAGATATGTCTTACTAGTAAGGTATTCCTGGTGATTTTTCACACTCTCTGCCCTTATCTCTATTTGTCCCAGGTCCAGCTGCAGCAAATGATAACTGAATACATCATTGCACAGGTAGTTGATTATTTATTTGTACCAAAGTAAAATATTCCCTTAACTTCTTTGCTTTTGACAGCTGGCTAAGGTGTCAGATATCAGTGGCAGAAACGCTTCCGTTAAATGGTGCAGCAATAGTTCTGTTTCTTGTCACATTGGGCTGAGGTGATTTAAGGACACCATTTGGTCTACGTTGCTCTCTCTGTTGTCAGTGGGGTTTGAATTAATTCAGTTAATTGTCAAATGTAGATCTTCATGTAGGGATCAGCTCCTGTTGTCTTGTAAGACACAATAATTGCAGGTAAGGACTAAAAAGAGCAACACAAGTTACATCGATTGAGTCACATCAGAGTTGAACTGTTATCTGTGTTTATTTCTCATCATTTTTAAGTGCCAGAGAATCCAAACCAGTTCGCATGCGATGGGCATTCACCTTCATCCATCCCTTAACTACCTGCCACCATTCAATGACGACATATACTGAACCTACCATAGCAAATTCTTAATAACGCAACATATGTACGTCAGTTCCCATTTTATTTTTGGCATAATTGCCATGTTATGCAAAAACATGACCTTTAATAACTGTACAATCTGTCCTGCAGTGATTCCAACATAATTACAAATTTGGACCCTTCTTTGCCACAATTCAGGTTTCGGCATTTGTTCTACAATTAACTGAATTCATGTGCAAGAAGATTCCAAAAATAACCAACAGCAGAACAGGTAACAAAACTATGCTAGCTGAAAAACCTTTTTTTCAGACAACTGCTGAACTTGTTATTATTTTGTATCAAGGTAAGTTCTTTCCTTTAGAAGATTACAAGGAACACATGAGATCAAAACATTTGTAAGCCTTCTGGAATAAACTGAGATGGACCATTTTGATCTACATTAGAGCTGTTTTGGTTGTCTCCTCCCATGTTTCTTCTCCTCATGTTCCTCCTTCACTTGCTCCTTAGCTGCTTGCTATATACCCGGTGGCAAAACCATCTCCTCATGGTGACGGGTTTGTGTGGAATACAGCAAGCAATTGACACTTACTCTGCCAGGTACTGCAGGACTGCTCTGGTGTAGTCCAAGTGTTGTGTAAGCTTCCCAGTGCTCTCTTCTACCACATTTTGTTTAGAAGTACTTCTTCTGTTGGATGCCCTCATGAACAAGGTTTCTGCACTAGAGTTATGAGACAAAAGGATGACCCTTTTTACACAGCAACCCTTTGGTTGGTCATGGGACTAAAATGCAGACTGCAGCAGGATGACAATATCATGGAAGCTGCCAGGATACTGGGCATTGACCGACATGATTCCCTGCACATGGGTAAACACCAGCTGGACCCTGAGGGAATGACATTCTGTTGGGTTATGACACATTACAGAGTTGGCATGCAACACCTTCAATATAGTCAATAGTATGGATCATAGGAAAGCCTGTAATTCTGCTGAAGCTGCTGTTCACTTCATCTACTTTCTTTTGGCAAAGCTCAATGGAATGCATTTAACTCCCTGGGAATACAGAGGCTCAGGGACCTTCTTTATGTGAACTGGGAGATGTATCAAATGCTTCAGCCTGGAAGGAGTCTGATGGATAAAAGTTCATGGATACGCTCACCTTCACAGCCCTGGCAATGCAGTCCTTACTCTGCTCTGAGACTTCAATTGTATCTACAACAGGCGATAGATTTTAATGAGGACATCCTTACTGATCTCATTAGTGACAGACAGCATGGTTTTGTAAGAGGGAGGTCGTGCCTTACAAATTTGGTGGAGTTTTTTGAGGAAGTGACAAAAACGGTTGATGAAGGAAGGGCCGTGGATGTCGTCTATATGGATTTCAGTAAGGCATTTGACAAAGTCCCACATGGCAGGTTGGTTAAGAAGGTTAAGGCTCATGGGATACAAGGAGAAGTGGCTAGATGGGTGGAGAACTGGCTTGGCCATAGGAGACAGAGGGTAGTGGTCGAAGGGTCTTTTTCCGGCTGGAGGTCTGTGACCAGTGGTGTTCCGCAGGGCTCTGTACTGGGACCTCTGCTATTTGTGATATATATAAATGATTTGGAAGAAGGTGTAACTGGTGTAATCAGCAAGTTTGCGGATGACACGAAGATGGCTGGAATTGCGGATAGCGAAGAGCATTGTCGGGCAATACAGCAGGATATAGATAGGCTGGAAAATTGGGCGGAGAGGTGGCAGATGGAGTTTAATCCGGATAAATGCGAAGTGATGCATTTTGGAAGAAATAATATAGGGAGGAGTTATACAATAAATGGCAGAGTCATCAAGAGTATAGAGGGACCTAGGTGTGCAAGTCCACAAATCCTTGAAGGTGGTAACACAGGTGGAGAAGGTGGTGAAGAAGGCATATGGTATGCTTGCCTTTATAGGACGGGGTATAGAGTATAAAAGCTGAAGTCTGATGATGCAGCTGTATAGAACGCTGGTTAGGCCACATTTGGAGTACTGCGTCCAGTTCTGGTCGCCGCACTACCAGAAGGATGTGGAGGCGTTAGAGAGAGTGCAGAGAAGGTTTACCAGGATGTTGCCTGGTATGGAGGGTCTTAGCTATGAGGAGAGATTGGGTAAACTGGGGTTGTTCTCCCTGGAAAGACAGAGAATGAGGGGAGATCTAATAGAGGTGTACAAGATTATGAAGGGTATAGATAGGGTGAACAGTGGGAAGCTTTTTCCCAGGTCGGAGGTGACGATCACAAGGGGTCACAGGCTCAAGCTGAGAGGGGCGAAGTATAACTCAGACATCAGAGGGACGTTTTTTACACAGAGGGTGGTGGGGGCCTGGAATGCGCTGCCAAGTAGGGTGGTGGAGGCAGGCATGCTGACATCGTTTAAGACTTACCTGGATAGTCACATGAGCAGCCTGGGAATGGAGGGATACAAACGATTGGTCTAGTTGGACCAAGGAGCGGCACAGGCTTGGAGGGCCGAAGGGCCTGTTTCCTGTGCTGTACTGTTCTTTGTTCTTTGAAGCGCAGGCATCTGAAATAGTTATCCTCACTGATCTTCAGGAATGAGAGGTGCTTCCTTAACACTATTGGTGGACATGGTTTCCTGCTGAGATCCCTCCACTTTTCCTCTCTGTCCCAGCAGCTTGCCCCACTCTTACAAGCCTCTGTTCAATCTCCCAGTCATGCGGTGTTCCAAGAAGAATGCAAACCGATGCAGCATATCTGCATCAATGCACAATTCTTGTGCACAATCTTTGATGCCAGGGCAATCTCCTTCAGCATGTGAAATGCCATCTCCTGTAGACTTGAGCAATTTCAAACAACTCTGGAAACCTCCAAACACATAGGGGCGAATTTTCCCATTCTGCCAGCGACGGCAATCAGAGCGAGTGAAGGGCGGACCATGGAAAGGTCCGTTGACCTCGTGCAGGACTTTCCGGTTTCGGGGCGAGTGCGGCCGGAAAATCCCGCCCATAAACATTCTCAGCAAGAACCAATAGAAATTAATTAGCAGCTAACCTGAAAGTAGTTGATGATCCCTTTCAAGTTGTTGTGGTTATGGCTGACTTTCTGCCGCTGAACATGTGCTCAGCGATACGTGATTAAGAGTCAGCATTAGCTGACAGAACTTGTGCAAAATTATTGTTACAAACTGATTGGAATGATCTATTCTATGATTCTATGGTCTGCCCACTGTACCTACTTCTGGCCGACTATCTCATATACACTGTGATACCCTCATCAAAACGGCATCTGGGGCATGAGATGTCTGCCTTCATGACTTGTATATCGTTTTGATGGCAAAATGCTGCAAAACTGAACATTAAAGGGCTGAATTTTATGGCTGCAGTTTATCCAATATGCAAGGCAAGACAAAACTAAAATGGCTCAACACAATTTGTGAATCAAAGAATCTGTTCCAACCGTTGAATAAAATGAATTTCATCGAGCCATCCGTGACGATATTGCTGTCATTGACAAGCAAGTGTGAAAGTGTGGGTAAGTGTGAAAATACCCAATCTAAACACCTAAATATATAATGGGTGGGACACACAGGTTGAAAGAAAAAGTAAAGCTTGATCTCTTCTGTCTCACACTTGCCCGTGTGAGATTGCTAATGTCAAGACATACACCAAAATTCTCCATCCTTGCTTGCGGCTAGGATTCCATGGTACCACTGAAAATGAATGGACGTTTGGCTAGAATGCCAAATTCTCCATTCTCAGTTACAGCGGGATGGACAAGGATAAGATCCTTGAGTCCAAAATAAAAGCAATGTTTTGTTGTTCCTTTGTCAATTCGATAGTGTTTTGAAACTGTCCAAACCATTTTATGCCGGACCTTTACAATAAAGGTGGCACGATTGCACAGTGGTTAGCACTGCTACCTCACAGCACCTGGGTCCCGGGTTCGATTCCTGACTTGGGTCACTGTGTGTGTGGAGCTTGCACCTTCTCCCCGCGTCTTTGTGGGTTTCCCCCAGGTGCTCTGGTTTTCGCCCACAGTCCAAAGATGTGTGAGTAAGGTGGATTGGCCATGATAAATTGTCCATTTGTGTCAGGGGATTAACAGGGTAAATATATGGGATTACAGGGATAGGGCCTGGGTGGGATTGTTGTCAGCGCAGGCTCGATGGGCTGAATGGCCTCCTTCTGCATTGTAGGGATTCTATGATTCTATGAAATAAATAGTGGAGAATTCTAATAATGGACTGGAACCAAGTCCCAAAGGTCAAAGTTCTGCATCAAGATTTTTTTTGTTGAAAACTTAAGTTTTCTGTCAAATTTTAAATGCACTCAAAACCAACTAATGTTTGACAATAAGAGAATGACTGACAATGGAACAGATTGCTTTGCAAAACTATATTTGCACCAGAAACATTACAGTATCCTCAGTACATTGCTGCTAGAAGGTAGCATTGATATTTATACACTGGAAGTTCAATTTCATGTTTTCAAAAGATGAAAAAACCTTCTCCAGTATTGTATTTTGATATAAATAGAGTATTTCAAAATAATTCCGAATCTATAATGTTGACAAACTGAAGTACACTGAGATACTAAGGCAAGGCAGATATCTGAATACTGGCATCAGGCACAGTTAACGATCACACACATTCATACACACATGCTCTTTCACACACACATGCTATGTCACACACATGCTGTTAATCACACACGTGCTCTCACACACACCTGCTTTCTGCAACACTTGATTTGCAGACTGAACAGTTTTTTGAGTTTCACAGTTAGAGCAGATGTTTAATTTGCAACACTGTTGGAATTAAATCCCTTTTGGATAAATACATCACAAGACTTCTGCTACTCTCAGGTTCGGTTTCATCATTTCCTGTCAAAATAAATCTTGCGTGATTTTGAATTCCCTTGCCAAGACCTCTTTTTTCAGATAGTCAGTTGATACAATGATTTATTAGGGATTTACAAGCACCTCTGCAAGAAGATTTGTCAGTTTTTATTCTCTCACGACCTAACATATTTTTGAATGTATAAAAATATTAACATCTATCACAAGAGCATCAAAATGTCAAATGAAGAAAAGGGTAATTGAAAAGTCGCAATGCCCTAATGCACTGGCTGGCAAATTATTGCAAAAATCTAATCACGGATCTTCCTGATAGCCATTTTTCATTTTAATTTCACTTATTTCTACTTATGTCCTTTGGTAGCTGATTGACTTTGAATGAATATACTGTGATTATCTCATTTTCTATTCGCCACACTCAGAGGAGGTACCTGCTGCCCTCAGCTATTAACTAGCTTATCTCTGGGCAAGTAAATCTTCAATCTTCAATCATCCCTCAAAGTGCTTGCCCTCTTTCTTGTCTGGATCAGACATGTTGCTCTTTGCCAACAGCTACCCAGTGTAAAGTTTTTGTTGTTGTGGGAAATGATGACAGCGGCAACACCGACATCAACATAAAAACCAACAGCGGAAGGATGAAGGACTGAAATTTGGCTTCCCTGGTTTTTGGACAGTGGGGGTGGAATTTTACCACACGTCCGCCCGAGGTTCGTATGATCCCACCCAAGGCCAATGGAGAATGCCGTTCTGCGAGCCTCTCCCACCCTCAGAATCAGGGTGTACGTGCCGGTAAAATTCCGGCCTGGATTTGTGATTCACAATCTTCCCCCAGAACTTGCCCCAGTTCTGTTGAAGGTGGGCAGCATGCAAGTTTGATGCCGCCACCTTTTACCATGATTGTAATGTGGGGCCAAGGAGTTTACCTGTTGGTGCCTACCTCTGCACTCAGCATGGGGTTGGACAATATTGTGACGGACAGCATTCTGCTCTGAACAGCAGTCTATTTTTCTTAAACAAAAGCTGTACTGAATAATATTGCTGCAATTTAAAACATGGAAAATGGAACCACAGGACAGAGAGGTGGTTTCAAGGTGGTGGGTACAGAGCTGATAACCTCAGTCATGGAGATTGGCAGGAAGAGAGATGCTATTGTTCCGTGGTGCCCCAGGATGGCCTCAACACCACCATCATAATGGAGCAGCAGCAGGTGGCCAAGGAGGTCAATTCCCATTGTCTGGATTATGGCAGCACAGACCACAGGGAGTCCATAATAACTTCAGCCAGGGGGTCAAAGTTAATGATTGCATCTTCATGTGACATTCCCTACCCACCACACCATGAACCCCTCACACTGCACAATGTACCACACCACCCCATCACTCACTCAATAACAATCCCAGCCCTCAGGATATGTAATGTCCTAACTATGTTAGAGGTTGTGTGTTTTAAACAAAAAGGTGTGGTTTGCAAACATAGATTCAAACTAACAACAACAGCTTCATTGATGGACCTGTTGCCCGTGCAGTGGACAAATTGAAACTAAAAGCAGGAAATACCCCATTGACATCACCGTTATATCATGTGAAAGCAATCATGCAACCACTTAAATATATAACATCCCTCTCCTTTGCTTCAGTGGTCATGACAACAAATTACTATGATATATATGTAGGATCAATAATACTCACAGTACAATGCACCGTTAATCATTATACACAGTCAATAAGAAAGTCAATCAGGAGGATGTCTATTCCTCTTTGGTTATATATACTTGGCTGTCCTTGACCCTAGAAGTATAATTTGGAGCTTCAATAGACACTCCTTCTTTTGGAACTAATTCTGGATCATTCTCATGTGGTATAGTTGCTAAGACATAATCATCAGATTCAACTAAGTCTTACGCTGTAATATTCACAACACTAGGAACTAAAGAAGTTGGTACTTCTGGAGACGATTCTGAGAAATCATTTCAAGATGACAACAATTGGTCAGCATGGCGTAGTCAAACTAGTTCATTTTCGGTTTGAACTGTGTAAGAGATTGGACCTGTTTTTGCTAAAACTAGCTGGTACCGTTTCTCACTCATGGCACAATTACTTGCTAACATTCAATCTCCTTGTTGAAATGAGTTGTTTCGCCCTCATGTCTCGTCTAGCAACTTGAGATTGTTGTTGATGGCCCACCATCACTAAAATTTCTGGAGGTAATAACAAATCAACACACCTCCAGGGGGATGTGAGGCTCATGTAGCGCCACCAGAAACCAAATTCGTATCCGAGCAAGGTATTCTAAGCTTGGCCTGACCAGTACAACTTACAACCTTAGCGTAACTCCTACCGACTTGTATTTAATTATTCTGATTATACGTCCCTGTGCTTTATTTAAATCCTTGGTCGGTTCCCACAGTTCTCCTGAAATGTGTGATTTGGGATAGAAATCGGGTTGCTGCAGACAGAGGGCAAGTTCTACATTTCACCCTTCCAGTTTTATCACTAATTCAGCAAAATTCTTATCAAAAAGCTCATTTATTCTCAATCATTATTTTGTATCACCAAACCCAAACAAAATCTTTAAATCAATTTGTATTTAATAGTCATTGCGTGTCTTATTAGGGATAAGATTGCACATCAGTTTATCCTCTTATTGAAGTGAGCACAGTTGTGTGTGACAATGGGAGATGATTAAGATGTGAATGACTGCTCGGTGTTGAAGTAATTACTTTTATAATGTTATGTAATTCCCATCCCCCTTTCCATTTCAATTTTTCAGCAAGTTTCAAATCCATTCCTGTTTACTGGTCAGACTATCATTGTTCACTTCTTTAGCTCACCTGGGTAGTCATGACAACATCTTGGCAATCAACTGTGGGTAATTTTGTTGGTGATGAAGATTCCCTGTGTGAAATATATTTACATTCTGAAATTTGCAGGGATTACAGCGTGTGGGGCTGAATAGCTCCCAAAAATGGGTGCAGGGATCGTGATGCATGATTAGCCTTCACCCTTGCAAGGTAGCGTGTGCAATAGTCAAACTTCATGTCGTCTGCAACTTAAATGATGGTGACCTGCAGTCCAGTTTTCAACTCCCTGTTGAGTGGCAAGATGCTCAAGTTCATGCAAGTCCCACGCCACTTAAAGCCAGCTTGCTTCTCTTAAAGGGCAGGTGCATTCTGGCTATAGAAGGTGCTGCCAGTCTTAGAAGTGGGCCTGCAGTCAAAGTGAAGATGGCACAACATGGCAGTCAAGTGAGCTCTCAGATATTCTGATACAGCATCCAAGTGTCTAAAGCAGGAAGTGGACTGGAGGAGAGAGAGGTCTCCTCTCTCCACAGGAACCTAGAAGGCCCTCCAGACAAGTGCTTAGAAGGCATTAGGAGCAGGTAGGACCCCCTCCACGATCATCCTCAACACCAGTGCCCCACAAGGCTGCATCCTCAGACCCTTACTATACTCCTTATACACCTACGACTGTGTGGCCAAATTTCCCTCCAACCCGATTTTCAAGTTGGTTGATGACACCACTGTAGTGGGTTGGATCTTAGACAATGACGAGACAGAGTACAGGAATGAGAGAAAGAATCGGGTGAACTGGTGCGCTGACAATAACCTCTCCCTCAATGTCAACAAAATGAAGGAGATAGTCATTGACTTCAGGTAGTTTAGTGGAGGACATGCCCCTGTCTACGTCAATGGGGATGAAGTGGAAATGAAGAGCTTCAAGTTTCGAGGTGTCCAGATCACCAACAACCTGTCCTGGTTCCTCCATGCCGACACTATAGTTAGGAAAGCCAACCAACACCTCTACTTTCTCAGAAGACTAAGGAAATTCCGTTACAACTCTCACCAACTTGGATGCAAAGTTGTAAGAAGTTCAATGACCTCACAGGAATCGTCAAGGTCAGTGAAATCATCTTCACATGTTATAACCTTATAATAGAACCATTAATCGTACAATCTGCTTAATGTACCACATTCCCTTCACTCACATACCAAATATCTTTATTAAGCATAATTCATTCCTCACTTTCATGGCTTACCCTTCCCTTCACACACTTAGACCTGAATTTTCAGGATGGCGAGCACTTCAGTTGAGGCTAAACCAATGTTTTATACAAGTTTAACATAGCTTTCTTTTGTACTCTATGCCATAATAGTAAAGCCTTGGATGTGTGTGCTTTAGCTACTCTCTCAACCTCTCCTGCCACCTTCAGTATCTTATACCCATATTGCAATGCTCTTTTTAATCAATATTGCCGTCATCCCCTTTCCTCCTTTCCAACCTTTCTTGAACACCTTGTATCCAGCCATATTTCATACCCAGTGTTGCCCTTTAAGCTAGGTCTCACTTATAGCCATAAGACCATATTTCCACGTGGCTCTCTGAGCCTGCGTCTCACCTATCGTATTTATCATACTCTATGCATTCATATACATTTTCTTTCTTCACCAAATATTTTTAAATTAATACGTCATTTAAAAAACAATATTGGCTGCAATTCTCTGGTCTTGTACACCCCACCACCGCTGCCAGCGAGCAAGGAGAATTTAGTGCTCAGCTAAATCTCCATTCACTGCAGCGGGCCAGAAAATCCCGCCGGCTTGAATGGCCGGAAAATTCCACCCAGCATTTCCCCAAACTCAAGTACAGACAATAGAGAATAATCAACAACTTTTTTTTGATTCATTCAAGGAATGTGGGCATCGCTGGCTCGGGCAGTATTTATTGCCCATTCCTCATTGCCTTTGAGAAGGTGGTGGTGAGGTGCCTTCTTGAACCTCTGCAGTCCATGTGGTATAAGTACATCCGCAGTGTTGTTAGGTTTATTTATTAGTGTCACAACTAGGTTTACATTAACACTGCAATGAAGTTTCTGTGAAAATCCCCTTGTCGCCACACTCCGGCACCTGTTCGGGTACACTGAGGGAGAATTTAGCATGGCCAACGCACCTAACCAGCACACCTTTCAGACTGTGGGAGGAGACCAGAGCACCCAGAGGAAATCCATGCAGACACAGTGAGAATGTGCAGATTCCACACAAACCTGGGTCCCTGGCGCTGTGTGGCAGCAATGCTAGCCACTGGCAGTTCCAGGAACTTTGACCTGAAAGCTGCCTGCTGATTCACTGATGCCATGATATGCTTCCTCTGCATACTTCTGCATTAAGCTCCTGATCTCTCACGCTTTCGCCAAGGTAGTGTTCAGCACAGCCGTTCTAGAAGTATTTACAGACAGCTCTTCGGTACCAAAACAGCAGATGTAGTGATGAAACCGCAAGTGCTACAGAGTCCCACCTGGGACATTAATTCATAAGGAAATGAAACAGAAGATACATGGAGAAATGCTACTCCAGTTTCCTCCCACAGTCCAAAGATGTGCGGGTTAGGTGGATTGGCTATGCTAAATTCCCCCTTAGTCTGAGAGGGATTAGTGGGGTAAATACGTGGTGTTGTGGGGATAAGAGAGGGACTGGGTGGGATTGTTATCGGTGCAGACTCGATGGGCCGAATGGCCTCCTTCTGCACTGCAGGGATTCTATGATTCTATAATTATAATTAAAGATTTCTACATATATTTTAAAAATCGAACTTTTTTACCTCGACTTAAATTTGGATTTCAATGTCTCTGAGAAATCCATGATAAAGAAAGACTAAATCGGAAAGGCGCGCTTAATATTTTAAAATCATTTCCAAGTAGCGATATTAACTATAAATAGCCATGAAAACTGACAAAACTTAAAAGTATTACAGAAAATACAAAACGCTGGAAATCTGGGATCGGATTGAGAGTACGCAAGGATTTTTTGTTCTCAGTTGGTTATTGAAGCTGATTGAGCCAATCACAAAATATAAAAGGAATTTAAGAAGAAAAATATTAAAAGATACAACGTACCAGCTAGGAAATGGGGTGAGGGTACATTCCTTTGGGAGGAGAGACAGTACAGACACAATAGCCAACGTACCTTTCTGTACTGAAGCTTTTTTATGGTTCAAAGAAAATTATTGAAAGGTAATTAGGTGGCAAAATTGTGTCGCTGAGTAAATGGAAATTCAAGATATATGAATAAGGCAGCACAGACTGCACTGACCAGATAAGTGAGAAATACCTGAGGTTCCGTTATTAAATGGAGAGCAGAGTGAATGGCATCATAAATCTAATAATTTCCACACTTCTTTAAGGGTTTAATGTACTAGAAAAGGGGTCCCAAATCATCTTAGATCACACACTCCATTTAGCTACAAAAATTCAATGAAACAATTTCAGCTGTAGGAAAGTATATCTGCAGTGTACAAACTTGAAGTAGAATTTGATAAGATGTTCTCTTCTGTGGATTGGGATATATTCCTCTGCAACTGTATCCTAGACTTCCTAACCCGCAGACTGCAGTCAGTAAGGATAGGCAACAACACCTCCTCCACAATCATCCTCAACACCGGTGATCCGCAAGGCTGCACTCTCAGGTCCCCTTATTTGCGAAAGGATATATTGGCCTTGGAGGGAGTGCAGAGAAGGTTCACCAGGTTGATACCGGAGATGAGGGGTGTAGCTTATGAGGAGAGATTAAACAGATTGGGTCTGTACTCATTGGAGTTTAGAAGGATGAGGAGTGATCTTATAGAGACATATAAGATAATGAAGGGGCTGGATAGGGTAGAGGTGGAGAAATTCTTTCCACTTAGAAGAGAAACCAGAACTAGAGGGCACAGCCTCAAAATAAGGGGGGGCCGGTTCAGAACAGAGTTGAGGGGGAACTTCTTCTCTCAGAGGGTAGTGAATCTCTGGAATTCTCTGCCCATTGAAGTGGTGGAGGCTTCCTCGTTGAATATGTTTAAATCACGGGTGGATAGTTTTCTGATCGATAAGGGAATTAGGGGATATGGGGAGCAGGCGGGTAAGTGGAACTGATTTGTTTCAGATCAGCCATGATCTTGTTGAATGGCGGGGCAGGCTCGAAGGGCCAGATGGCCTACTCCTGCTCCTATTTCTTATGTTCTTATGTTCTTATGTTCTCAGCCCCTTACTATACTCCTTATACACCTTTGATTGTGTGGCCAAATTCCCCTCCAATTTGATTTTCAAGTTTGCTGGTCACACCACCATAGTGGGTCAGATCGGAAACAATGATAAGACGGAGTACAGGAAAGAGAAAGATAATCTGGTGAACTGGTGCGATGACAAAAATCTCTCCCTCAATGTCAACTAAACGAAAGGTATAGTCATCGACTTCAGGAAGCGTAGTGGAGGACATGCCCCTGTCTACATTAATGGGGATGAAGAAGGAATGGTCGAGAGCTTTAAGTTTTTAGGTGTCCAGATCACCAACAACCTGTCCTGGTCCCTCATTGCAGATGCTCTAGTTAAGAAAGCCCACCAACGCCTCTACCTTTTCAGGAGACTAAGGAAATTTAGCAACTCTCACCAACTTCTACAGATGCACCATAGAAAGCATTCTTTTTGGTTGTATCACAGCTTGGTATGGCTCCTGTCCTTTCCAAGGCCACAAGAAACTACAAAGGATCGAGAATAAAGCCCAGTTCATCACTCAGACCAGCCTCCCATTCATTGACACCTCTACACTTCCCGCTGCCTCGGAAATGCAGCCAGTGTAATTAAGGACCCCACGCACCCTGGACATTCTCTCTTCCACCTTCTTCCATTGGGAAAAAGACACAAAAGTCTGAGGTCATGTGCCAAGCGACTCAAGAACAGCTTCTTCCCTGCTGCCATCAAACTTTTGAATGGACCTACTTCGCATTAAGTTGATCTTTCTCTACACCCTAGCTATGACTGTAACACTATGTTCTGCATTCTCTCCTTTCCTTCTCGATGAACAGTATGCTTTGTCCGTATAGCGCGCAAGAAACAATACTTTTCACTGTATATGAATACATGTGACAATAATAAATCAAATCAAACAACTCCCTGCCACTCATCCAGTATCCACCCTGGGCAAATGTCAGGAGCCATGGTAGGATAAAATAAAATGAAGTTCTGTCTATTGCAGACTTCACAGTATTAAAAAAACTGTCATTGATAACATTTAGATCCCTTCATGTACTTGATCACTTATTAATAACAAACATTTCACTCAAGTGCTTAATCCCTTATGAAACATACAGTTATATTCATAGCCTCAAATCAAAGGTAATTAATCTCTATATAATCCTTCACAGCTGTCAATCAAACAGTGAATTTACAAGTCCCCAGTGTGATAATGGGAGGTTGTGTAAGTAGTCAAGCAGCCCTAATCTTTATATCAACAAATAGTGAAATGGCAAGCACCATTTTTTACTCAACAATTTATTTCAAAAATTTACAAGCCTGGGGATTTAAGTGATTTGACAGCTCGATCATACTATAGAGCTGATCTACTTGTTACACGCATTCATGTCTACTCTTAACATTCCCAAAGGGATTTTTCTCAAAGATCTGATCTATCCCAAAGGGGACAGTAAGCACACCTTACTGCTCCAAACAGGGTACCTTACCTCTGCAAAATGGGATCCTACTTCTCCAATTAACTCCAGCAACTTTAGCGCTTTTCCTTAAATATCTAAAGCTCAAGAGTCATGTTTTGAAAATCCCAGGAATTAAAATTGGATCTCTTTCAAGGGATCTTCACTTTTACACGTGCAGCTGCCTTTGTGAACCTCAATGGGGCAAAGTACAACCCTCCCCTGTTCTCCCCACTGCCTCCCGGTGAAAAAGATTGCTGTCAGGTTTGGATGCGGCACTTCCAGAATCATGGCTCCTGTGATATTTTGCCTAAGGTGTAGAAATCAGGCTTGAAACTTATTAATAGGCCCAAGTGCCATATGAAAGAAAGCATACGTCAGATTTTAAATTTGGAAGTATAGCTTTCCCTTAAATGTCACCATCACTTCAAGGAAAGAAATATGAAGAAAGCTTTCTTCCTGTCAGTGCATAATAGAAATAAATCTATTTATTTACTTCAGCCTCAAATATTTTCTATAACCAGCTGAGAACATTTCTTATATTGTTTTATTATTTTTATATTGTGAAGAGGAGTAAATGTGTGCATTTTTAGTCATAATGTACTCAAATCAATAGAATTTGATATATTTAATTTCAGATATCAGAGATTTGTCAGTTGTACAATACTCAAACATGTTTACAAGCAATGCTTACAAAATAAAACTTAGTGAGCTTAGTCAGAGACTCAAATACATTACAGTTCCGAGCTCAGTACACAGGTCGATCAGACCTTAATTGAATTCTAAAGTATATTCTCCAACATTCACACATCTTTTTCTTATCCCTTCTACATGACAGGCTAGATGTTTCTGCATTACATAGCCCCATGAATTTCAAAGAGTTTGTCCCTTACTAATAACTTTAGCTTTATCAAGTTACTTTTTTCAGTACAAGTCCCTTACGTTGCTAAATGATCATGAGTCTCCCCATTATTCTATTTTACCAAGTGGAATCAGCAGCTATAGATTGTGCTCGAATAAATATGTTATCAAAGACGTTTCCAGGTGCAGAACTTGTCATCGGCCGAATAAAGTTACCTAAAATATATGTTATCAGTTTGCACTTATGTCCTTTAATTCAGCACAAAACTGACCATTGCTTTAAGGTCTGTTTAAGCTCAACATTTCAGTGGTCACTGCATCTAAACTGAACCGTACTTCTTTACTTAACAGCCAAAAGCTAAAGGATAATATGATTAAAAATAAATCAATAGCAATATAACATTCATAGACTTCTAGGCAGTCTGATTAATCCTTTTTAGAAATATAATAAAACATTTAAGGGTAGAATGAGTTTCCATTGCGTACATTTGACTCTATTCTATACCGTCAGGATGAGAGCATTATTTCCTTCTTTCTCATATCTGTCTGTGGATTATATCAATTCTGGTCACCACACTTTAGGAAGAATGTCACCTTCCAGAGATCCAGAAGATATTTGCTCAAATTATATCATGAAGAGGTTAAGATAAGATTTGATAGAAAATGGAATGGTAAAGGCGGTTAAAAAAAATCCTTGATTAAATAAGGAGCAACTGTTAATCATGGCAGCAGAGTCAGTAACCACAGAACACGGATTTAAGGTGATTGGTAAAAGAAGTGACATAACGTTTTTTACACTGAGTTGATGTGATCTGAAATGCTGTGCCTGAAAGGATGGAGGGAGCAGGTCCGATACCAACATTCAAAGAATATCGGTTCAGTACTTGAAAGGAAACTGTGTACAGGGAGATGGAGAAAGAGCAGGGAAGTGGCACTAATTGGCAGAACAAAAAGCAGCCAAGTTATGTTGAACTTTCTGGCCACAACTAGAGTAATGCAACCAATTCTGGTTCTGACACTTTCGGGAAAATGTGAAGGTTATTGAAAGAGTGCAGAGGAGATTTGTCACAATGGTTCCAGAGATGACATTTTAGTTACAAGGATAAATTGAAGAAGCTGGGTTTGATCTCTTTGAAGCAAAAGAGATTGAGGGGAGATTTGATGCAGGTGTACAGGATTATGACAGGTGTAGATAAGGTAGACAAAGAAGATTTGTTCCTATTAGTTGATGGAACAAGGACTAAGGTACACTGATTCATGGTTCTGAGTATAAGAAATTCTGGGGGGATGTGAGGAAGAATTTTTTTTTTACATGGTGGTAATGACCTAGTGCTCGCTTCCTATGAGACTGGTTAAAGTGGGAATAATCAATAATTTTTAAAGGAAATTAGACAGACCTTTGAGCAAAATAAATTTACAAGGCTACGGAGATAGAGCAGGAGAGTGGGACTGATTGAATTGTTCTACAAAGAATCAGCGTGGATGTAATGTGCCTTGCGTGCTGTAATGACTCTATGGGCCTGATTTTACCATTTTCATTCTAAGTGCCGAATCTGGGCGTAATGCAGATCCGACTTAGAAATCTGCTTTCAGGCGCTCCCATACGCTTTCAGCCATCTCCAGTCCCATTCGCGCTGTGGGCGGGGCTGAGCGCGGCCGAAACGATCGGAGCTCTGAACTGCGCATGCGCAGTTGGAAAAGAAATTGAAAAAGCGCGCCTGTGTCAGATCGCTCCCGAGCCGCAGAAAGCGGAGAAAGCGGCCCGGGAGCAAAAATCGGGAGCGATGGTGCACACGCACACATCACTGTCCCCCTTATCCACCCCCCCACTACCCATACACATCACTATCCCCCTTATCCACCCCCCCACTACCCATACACATCACTGTCCCCCTTATCAACCACCCCCACTACCCACACACATCATTGTCCCCCTTATCCACCCCCCCCCACTACCCACACACATCACTGTCCCCCTTATCCACCACCCCCACTACCCAGGCTGATCACCACCTCTGCCCCCCCTCCCCACCGATCGCCCGCAGAGTGGCAGCGGACCCCCCTGCCCCCCACCAGAGATCCATCTGCCGCCCGCCCGTCCCACCAGTGAGCAATTGGGCCTCCCCCCCCGACAATGATCTAGCCTCACACACCCCCACCTCTAGAGGAACATCTGACCTCACTCCCCTCCCCTCACCTCCAGAGGAACATCTGACCCGCCGCCTCCTCCTCCCTCCCCACCAGACAACGATCGTCCCTCACCACCTCGCCAGAGATCCATCTGCCCCGCCTCCTCCTCCTCCCCCATCCCCAACCAGACAACGATCTGGCCTCACTCCCCTCCCCCCCGCCAACCAGAGAATGATCTGACCCGCCTCCCCCTCCCCCCCCACCACCGATCTGAGTCAGAGAGCCGTTGGGAACACTGAACGCGCTCTTCAGACTTTTATTTAGCAGGTCCATTATGGAGGCCCACCTATAACCCTCCATCCTATTAAGTCCCATGTACTCATCCAGGAGTCTCTTAAAAGACCCTATTGAGTTTGCCTCCACCAAATGCATTTATTTCGTCTTTGCGCCCGTTTTGGGTGCGAAGCGGATCGCCGCCATTCCCGGGTTTCGGTAAACTGGCAATCTGTGCGGACGCGGGTGCGGATCGCGATAATGACCTCTCACCCGACTTTACCACGTTTTTGTGCCCGAAAATGGGCACAAAGCAATGGTAAAATAGGGCCCTATGATTCAATGACTATAATTGGATAGGTCTACTAAAGAACAAGCAGAATCACTATGGGCCAAATGGCCTCTTTCTACACTGCATCATTGCATGAGCAAATATTGAATTCAGCTCTTATTCTGTAGACAGGTCTGTTATTTGGCATGTATTACTTGTTTCCTGTAGACAAACTACATGAACAACTGGTACCATTCAAATAGGGAACTGCTTTGTGCTAAATCAAATGGGATGAAGGAGTACAATATAAAGGGAAAGGCTCTTAGTACTGTAGAGGATCAGACATATTGGTGAATGAAGAATACAAAAAGCTTTACCCTACATCGGACATATTAACTCAGTGGCCAAAAGTTACCAGCCCTTCCGGCCAGCAGATCTTCTGGAGCTGCTGATGGCTAGTCGCCGCCACCCTCCGCCGCCCCCCCCACCCCCCCCCCCCCCCCCCCCCCCCCGGCCACACCCCCTGTCCCGCCACCCTGTGGTGCATTCCCCAGCATCAGAGAGCGCGGAGCATCCTGTAGACATTAGCAGGACTGGAAGATCCTATCACCGGCCAATGAAGGAGCTCTTCCAACACTGGAAAATATGCTGCGGAGCGGATGAAAAATCCTGCCCCATAGTGACTGCAGAAGAGTGCAGTGACTGCAGAAGGCATTATTTTAATTCACTGATGGGATAGAGACATAGAAAACTACAGCACAAAACAGGCCCTTCGTCCCCACAAGTTGTGCTGAACATATCCCTACCTTTTAGACCTACCTATAACCCTCCATCCTATTAAGTCCCATGTACTCATCCAGGAGTCTCTTAAAAGACCCTATTGAGTTTGCCTCCACCACCACTGACGGCAGCCGATTCCACTCGCCCACCACCCTCTGCGTGAAAAACTTCTCCCTAACATCTCCCCTGTACCTACCCCCCAGCACCTTAAACCTGTGTCCTCTCGTAGCAGCCATTTCCACCCTGGGAAAAAGCCTCTGAGAGTCCACCCGATCTATGCCTCTCAACATCTTATATACCTCTATTAGGACTCCTCTCATCCTTCGTCTCTCCAAGGAGAAAAGACCGAGCTCCCTCAGCCTATCCTCATAAGGCATGCCACTCAATCCGGGCAACATCCTTGTAAATCTCCTCTGCACCCTTTCAATCTTTTCCACATCCTTCCTGCAATGAGACGACCAGAACTGAGCACAGTACTCCAAGTGGGGTCTGACGAGGGTCTTATATAGCTGCATCATTATCCCCGGACTCCTAAATTCAATCCCTCGATTGATAAAGGCCAGCACACCATACGCCTTCTTAACCACCTCCTCCACCTGCGAGGCCGATTTTAGAGTCCTATGGACCCGGACCCCAAGGGCTTCTGTTCCTCTACAGTACTAAGAGTCTTTCCCTTTATATTGTACTCCTTCATCCCATTTGACCTGCCAAAATGGACCACCACGCATTTATCTGGGTTGACGTCCATCTGCCACTTCTCCGCCCAGTTTTGCATGTGGGTGTTGCTTGCCTGTCAGTAGTTGGCCTTGACAAAATGTTGGGGGCTGCATCCCACAGTGATGTTAGAGAGAGAATTATACACTTTTGGCACAGTGACGATGAAGGAATGGTGATATAATTCCAAGACAGGATTTGGAGGGGCATTTGGAGGTGGTGGTTTTCTCATGCATTTCTGTTGTTCTCTGTGTGGTAAAGTGGCAGGTTTGTGAGAAGCTGCTGAAGAAGAGATGCTGAGATACATTTCGTAGCTGGTACACCAGAGAGCCACAGTTCACCGATGGTGGAAGAAATTATGCTCAATGTGGTGCATTATGCCGTCAAGCAGATTGCTTTATCCTGGGTGGTATTGAACTTTGAGTGTTGTTAGTGCTGCATTCATCCAGGCAAGGACAGTATGCCATCACACTCCTGACTTTGCCTTTTAGTTAGTGCAAAGGCTTTGGGGAGTCAGGAATTGCCACAGAATACCCAACCTCTGACCTGCTCTTGTAGCTACAGTATTTACACGATTGGTCCAATTAAGTTTCTGCTCAGTGATACCCTTTAGGATGTTGATGGTGGGGAAATTCAGTGATGGTAATTCCATTGAATGTCAAGGAGAGGTGGTTAGACTTTTTCCTGGTAGAGATGATTGCTGCTTGGAGCTTGCTTGGTGCAAATACTACTTGCCATTTAGCCTCCCAAGTATGCATGCTGTCCAGGTCTTGCTGCACGTGGGCATGGACTGCTTCATTATCTGAGGAGTTGCAAATGGTAATGCAATTATTAGGAAACATCCCCACTTCTCCCCTTATGATAGTCAAGAAATTATAACTGGTTTATTAGATTAGTTCCAAATAATTGCATTGGATATTACTTCCTCCACAATAATCTTTATTAATGCAATATTCAATCGACTGGTTTCCTGAACATTTGTTATGATGATGAAACAACCTTTCTTTATTTCAGTGATTATGCTTGCCTGCAAGTCATTTTATAAGGTCAAAATGTGACTGATAGAATAACTCAGAGCCATAGATGACTCCATTAACTCGTGATTCTGAAGTGTATAAACTAAACGAAATACCCATGGGTAGGCTTAGAACACCACATACCAGGAAAGTGGGAGGGATTTGGTTTACTTAGCAGTCGGCTAGTATCCAGTGGACCTGCAGGCTGAGCTGGCCATTGCTAGCTCCTTGCTCTCAACTACACCGTTCTTTTCTGAAGAAATATAAAAAATAAAGATATTTAAAGATTTTGCCTCCTTTATAATTTACTCAGTGCTTGTAAATTTATAATTTTACAGTGGAACTCAGTGTAAACCATAAATAAATTACAAACTCATCAAACTCTGTTCTTTAAATGCTAGCATTACATAATGCTAGCATTTAAAGAACAGATAAGTTTTAAAAACAAGAGTAGAAAATGCTAGAAATACTTGCTGCAGGTCAGACAGCATGGCACAGTGGTTAGCACCACTGGCTTACAGCGCCAGGGACCCAGATTCGATTTCCAGCTTGGGTCACTGTCTGTGCGGACTCTACAGGTTCTCCTCGTGACTGCATCAGTTTCCTCCCACAGTCTGAAAGATGTGCTGGTTAGGTGCATTGGCCATGCTAAATTCTCCCTCAGTGTATCCGAACTGGCACCGGAGGGTGACGACTAGGGGATTTTCACAGTAACTTCATTGCAGTGTTAATGTAAGCCTACTTGTGACACTAATAAATAAATTTTAAACCTAAAGGATATATGGAGAGATATACAGAGTTAACGTTTCATAAAGGTTATGTCGTTTCATTTCTTTCAGATTTCTAGCATCTGCGGTACTTTGTTTAATGTTTTAAAAATTTTGTTTTTTATCCTTAGAAAGTTTTTTTTAAGATGAAGACAAGTCATAAAAAGAGTAAAGCAGAGAAAGGCCTAGTTTTGGGCCTCATTAAATGGGAATTTGAATATCGGGGTTGCCAATTAACCACCCCAGGATTGATACATCTCCTGGAATTTAGGAAGAAGGAACACTTGGGCAGACTAGAGGAAAAATTATAGGGGGAACCAAGATAAATTATGTGTTTTCCTGTTTAGGCTTTTCTGTTTAGTATCTTAGAACAATTTTGCCTGTTAGTCACAATGATGCTGGAGCTCGGAGATGATGTTTGTTTGACAGTCAGCAATCATCCAGTCAGCCGACAATCAGTCTGTTCACTTTCTGATTGGCGTGAGACGGTGTTGCATTGTGAGGTTGAATGCGTCAGTGACCAATGGAGAGAGTATGACTATAGGACATTTGGAGGTGGGAAGTCATGTGATGAAACCTCCAGGCCTCTGCCTCTAACCAGAGTTGGCAGCCAGCCATTTCCCTTAATAAATTGTCACAAGGTCAGATTGTTATTGCTGGTGGTAAATAATTGAAATCTAGTACAATGAACACCACCACTTGCATTACGAGGTTAATTTAACTGTCTGACATGGTCCCTGACTGCTGAGGAGAAATTTCTTCACTCAGAGGGAGGCCAACCTGTGGAATTCTCTACCACAGAAGGCTGTGGAGGCCAAGCCACTGAAGATATTTAGGAAGGAAATAGTAAAGATTTCTAGACTCTAAAGTTGTCAAGGGGTGTGGGGAGAGGGCTAGAGTATGGCATTGAGATAAAGGATCAGTTATGATCATGTTGAATGACAGAGCAGGTCGAAGGGCTGAATGGCCTATTCCTGCTACTATTTTCTACGTTTCTATGTACTTGCTGTGAAAAAATGTGCCTCAGGTGTGCCCAGAGGAGCTGTCAGGCAAGCAATGTTGGTCTAGAACAAAAACAGAAAATTCTGGAAAATCTCAGCAGTTCTGACAGCATCTGTGGAGTGAGAATAGAGTTAATGTTTCGAGTCAGGCTGTTGGTCTGGAATTTGGTTATACTGGCATTTCTGCCACAATCCATTTGAAATCGGCAAAACTAACGGCAAAGGGTCGGAACACTTGAAATGCAATTTACTATCAGTGAGTGGTGGTGACACAGTGGTTAACACTGCTGCCTCACAGCACATATCACTGCTTCCTCACAGTGCGAGGGACCCAGGTTTGATTCCCAGCTTGGGTCACTATGTGGCGTCTGCATGTTCTCCCCTTGTCTGCGTGGGTTTCCTTCAGTTATTTTAAAATCAGATTAATCACAATGGTGGACAAGACAGTGATGAAAACAATTTTTTTTGTGATTACTCCATTGTTAGCTGCATCATTCAAACTATCACCACCCTTAAACATATCATGGAATATTTCATAAAGCAAGCATCTGTTTTTAAAAACATTACCCAATTGCACTGGCTAATGGCAGATTCAACATTTGATGATTTCATGGGAACACTGGAAAAAGCTTATGAAACAAATACAATATACAAATACACCCAGATTGCCAAATGCATACAGTGTAGAATCTCTTCATTAAGTGTAAATTCATTCAAATTCCCGAACTGTTGTTTTGCTTTATATATATATATATAAAATATATATTAGGCTAGAAATTGGTCAAGATCATTTTTTGATGATGTATTTGCAATATCATTCACAACTTTTTGCTGTCTCCTCATTTAAATTAATGTTTCACATGTTTCTAACTGTCTGCCTCCTCATTAGGAGACTGAGCAGCATTCATAGAGAGCATATGTTAACCGATCCTCTTTAAGACAAAGTCTGTCACCCTTAAGGGGAAGCTGCAGTGAATCACAAGAGGCTGTTTCTGAATGCTTTGCTGCAATCCACCACCAACTTCTCACAGCGCTCAGTGCTTCATACCCCCATCACTCTGCAATTTCTAGCAATCAGATGCCTCTTGCCTCACATTCATCTGCGCCCCCCCCCTCCCCCCACCCCCTTGCCCTCTCACACTTAGCCAGCCTCACAGGTTGCAGCTTCCAGATACTTTCAGTAATTCAGCTACGACAAGCAGATCATCCAGAAAGACACAGGGTGGTAGTGATATTGTCACTGGGCTAGTAATCCAGAGAACCAGGGTAATGCTCTGGGGACCCGGGTTCGAATCCCATCACAGTCTACATGTGACTCCAGTGATGTGGTTGATTCTTAAGTGCCCTCTGGAATGGTGTGGCAAGCCACTCAGCTCAAGGGTAATTAGGGATGGATGATAAATGCTGGCCCCCAACCAGCAACACCAATGATTTTTAAAAAAAACTCTCTGTCACTCTATCTCTAGCAGAACGAGGAAGTACATAACAAGAGGTGGCAGTAGTGATCTGGTGGAGGACAGGCCCAACTGGATGACGCCACCTTATTGGCACGACCATTGGCACGACCATCGGCAACATTAAGGCCATCCAGATTGATGGTACGTTCCTGATCTTCTCAAATCCCACTTCACCCCTCATCCCATAACGTGGCATGAGGTGGAAGCTGCAGATTGAGTGACCATGAACATCTTGCTTTTCACCCATGCTCCTTCACTCACCTGTTAGGGCTGGAATCAGAGGAGCCCCATTACCCCACAGGTCGCAACTTTAATGTGAATGTTTAATTCACTCATATATTTACCTTCACTGCTGTTAGACCCAGGATAAAAGAGGCTTTAACCAAGCTTCTTTCAATAGACTCAGAAACAAGTTGTAAGAACTAGATAACACACAACTGTAATCTGGAAGTAGAACTATCTATCCCTTTTTTAAAAATACCCACACACACTCACATATAGACATGTGGACAAATAAATAAGGTCTCAGCAGGGGTGGGCTTTGAAGGGTAGGCTTTATACACTAAAAGATGAAGTTTGTAAGGTTTTGATGCTGTCAATCTAGAATTTGCTCCTGTGAAGATGGGCTGTTGGTCCTAATAAATATCTGGAGGTTCTCACCAAGGGAGCTTCAGTTTGGAGGAGAATGCAAAGCTGAATAAATTCTTCTCGTCCCAGCTTTTCAGGTTTCCAAATGGGGACAAGTTACACTCAGATGAGGATTGTCTGATTGCAGGTAGATAACCACACACGGAATTTCAGACAAGGCAGAGAGAGAGGGCAGCTTTTCTTCTCAGCCTATTCCCCAAAATAATCTAATTTCAAAAATAACCAGGCCAAAATAATTTCTGTCATATGATTTCCAGTAAATCACTAGCCTTTTCCAGTTTTCTCCCTATCGATTAAAATAATCATGGTATAAAAAGCACACAGCTCATTCCCTTTCAAGTACGGCACAGTGGCTGGCACTGCTGGCTCGCAGCGCCAGGGACCCGGGTTCAATTCCGGCCTTGGATCACTGTCTATATGGAGTTTGCACACTCTGTGTCTGTGTGGGTTTCCTCCGGGTGCTCCAGTTTCCTCCCACAGTCCAACGATGTGTGGGTTAGGTTGATTGGCCATGCTAAATTGCCCCTTATTATCAGGGGGACTAGCAGGGTAGATATGTGGGGTTATGGGGATAGGGCCTGGGTGGGAATGTTGTTGGTGCAGGCTCAATGGGTCGAATGGCCTCCTTTTGCATTGTAGAGATTCTATGATTCTACCATGCTGCTTAGATGATTCCTTGGAAAAGAGAAGGCGTGCTCCAAGTTCAAGGTGAACTTATAAACTTCTTTAAAAAATTCCAAATGTCCGTATAACATTGTGTCCTTCTGTATATGAAAAGAAAATTACAGTTTTGAAAGACAGGGAGCAGAATTTTTCAGCCCCCTCCCCCTGGTGGATCTTCCCATGGCAAAGGTGACTCACCATTGGTCACTCTTGAGATCTTCGGATCCCAAAAACGTTAATGGCAATTTGCCTGGCTCGCCCATCCTACAGCCAGGGAACCCACAGCGGGCGTTGGCTTCGGCAGAACCAAACAATCTGGCTGGTGGAAAGGGCTGGAAAATCCCGTCCATGATTTTTATACACCTCAAACATTCCGTATGCATTTTGGACTTGCAGATAGCCACGAACTGTTTTCTTATCAGCTGGTGATGCCCAGGCTGGCTATTTGTCCAGATTTTAAGGTAAAGTATATTTATTAGTCACAAGTAGGCTTGCATTAACACTGCAATGAAGTTACTGTGAAAATCACTCCTGTGTGATTTTGTTCTAATATAAATGCATGATTGTTCTGGCTTTTTTAAAAACCTTTCCCCAACACAAATACCTTAATTTGGATGAAAATTGTGCCTGGCTTGCTACCTTTCCGTTTGTCATTATTGTCTGGCTCTCCATTTGTGTGAATTTCTCCACACTCCCGGTGTCTGTTCGGGTACACTGAGGGAGAATTTAGCATGGCCAATGCACCTAACCAGCATGTCTTTTTGGATTGTGGGAGAAAACCAGAGCACCCGGAGGAAACCCATGCAGACATGGGGGGGCACATGCAGACTCTGCACAGACAGTCACCCAAGCAGGAATTGAACCCAGTCAAACCTCACTGCTGTGAGGCAGCAGTGCTAACCACTGTGGGTACTGTGCCGCCCCTTGTACCGCATGGTCCAATTTTTAGTTAGTCTGACCACTGTTTGATACTGGATAGCTTTATGCCTGCTATTCTGTGCTTAACCCACTTCCTGCAGTGAAGTACTGACAGGAGTCTGTGCTCTCTCCTTTCCTGGGCTGCAGCAGCCTCAAACTGATTGGAACACAGAAAACAGAGATTGGGCAGGATTTACCACGCAACCTTCCGTGGTTTTCATGGTGGCGGGTGGTGGCCCTCCATTGGTCAGCAGTGGGATATTCTGGTCCCTGTTATCAATGGGGTTTCCCGTTGAATGCACCCCTCGCTGCCATGGAATCCGTGGCGGGGGTGCACCATCAGCTGAACCAGAAGATCCCACCAGCGTGAACAGCCAGAAAGTTCCAGCCATTGGCTTTCATATTTTTTCCTCCACCAATCCATCTCCAACTTGCCATCTCTCACTTACTTACAATGGGACCTTTCCAATCTTGAAGCACAATTACATTATCTCTATACGCAAAGACATCCCTCGGTGTTGTGATGGTGTCCCGTATTAGTGGCCTCTGGCAGTGGCCACACCACTGGCACCCGAGGATGAAGGAGCAGAGGAAGAGCTGAGAAAGGGGCGCTCTCACAGTCACCAGCTCAGATACGGGCATTGAGCATACCTCAGAGGGTGAGAGAGTGTTTGGATCAGCTCGTGATGTATTCCCAGGCTCAAATGGGCCGCAGTCAGGCCCGAGGTAAAGACTGTGGACTACCTCACCAGGTGACAAGGTCACCAGGAGACTTCAGGGTCAAGTGAGGATTTCAGTGGATACAGGAACTGGATGATACACATGGAAATGTCTGGTCCATTGACGGACCTGCCAAAAAGCCTCTTATTATTGTCGAGGAGCGCAGAGGAGTCCAATGTCACAATCCACCCACTCTACATGTTTCTGAGGTTCTCCTCAGCCTGGTGATGAACACAGCCTGTGCAGATAGGAGCAATCCCCTGTCGGTTTTCCCTTGTCATTGGTGCTCTGGAGCCACATTTTGCAGCCAATATATTTTCAGCGAAATGGAATATGACTGGAGAAGCAAATGCAAACCTGAAGATCAAAAATACCATTGATGATTCAGCATTCTGCAGTGCGTTGATCAACTAGCTCATCTGGAACATTGCAATCAGCGTTGAAAACACTTTCTTCTTTGGAAGATTGAGTCAGTTTTTCTACTGTCAATTTAAAGTTTGACAGCAAGAATCAGCATTCTTTGAATTTACTTCAAACTCTTATAAAAGAAGCAATATTCCAGCAGGACTATCTCCAAGGATGTGCAGGTTAGGTTGATTGGCCATGATAAATTGACCCTCGTGTCAGGGGATTAGCAGGGTAAATATGTGGGGTTACGGGAATAGGGTCTGGGTGGGATTGTGGTCGGTGCAGACTTGATGGGCTGAATGGCCTCCTTCTGCACTGTCGGGATTCTATGGGGGGGGAGGGGAGGGGCGATTCTCCCAAAAGTGTTGAATTGGCAGGAAAACTGTTCTAAATCCCAACTGTTCTGTCAGTTCAGCTTCTCACCTGAATCTCCACACTCTGTGCACTGAAGAGTTCCCAGTCGTGAATATCATTAAAAACCCAGGGGTGTGGGGCCTATTCACGCCAGAGTTTGACAGTTCTGGAACTCCCATTTGCTGGCCAGCCCGATCGCTGACCAGTCCGTGACTCCCGCAGATCTGCCCCTCCAGGCCCCCCCACGGCCCGATTGTGGCCCCACAACAATTCCTGGGCCAGCCCTGAACCCCCCCGCCCTGAAGCGGCGCGATGTGCAGCTCACCCCTCCACCCCCCGAGGATTGGCGATTGCCCCACCCCCCTCACCCCGGCAGATCCCTCCCTCCCCGGTGATCCACCCCCCACAGGGTCAGAGCCCCTGGAGGCAGGCTCCCCCTTGGCTGACCATACCCCATCCCTCCAGCCCGCCCCAATCGCTGCCCTCCCTCCATCCCAGACCGATCCTGTCTGCAGAGTGGCAGTGGGACCCCCCCAACCCCACCGATCATATCAAGGGCCCGCCTCCTAGGCACCACCCAATGCCTGCTGAGCAGTCCCAAGGTGCCCCCTGGGCATGGGTGCTTTGCCCCTTGGGCAGTGCCGGGGGCACAGGCTGGCACTGCCAGGGTGCCCATGTCCTGGAGTTCCCCAAACATGGGGAACTAGTCTGAACCCTGCTGGAATGAAGTACTCCTGGCGGGGTGGGAGATTCAATCGGGACCTGAAAGGTCCCGATAATGAACAAATATACATATTTAAAATACATGCAGAAGAGTTTTAAATGACTTACGTGCCTTCCATAGAACCATAGAACCATAGAAAATTACAGCTCAGAAACAGGCCTTTTGGCCCTTCTTGTCTGTGCCGAACCATTTTTTGCCTAGTCCCACTGACCTGCATTTGGACCATATCCCTCCACACCCCACTCATCCATGAACCTGTCCAAGTTTTTCTTAAATGTTAAAAGTTTACCACTTTATCCAGCAGCTCATTCCACACTCCCACCACTCTCTGTGTGAAGAAGCCCCCCCTAATATTCCCTTTAAACTTTTCTCCTTTCACCCTTAACCCATGCCCTCTGGTTTTTTTCTCCCCTAGCCTCAGCGGAAAAAGCCTGCTTGCATTCACTCTATCTATACCCATCAAAATCTTATACACCTCTATCAAATCTCCCCCCAATCTTCTACGCGCCAGGGAATAAAGTCCCAACCTATTCAATCTCTCGCTATAACTCAGCTTCTCAAGTCCCGGCAACATCCTTGTGAACCTTCTCTGCACTCTTTCAACCTTATTTACATCCTTCCTGTAACTAGGTGACCAAAACTGTACACAATACTCCAAATTCGGCCTCACCAATGCCTTATATAACCTTACCATAACACTCCAACTTTTATACTCGATACTCCGATTTATAAAGGCCAATGTACCAAAGGCACTCTTTACGACCCTATCCACCTGTGACGTCACTTTTAGGGAATTCTGTACCTGTATTCCCAGATCCCTCTGTTCAACTGCACTCTTCAGAGTCCTACCATTTACCCTGTACGTTCTACTTTGGTTTGTCCCTCCAATGTGCAATATCTCACACTGGTCTGCGTTAAATTCCATTTGCCATTTTTCAGCCCATTTTTCTAGTTGGTCCAAATCCCTCTGCAAGCTTTGAAAACCTTCCTCACTGTCCACTACACCTCCAATCTTTGTATCATCAGCAAACTTGCTGATCCAATTTACCACATTATCATCCAGATCATTGATATAGATGACAAACAACAATGGACCCAACACCGATCCCTGCGGCACACCACTAGTCACAGGCCTCCACTCAGAGAAGCAATCCTCCACAACCACTCTCTGGCTTCTTCCATTGAGCCAGTGTCTAATCCAATTTACTACCTCCCATGTATACCTAGCGACTGAACCTTCCTAACTAACCTCCCATGAGGGACCTTGTCAAAGGCCTTGCTGAAATCCAGGTAGACAACATCCACCGCCTTCCCTTCATCCACTTTCCTGGTAACCTCCTCGAAAAACTCTAATAGATTGGTCAAACATGACTTACCACGCACAAAGCCATGTTGACTCTCCCTAATAAGTCCCTGTCTATCCAAATAGTTGTAGATCCTATCCCTTATCACGCCTTCCAATAACTTGCCCACCACCGACGTCAAACTTACTGGCCTATAATTTCCTGGATTTCTTTTGGAACCTTTTTTAAACAACGGAACAACATGAGCCACCCTCCAATCATCTGGCACCTCCCCCGTGAATACTCACATTTTAAATATGTCTGCCAGGGCCCCTGCAGGTTCAACACTAGCTTCCCTCAAGGTCCGTGGGAATACCCTGTCTGGTCCTGATGATTTATCCACTCCGATTTGCCTCAAGACAGCGAGCACCTCCTCCCCTTTAATCTGTAAAGGTTCCATGACCTCCTTACCTGTTTGCCCTATTTCCGTAGACTCCATGCCCATTTCCTCAATAAATACGGATGCAAAAAAACCATTTAGTATCTCCCCCATCTCTTTTGGTTCCATACACAGTGTACCACTCTGGTCTTCAAGAGGACCAATTTTATCCCTCACTATCCTTTTGCTCCTAACATACCTATAGAAGTTCTTTGGATTTTCCTTCACTCTGTCTGCCAAAGCAACCTCATGTCTTCTTTTAGCCCTCCTGATTTCCCTCTTAAGTAGCTTCTTGCACTTTTTATACTCCTCGAGCATCTGATCTGTTCCTTGCTGCCTGTACATTTCATACAACTCTCTCTTCCTCTTAATCAGTGTTACAATCTCCCTCGAGAACCAAGGTTCCTTATTCCTACTTACTTTGCCTTTAATCCTGACAGGAACATACAAACTCTGCACTCTCAAAATTTCTCCTTTGAAGGCCCCCTACTTTCCATTTACATCCTTGCCAGAGAACAGCCTGCCGGTTTCCAGCGTGGTCTGGCCGGCGACTGTTCGCCGGCTCTGGGAGATATGCATGCGTTCCCGGCACAGGTGCAAATCCCTGTTCAAGGCCACAGATGCGCGTCTCCCACTGTGTCCCGACAGAAACGTTGCAGGTCGCAATGGGAGAATCCCAGCCTATGATTCTATGATTCCAACAATGTTCACTGAATACAAATACTTTGGCTATCTGGCTGTAAATAGCATGAAGCAGGATGTGATGTGTGTTGTGCCCAGTGCCAGTAGCAGATTAAGGCTCAATTGGATAATCCACAAGAGAGCTTGAGGTTCATGGTACATGATTATCCGTCACCCAATTAAGTGGAGCCAAACAGTGTACAATTCCAGGATTATAATTGACAGCCTAGAGCTGAAAACACAGTTGTGTGGTGTGACAGTTTAAAAAAATTATTCGTTTATGGAATTTGGACATCGCCGGCTGGGCATTTATTGCCCATTCGTAATTGCCCTTGAGAAGATGGTGGTGAGCTGTCTTCTTGAACTGCTGCTGTCCCTGAGGTACACCCACGGTGCTGTTAGAAAGAGAGCTCTAGGATTATGATCCAGTGACAGTGAAGGGACAGCAATATATTTCAGGATGGTGTATGGTTTGGAAGAAAGCTTTCAGGTGGTGATGTTCCCATGTGGCTGCTGCCCTAGTCCTCCTAGAATGCAGTTAATTTGGAAGGTGTTGTCGAAAGAACTTTGTAGATGGCAAAAATGGCTGCCACTGTGCATTAGTGGTGGAGGGAATGAATGTTTAAGATGGTGGATGGGCGCCAATCAAATGGGCTGCTTTGTCCTGGATGGTGTTGAGCTTCTTGGAGCTGCATTTATCCAGGAAAGTGGAGAGTATTCCACAACAGTCCTGACTTGTGCTTTTTAGAAGATGGACAGGCTTTGGGAAGTCAGGAGGTGAGTAACTTTCTGCAGAATTCCCAGTGTCTGACCTGCTCTTGTAGCCACAGTACTTATATGGCTGGTCCAGTTTCGTTTCTGGTCAACGGCAACCCTCAAGGTGATAGAGGAGGATTCAGCAATGGTAATGTTATTGAATGTCAAGAGGAGATGATTACCTTCTCTCTTGTTGGAGATGGTCATTGCCTGGCATTTGTGTGGTATGAATATTACTTGCTACTTATCAGCCCAGCCTTGAATTTATTCCAGGTCTTGCTGTATTTGGGCATAGACTGTTTCAGAATCTGAGCAGTCACGAATGGTGCTGAACACTGTGCAATCATCAGCGAACATCCCCACTTCCAATCGTATGATGGAAGGAAGGTCAGTGATGACACAGCTGAAAATGGTTGGGCACAGGTCTGAGCAGAAGACCTAAACTTGTGCAAGACCAGCAGCCCTTAAAGAGGTGCAGTGAGATAGTAGAGCGGCACAGTGGTTAGCACTGCTGCCTCACAGCGCCGGGGACCCGGGTTCGATTCTTGGCTTGAGCCACTGTCTGTGTGGAGTTTGCACATTCTCCCCGTGCCTGCGTGGGTTTCCTCCGGGTGCTCCGGTTTCCTCCCATATTTCAAAGATGTGTGGGTTAGGTGGATTGGTCATGCTAAAATTGTCCCTTAGTGTCAGGGGGACTAGCTCGTGTAAATGCATGGGGATACGGCCTGGGTGGGATTGTGGATTGTTGGCAAAATTCTAGAATCCATCGTTAAGGATGAGATTTCTAAATTCTTGGAAGTGCAGGGTCGGATTAAGACAAGTCAGCATGGATTTAGTAAGGGGAGGTCGTGCCTGACAAACCTGTTAGAGTTCTTTGAAGAGATAACAAATAGGTTAGACCAAGGAGAGCCAATGGATGTTATCTATCTTGACTTCCAAAAGGCCTTTGACAAGGTGCCTCACGGGAGACTGCTGAGTAAAATAAGGGCCCATGGTATTCGAGGCAAGGTACTAACATGGATTGACGATTGGCTGTCAGACAGAAGGCAGAGAGTTGGGATAAAAGGTTCTTTCTCAGAATGGCAACCGGTGACAAGTGGTGTCCCGCAGGGTTCAGTGTTGGGGCCACAGCTGTTCTCTTTATATATTAACGATCTAGATGACGGGACTGGGAGCATTCTGGCCAAGTTTGCCGATGATACAAAGATAGGTGGAGGGGCAGGTAGTATTGAGGAGGTGGGGAGGCTGCAGAAAGATTTAGACAGTTTAGGAGAGTGGTCCAAGAAGTGGCTGATGAAATTCAACGTGGGCAAGTGCGAGGTCGTACACTTTGGAAAAAAGAATAGAGGCATGGACTATTTTCTAAACGGTGACAAAATTCATAATGCTAAAGTGCAAAGGGACTTGGGAGTCCTAGTCCAGGATTCTCTAAAGGTAAACTTGCAGGTTGAGTCCGTAATTAAGAAAGCAAATGTAATGTTGTCATTTATCTCAAGAGGCTTGGAATACAAAAGCAGGGATGTACTTCTGAGGCTTTATAAAGCACTGGTTAGGCCCCATTTGGAGTACTGTGAGCAATTTTGGGCCCCACACCTCAGGAAGGACATACTGGCACTGGAGCGGGTCCAGCGGAGATTCACACGGATGATCCCAGGAATGGTAGGCCTGACATACGATGAACGTCTGAGGATCGTGGGATTATATTCATTGGAGTTTAGGAGGTTGAGGGGAGATCTGATAGAAACTTACAAGATAATGAACGGCTTAGATAGGATGGACGTAGGGAAGTTGTTTCCATTAACAGGGGAGACTAGGACGCGGGGGCACAGCCTTAGAATAAAAGGGAGTCACTTTAGAACAGAGATGAGGAGAAATTTCTTCAGCCAGAGAGTGGTGGGTCTGTGGAATTCATTGCCACAGAGGGCTGTGGAGGCCGAGACGTTGAGCGTCTTCAAGACAGAAATTGATAAATTCTTGATTTCTCGAGGAATTAAGGGCTATGGGGAGAGAGCGGGTAAATGGAGTTGAAATCAACCATGATTGAATGGTGGAGTGGACTCGATGGGCCGAATGGCCTTACTTCCGCTCCTATGTCTTATGGTCTTATGGTCTTATGGTGGTCGGCGCAGACTCGATGAGCTGAATGGCCTCTTTCTGCACTGTAGGATTCTATGATTCAAGGAACACTCTGGTTGTTTCTGGCAATGTTATTGTGTCCAGAAGTTTGAAATAATCATACTATTTTACACAGATACTGCAGCTTACATTGAGTGTATTTTCCAGTTATACAGATTGTAGTGAAGTGGTGAGTTATGTGGCGTTCTGGACATATGTTTATACATACACATCACAAAATAGACTCCAAAGCCTATAGCAATATAACAGGGGCTGAAATTGTGTACACAACATTTGGTGACTTTCAGAAAAGTTTGAATGGCAAAAAAGCAAGAGAACCGATCCTCAGCTTTTCAGATGCTGAGCTTCAGTCATTGGTGTAGGATGTTGACCAGAAAAGAGATCTACTTTTCCACCAGGAGGTGAGGAGACCTTGTAGACGAGCTGTCAGCAGGTAATGACAGCAGGTAGCTATGCACTGTTACTAAAGCCCCTTGTCTGGTGTAGTCAGAGGGTGTCCAGTAACAACCAATAGCTTCCTAATATCCAGCACCATTCCTTGCAAACATTAGTAACTTCAATGATTCAATGATCTTCCAAAAAACCCAATCCTCCTACAGATTATGCAAGAGCCAGTAGATAATAATAACCAAATGACCTGCAGGTTGGAGAGATCCCTTCAAGCAGAGCTGGTTAGTAGGACCGGGTAGTTCCTGTTGTACCTGAGTGCACGTTCTGCTGGTATGTTTACGACAGGATGTTATCTTAGGCTGCAAGGTCGAAAATGGTAGGTCATTCATCAAATCAGCATTAGATATGGGCTGCTGTCACAACCTCCCAATCCACATATCTCCCGTGTGCGTAACAGCATGGCGATCACATGGGCCATGTCGGGAATGCTGGGGAGTGGCTCCTCTACCCCACTATTTCTCACCTCAAGTGGTACCCACTACCCCAAAACTACGGGCACGACAGAACTGAGCATTGGGACCATTGCCTTGGCATTAGTTCTTTATTTGTCATTCATACCAAGGCAAGAGCCACTTCTTGCCTTCAAACAACCGCGCAACCTCAAACCCCCCACTTCTTGCCTTCAAACAACCGCACAACCTCAAACAGACCATTGTCCGCAGCGAACTACCCAGCCTTCAGGAGAACAGTGACCATGACACCACACACCCTGCCACAGCAACCTCTGCAAGACATGCCGGATCATCGACACGGATGCCATCATCTCACGTGAGAACACCATCCATCACGGTACACGGTACATACTCTTGCAACTCGGCCAACGTTGTCTACCTGATACACTGCAGGAAAGGATGCCCCGAGGCATGGTACATTGGGGAGACCATGCAGATGCTATGACAATGGATGAATGAACACTGCTCGACAATCACCAGGCAGGAGTGTTCTCTTCCTGTTGGGGAACACTTCAGCAGTCACAGGCATTCAGCCTCTGATCTTCGGGTAAGTGTTCTCCAAGGCGGCCTTCACAACACACGACAACGCAGAATCGCTGAGCAGAAACTGATAGCCAAGTTCCGCACACATGAGGACGGCCTCAACAGGGACCTTGGGTTCATGTCACACTATCTGCAACCCCCACGACTTGCCTGGGCTTGCAAAATCTCACTAACTGTCCTGGCTGGAGACAATACACATCTCTTTAACCTGTGCTTAACCCTCTCTCCACTCACATTGTCTGTACCTTTAAGACTTGATTACCTGTAAAGACTCGCATTCCAACCATTATTTTGTAAATTGAGTTTGTGTCTTTATATGCCCTGTTTGTGAACAGAACTCCCACTCACCTGATGAAGGAGCAGCGCTCTGAAAGCTTGTGGCTTGTGCTACCAAATAAACCTGTTGGACTTTAACCTGGTGTTGTGAGACTTCTTACAGGTTGTTATGGCCACTGCTGTCATCTGACTGCTAATAAATCGTGCCATCTTGCAGTTATTCATTGACTTCTCCTACTTAAATTCTAATATTGTTTCCTTAATGTTAGTGCAACCAGAACCGTGTCTCTGCTCAGATCAGAGGTAACTGTAACTATGAAACAATTTTATTTGCCAAGTCCATCTGGGCTTGCAGAGCGGGGGAGATGCTGACCTGTTTGATTTCCTTAAGTTGTTCTTCTGAAAAAAAACAATGCCAGGTGTCTGCTGCATGGCCTGCTGCCTGGCTAATTAGTGGCCAATTTTGCCATCTCACACTGGACGATTCTCTCAAATCATTATTTACTTATGCTTTTTTAAAAATTGAACGCCATCTGAACAGTTGATCTCCATTCCCCCAAATCTTGTATTGCTATTTTCCAAAACCTTCAATACAATACAAAATACATTTTAGTGTACTCAGATTGAAATTGTTAATTCCCCACTTTTTTGAATATGTATATTTACCCTGTTACAGAATCATAGAGCAATACAGCATGGAAACAGACCCTTCAGCCCAACCAGTCCATGCTGACCATGGTGCCCTCCCAGCTAGCCCCAATTGCCTGCGTTTGGCCCATATCCCTCTAACCCTTTCCCATCCATGTACTTATCCAAATGCTTTTAAATGTTGCTATTGTACCTGCCTCAACTACTTTCTCTGGCAGCTCATTCCAAATGCACATCACCCCCTGTGTGAAGAAGTTGCCCCTCAGGTCTCCTTTAAATCTCTTCTCTCTCACCTTAAACCTATGCCCTTTACCTTCAGATCCCGCTCCCCTCGGAAAAGACTATGTGCGTTCACCCTACCTATGCCCCCCATGATTTTGTACACCTCAATAAGATCACCCCTCATGCTCCTATGTTTCAAGGAATAAAGTCCTAGTCTGGCTAACCTCTCCCTATAACTCAGGCCACTAGTCTTGGCAACATCCTTGTAAATTTTCTTTGCATTCTTTCCAGTTCATCAATGTCTTTCCTATAACAGGGTGACCAAAACTGAGCACAATAACGGTACACAATTATACTTGGGGAAAGAAACAGTTTGAAAAATATTGATGCTTTTCTATTGGACACTTATCTGTGTCCTCTGATTGGACCAGTTGCCACATTATACAACAATGCACTGATAAAAAATACCCGCTTTTTCAAAAATGAGATAAAATGAAATAATAGAGATAACCATTTGTGATAATTTGATAGGTTTTGTCCTGACTAAAAATTGAAACTTAAATTAAGTCCAAAGATGTGCAGGTTAGGTGGATTGGCCATGGTAAATTTCCCCATAGTATCCAAAGATGTGTAGGTTAGGGGGATTAGCAGGGTAAATGCATGGGGTTACAGGGATAGGGTGGAATGCTCTCAGAGAGTCAGTGCAGACTCGATGGGCTGAATGGCCTTCTGCTGCACTGTAGGGATCTACAATTCTATGAACTCCAGTATTTCTCTCCACTACTTCAGCAGGTTTGATGGTGATCTCTTTAATAAGAGTGCTTTCTATCCAAGTGTCGAGTACTGCCCCAAGGATTCCTTGCTGGAGCTCACATTCTGAAACTTGGCCATATCAAATTTTACTCTTCAGATGGCAGTACCCCAGGAGCCAAATTAATTAAGTAATTTTGAAGTAGCTCTTCGGGTGAATGGTCACAGTCCTGTTTATTTGGTCTGTAAAATCTAACTTTAGGAAGCTGAATGAACAGTATGAATCTGCTCAATCCCTGTATGGAATTTTTAAACATTTTGAAAGAATGAACTGGAACTTCCTGACAGTGAACCTAATGAGCAGCATTGTACACTTATATCAGAAATTGAACCAATTATCAAATGATCCTTCTCCTTTCTTTTCATGTTATGTGTAGTTAGAATCATAGGGGTGGCACAGTGGCACAGTATTTAGCTCTGCTGCCTCACGTGTCTGCATGGGTTTCCCCCAGGTGCTCCAGTTTCCTTCCACATTCCAAAGACGTACAGGTTAGGTGGATTGGCCATGCTAAATTGCCCCTTAGCGTCAGGGCTATCAGGTTAAATATGTGAGGTTATAGGGATAGGGACTGGGTGGGACTGTTGTCAGTGCAGGCTCGATGGGCTGAATGGCCTCCTTATGCATTGCAGGAATTCTTTGAATCTAGTTAGCTCAAACAGTTGCTTAAACTATGATAATTAACTCAAGAATCTGTGGATTTTAGGTTGTCTACCATTTCAAAGTTAAATCTTCCCATAAGATCAAGAAGTGATATTAGCATTCTCCTAACATAGGCTTTGTTTTGATTAATCCTCATTTTGCTTATCTCGATTTACCATTCTGCCAGTTGCTGACTTGTGCAGTTTGCTTATTGAAATTGTGCTTCATTGGTTGTAAAAGGCTTTGGTATCCTGAGGTCATGAAACTCTCTTTCTTTTTATAGCTATTGATGTCACTTTAAGTAAGCGTGCAAAACTTTTAATACAACAGAGTCTAAAGTGGGCTTTGTAGCTTCTTTTTGTTTTAACGTGCTGTGTGGCAACTCAATACTCAAAAATAGGATCTGGGATGTACTTCTAATGGAAAATGCACCTTAGTAAAGGGTTTTGCACATGTATACCCAACAACCGCAGAGCAGGTAGATCATAACGTTAATCAGTGTGCAACACTTATTTAATCCCAGAACTGCCCGTTTCAATTCCCACATTCAGATTTGGCACGGGCTTGGAGGGCCGAAGGGCCTGTGTTGTACATTTCTTTGTTCTTTTCTTTGTTTCTCACACTAGCCAATGCCCTGTCTTAATCTTGTACAGACACATCAAACAGTACAAAGGACAGCCTCCAAACCCTGCCAGCATAATTTAAAGGCATGTGGGACTACTTACATTTTAGTTGCTAGATTACTTTTGTAATGGTTGTTTGTGCAATTCTCCATGTCTTTGGAGTTTTCCTGACCTAGGCTGAAGTGTAAATAGTCTACATGGAGTGATCTGGTTGGAAAAGTACTTTTCCCTTCATTTAAACCTTGCGCTGGAACAAATTGCTTCCAGGCATGGGTGGTTGTTAAGGCTTCCATGAAGGGAGGCCATGAGGAGCAGGACAAGCTTCTCAAAGTGGAGGAGAAGGAGGGGATGAAGGAATCTTAGCAGAATGCCATATCTGCTGAGGGCAATTTGCTTATCTCAACTTCAGTGTTGGCCAATATCTGAGAACCTTTACTTCATTATTCGGTCATGACAGGGGTCTCTTAATGCTGCAGCCACAACTGCAACCTCAAAGCGGGGCAAGGATATTATTGCCAGTGGCTGCCAAGGTTACTGTGACTCTTAGCTTTTATGCAGCTGGTTCCTTCCAGAATACTGCTGAAGATACGAGCAATATCTTGTAGTTTGTCACACACACTGCTGCTTAAGCATCTGAGTATTTACGCACAGAGGAACTGTTTAATGTTATTCCTTGAAAATATCAGAGCATGTTCACATATGCCCACCCACTCCTGAAAGTATCACAGCTCAGATTCACTTCGCAAAATCCTCCCACTACCTTTTGCAGCCGCAGTCTCGCCTTTAAGAGGTGCAGGCTATCCTTAAGAATTGTTAACTACTGACTAATATGGGCAGACGATGAACAGAGTGGGTAATGCTGGCTGAATACAGCAATCATGCAATGAAGAAGACAGCAGTACTTTAACACAATAAGGATTTATAGTTATTTGGAGAGTAATGAATTGATAGGTGATAGTCAGCATGGTTTTGTGGCAGGTAGGTCGTGCCTTACTAACCTTATTGAGTTTTTTGAGAAAGTGACCAAGGAGGTGGATGGGGGCAAGGCAGTGGACGTGGTATATATGGATTTTAGTAAGGCGTTTGATAAGGTTCACCATGGTAGGCTTCTGCAGAAAATGCAGATGTATGGGATTGGGGGTGATCTAGGAAATTGGATCAGGAATTGGCTAGCGGATAGGAAACAGAGGGTGGTGGTTGATAGTAAATATTCATCATGGAGTGCGGTTACAAGTGGTGTACCTCAGGGATCTGTTTTGGGGCCACTGCTGTTTGTAATATTTATTAATGATCTGGATGAGGGTATAGTTGGGTGGATTAGCAAATTTGCTGATGACACCAAAGTCGGTGGTGTGGTAGACAGTGAGGAAGGGTGCCGTAGTTTGCAGGAAGACTTAGACAGGTTGCAAAGTTGGGCCGAGAGGTGGCGGATGGAGTTTAATGCGGAGAAGTGTGAGGTAATTCACTTTGGTAGGAATAACAGATGTGTTGAGTATAGGGCTAACGGGAGGACTTTGAATAGTGTGGAGGAGCAGAGGGATCTAGGTGTATGTGTGCATAGATCCCTGAAAGTTGGGAATCAAGTAGATAAGGTTGTTAAGAAGGCATATGGTGTCTTGGCGTTTATTGGTAGGGGGATTGAATTTAGGAGTCGTAGCGTTATGTTGCAACTGTACACAACTCTGGTGCGGCCGCACTTGGAGTACTGTGTGCAGTTCTGGTCCCCACATTACAGGAAGGATGTGGAGGCTTTGGAGAGGGTGCAGAGGAGGTTTACCAGGATGTTGCCTGGTATGGAGGGGAGATCCTATGAGGAGAGGCTGAGGGATTTGGGATTGTTTTCGCTGGAAAGGCGGCGGCTAAGAGGGGATCTTATTGAAACATATAAGATGATTAGAGGTTTAGATAGGGTGGATAGTGATAGCCTTTTTCCTCTGATGGAGAAATCCAGCACGAGGGGGCATGGCTTTAAATTGAGGGGGGGTAGTTATAGAACCGATGTCAGGGGTAGGTTCTTTACCCAGAGGGTGGTGAGGGATTGGAATGCCCTGCCAGCATCAGTAGTAAATGCGCCTAGTTTGGGGGCGTTTAAGAGATCCGTAGATAGGTTCATGGACGAAAAGAAATTGGTTTAGGTTGGAGGGTCACAGTTTTTTTTTTAACTGGTCGGTGCAACATCGTGGGCCGAAGGGCCTGTTCTGCGCTGTAATGTTCTATGTTCTATGTTCTATGTTCTATGAGGTGTGGATTAATTGTGCACTGCAACCATTTGCAAGAATTAGCCAAATGAAACACCCAACATATCTTAATTACAGAGCCCACTTTTATAAAAGCCTAACATACCCAACCACAGCGCTTCCTACGTTATCCATAGATATTGAATATTGAGCAGTTGCATTAGTTTTTCATCACAGCTAGATATGGATTGGTTGGTTGCAAGAACTGCATGCAGCTAATGACACATCCCTTTGCAATGTGAATAACAATGTGTTCCGGTTTCTGAAATCTTTTACTATCCCTAACACTGCAGTGATACTAATTCAAACCAGGATTTACAGTACCTATTGGGAGGTGGCAGTTCCTGCTTTTCTGTCAGTTTCTCAGATATATGTGCAAAGCTTTATTCCTCAACAGTAAACTGGAACTGTATCGAAAGCACCTTTAAAGCAACTTTTGCTTGAGTTTGTAAAAGCCCAGTCAGATGCAAACACTTTTTAATTCCAGTCTCACTCTGCACCAAATGAGACATGACAGTGTACTAGAGTTTTATCCTATGAATTATCCAAGTTAACTTGTGACAGATGCATTGCTACAAAGTGGGAATGCCGATATGCTGAGTTCCGTGAATGGGTCGAGAGTCCAAACCACCCGTAACCAGTCCAAAGATGTGTAGGTTAGGTGGATTAGTCATGGTAAATGTGTGGGGTTATGGGGGTAGGACAGAGGAATGGGCCTGGGTAAGATGCTCTTTCAGAGAGTCGCGCAGATTTGATGGGCTGAATGGCCTCCTTCTGCACTGTAGGGATTCTAACAGTTCAGAAAGAAAGCTAGGGCAGCATCGCCACACCAAAACTCACCTGGAATCTGACAGAAGATTTCTGAAAGTTACACATATTTCTGTATTTACACCCTGCAATGGCATCGCTAATTTTAGAAAATAAATTCTTAAACCGTAGAAATAAATAAATGGATTTATTTTGAAAGTGGAGTTGTTTAATGAGCTAAGCAATAGTTGGCACATCACCTCAGCAATTTTCCTCTCTGTCGCCTCCAGTAATCTGGATACCACAGCCAGCAAATAAAGTCTGTCGTTCAAAGTATGATGTTTTGTTTCCTTCCAGAAAAACAGTCACCGAGGAAATGAGCTGATCCAGCAGATTAAAGGATCGACTTGAATACGTGATCAGAAAGTCAGTTCAACAGAAGATCCATGGACTGAATTCTCCGGGCCCCTGGGAGAGGTGGCAGGGGATAGAATGGCAGGGTGAGTAGGAAGGAAAATAGTGGGAAGCTGCATCAGGATGGCTCCTTGACACACTTGCACTTCGAGGGGAGAGGAACATCCCGGGGAGGATAGGGAAAAAAGTTAGTAACTCGCTCCAACGAGCTGGGCAGCTGGTTATGTCATTTAAGAGCCATTCAGGGCCTTTTTCCCATGGAGATAGGATCTACCTGCCATTCAGAAGAATTCAGGGAACAGGCTGTGGGCTATCTCCAGCTGCCTCTCATATTTCACCCCCCCCCCCTCCCCCAGCTAGCCAAAGCTATGGGGAAAATCTGCCCACAGCCAGGACTGCTGAGCATTTCCCCCCACAGAATGAGGGCCGTCTGTCATAACACTTAATTTTAGCACTCATGAGGCAACATGCCTACTCTGTAATAGGAACAGAAGTTGCCAAAAGCTCTCAGCAGAATCTCTAGAGAGAGAAAAACAGAGTTATGTTTTGAGTCGGCTTGACTCTTTTTTAGGGCCTACTTTGCAACCTCTTTTTTTAGTTTATTTATGAGTGTCACAAGTAGACTTACATTAACACTGCAATGAAGTTACTGTGAAAATCCCCCAGTCGTCACACTCCTGTTCGGCTAAAATAAGGGAGAATTTAGCATGGCCAATGCACCTAACCAGCATGCCTTTCAGACTGTAGGAGGAAACCGGAGCACCCGAAGGAAACCCATGCAGACACAGGGAGAACGTGCAAACTCCACACAGTCAGTGACTCATGCTGGGAATCGAACCCACGTTCCTCGTGCTGTGAGGCAACAGTGCCACCATACTGTCCCTCTTTAGATGTAGTGCTCATAAACCAGTGTTAATCAGATACCAGAGTATGTCACACTTTGTCCACTAACCAAGTCCCGTGCCTAGAGTCCAAGGTAGAAGGACTCATCTCAGAACAGTCCCCCAATTATATTGGCAACACTCACCTCCATCTCACCCACAGCCTCGGACACTTCTATTGACCCTCCTGCCATCCCTAAATTGGACTGCACTCCTGGAGTTGTCCTCCTAATTGCCACCATTTGGGAAAACTGCACAAGTGGGCAGGACTTGGAGATCACTGGGGTCAGGAGCACCCTGGGCTCCCAAAGTAAGAATCAGGCCCATGTCTCCGGCAGGACATACAAGCTTCACTGCAGAGTTTTGTATCAAATTTATAGGTTGGTGCCTTATTCAGGGGTGACCCCTATCAATCCACCATTCTCCTGTTAAGAGAAAAATGACTCCCCCTCCCATATTATAGACAGTACTATATAGTTATCTATCACTTGCTGAACTAAGGTTGTTAGGATCATATTTTAGGCTGTGAATATTTCTGCTTTTGCCCGTAAGCATAAAAACCCAGCTATCACTGTTCTTCACCCGATAACCGAGATTAAATTCATCATATCGGCTCCGACAGGGATGGTTGTTATGCTGTCACATTTTACTACTTAATTAGAAGTCTTGCATCCAGTTTAAAACTCACAATTCAAAATGTCACACATAAAGAAGTATAGGTCACGTTATCGGTCACATTTCACCTGACTGATTCAAACATCATTCAAAGAACAAAGCAAATAATCACGGTTAACTGATTGATGCTGATATGACTAACTAGGTAAGGCAACTAAGAATGAGAAATGAACTAACTACAAAACAAAACACATTATGCTGATAAGAAAAGCAGAAAAGACCATGCAGGGAGCAGAAAGGGAACCAATATCTATTCTTATTTTAAAAAATTACAAAAATATTTTTCAAGTGCTTTCAGCCACAATCCTCTTGGCTTCAAGAGAAAGTATTAAAAGCAAAATGTCACATGTAACAAAGTTAAATATTCGACCCTAAAAAATGTTAACTTAGCCGTGGAATTGCCTTTGTTTTAAATTTCTAAAATTTCCCCAACAGGCCTGTCATTCTCAGTTGCTGCTATATTCCCAGCACAATCAGTATAATCACTGCGATTGGAAGTTAACTATCTAAGTACAGAGACTCTGCCTTGAACTCTGGCTTCTTATTGCATGGATTTCTTTTGTGACTTAAATGTAGATGTGCTTATGGAGAGCTCAATTTTGTAGCAAAACCAACTCCATTTAGCGTTAGCAAGGGTGTAAAATTCTACAATGCAACAGTTGATAAAAGATGCAGTGCTTCAAAGTGCAGAGGATCTTACAAATGTAATAGGCCACAGTGCAGCAAAACCAAAAGCACAGGCCGAAATCTTCCATCCTTGTTGGCGGCTGGGATTTTCCAGCGCTGCTGACAGTGAATGGAGTTTTAGCTGGAACACCAAATTTTCTGTTCTCGCTCCCAACGGGTCCCACCAGTGTCACTGTTACTTGACCAGACAAACTGCAACTGAGTGTGGTGAACCACAGATGGTTACCACTATGGGTACTGAACCATAGATGGTTATCACTATGGGTACTTGTACATAGGTTACTCTTGTTACTGTTGGGGTTAGGATTGGGGTGTTCCACCTGTTAGCATTGTTCTGTGGTACACTCCGGTTGGCTCCGCCTTCCTATAGGAGTATAAAGGTCACTGCACTTCCTAGTGACCCTTTAGTCTGGGATTGTATTGTTAAGCAGTGTGCTCCATTCTTGTTGCGAATAAAAGCCTTTATTCCCGGGTACGATCCAGCCTCCCGAGTGAATTAATCGCGCATCACTGAGAGCTGCCCACATCTGCTCAATGTGGGGAGGGGGCACAGAGAAGTGACGCTGTGAGAGTTTGTGGCATGCTCCAACTGCCCTTTAAATTACAAGGAAGAAACAGTCCTTCAAAGACACATTCTGATTTTCTCATCAGACTAAAACACTTCTCAAAGGAATCCCTGATTGGAAATCAAATTAAGAGGAGAGAATTTTCTCTCAGAACAACTGCCAGCCCAGTTTGCCTTACCCCGGCATGAGTAAACTAATACGCCGGCGTCAAAGTAACTAGCCAACAGCACTGGCTTACCAAAAGGGCATTCGTTTACCTACTAATCTGGATCCTGCTTTAGTGGTGATAATGTTTTCGAGTATTCTCCATGACAAGCTGGCAGTCCCAGCTATGGGGGCAAGGGTGGTGAGGGAACAGGATGAACAAGCCAGGGGCATCAGCCTCTTCCCACTGCAGGACAAACTGCGGTGGGGGTGGGCAAGTAGGTGCAAGGAACTGTGCCCATGGCATTATGTCCAATTTTACACCCGCTGCCCACTTGCCAACCCGCCCCAGTGATAGGAGGGATGTTAAAATTAAGCTCGTAATATTTACACAAGGCCTTCAGCACAAAATGCCCCAAGCTGCTTCACCGCAGTGATTAGCGTAGAGAATTGAACATTGAGCAATATAACAGGATATCAGGACAAAAGCAAAATACTGCAGATATTGGAAATCAGAAATAAAAACAGAAAATACTGGAAGTAGTCAGCAAGACAGATAGCATTTGTTGTGAGATATAAGGAGAATTAGCTGGCTGAATTTTCCCTGAGGTGTGAGAGCTGATAATACAGTGGGGGTCGGCATCAAGAGGGGAGCCAGATGTCTTCCCATCACCATGGCATATTACCAGTGGCAGGAACCTCAGAGGTACATGGAATAATGGGAAGGTGGGAAATAGGAGGGGGCCACGGATAGATCCTTGGAGGTCACCAGAGGTAATTGTGTAGGTGCAGGAACAGAAACCATTTGTGGTGAACCATAGATGGTTATCACTATGGGTACTTGTACATATGTTACTCTTGTTACTGTTGGGGTTAGGGTTGGGGTGTTCCACCTGTTAGCATTGTTCTGTGGTACACTCCATTCGGCTCCGCCTTCTTACAGGAGTATAAAGGTCACTGCTACTTCCTAGTGGCCCTTAGTCTGGGATAGTATTGTTAAGCAGTATGCTCTATTCTTGTTGTGAATAAAAGCCTTTATTCCCGGGTACGTCCTAGCCTCCCGAGTGAATTAATCGCGCATCACCATTGCAAATGATATTCTTACTGGTTGGCAGATCTGGGAGGCAGGACATCCTCTCTTGGAGGGGCAGAAGCTATCATTACAGTCAAATTAACTGCCTGTTCAACATAAGGTGGGTGATTCTCCCAGCCTGCTGTGCTGCTCTAGCAGTGCAGCGGGCCGGAAGACATCAGCGGAGGCCATTTCATGGGCTTCCTGCTGGGCGCCCGGGCCTTCGCGCGTCTCTGGCTCTAAGATTTCTAACAGAATCAGCTCTGGCGCGGAGCTGATTACAATATAGAAATCAGTATTTCCATATCATTAGCAGGTCTGGGACTGAAGTCTCCAGGCCCACTAGCATCTCCCCACCAGCCAAGAGTGGTTCACTCCAGCAGGGTTCACAATAGCTCCCCACTAAAAGGGAGCAGGTGGCCTGACCCCTGGTGAAGACGGCCTGGTGCAGAAAGGCCATTGAGGCCCCCCCAGGAGGTCGGGGTTAAGTGGAGTGCCCCCTGGGCAGTGCCAGCCTTACCCCTGGCACTGCCCAAGGGGCAAACTGGAAATGCCAAAGGGGCATCTTGGCAATGTCCACCGGGCATTGGGCAGTGCCAAGGGGATGGGGTCAGAGGGGATGAGGCCAATTGAGGGGGTGGGGCCTATTGGTGGGGCGATTGGTGGAGGTGGGGGGGCCCCGCTGCCACTCTGCCAGAGGATCGCAGACAGAGAAAGGAAAGAGGAGATCAAGGCTGGCGGTGGAGGCGGGCGTGATCGGGACTGTCAGGGGTAGCAGAGGGGGATCAGGAGATTGAGGCTCACCAGGTGGAGGGTCAGGGAGATTGGGGCGGGCTGGGGGGGGGGGGGGGGGGGGGGTGGTGGTGGTCTTGGGGCTAGCCCGGAGAGGTCCAGGAGGCCAGTGATCAGAGGGTGGGGGTGTCAGAGGCGCAGCGAAGCAGGGTTCCTATGATGGCCAACGATCGGGCTGGCCAGTGATCGGGAGCCGGCAATGTGGGGCCAGTGCACATGTGCCGATCTCCGTTCTGACAGCTCAGCGCTATGCCGCCGTCCTCTCCAGTGGGAATAGGCCCCACCCATGATTTTCAGATGGAATCCCACTCGGGCACTCTGCAGTGCTCAGAGTGTGGGAGATTCAATCTGAAAATCACGCTAAAAAAACAGCGGGAGTTACTCCCATTTTCATGTGAATTGGGGGCTCAGAATTCTTTTGGGAGAATCCCGGCAAAGATATGGTTGCGCCTTCTAATGATTACGGAGATGAAGATGACCTTCCCCTTTCCAGCTGTTGGGCCTTGTAAAATCCCAGACACCAGTGTTATCTCCACTGACTTGGAGTCAGCGTTTTAGTTTCAAGGGCGTGATTTACTGGCCCCGACATTGTTGGGCCTCACCATGGGAGGGAGGGAGAGCTGTGACGGCTTTCCAAACTTTCCCGCCCCACCTGCAATGATGTCGGCTGATGGCAGGTCTGCAAAATTTTGTCCTTCAGTGCATTTTATGAAAAAACAGGTTATTTTAATATCGTTAGTAAAGGCTAGCCAGTGTTTATTTTTGGCGAGTGCTGGGGTGGTTCTTTTCTGCTTATTTTCAAAGAACCCTTCCCCCTTTCTGTACCTCTGACCGAATTTTACTGAACTACTAATGGTATTGATATCAACATTTCTAAGATATTCCAAAAATAAATACAGTACAAACAGTCCTATTGTCATGCATATGTTTATATAATATAATATAATGTAATATAATAATCAAGCTGAACAGGCTAGAAGTCTCTCAGCCAGGTTAGAATAGGCCAAGACAAACTTCATGAAGCTCTCTCCCATAAGCAAATTCCATTAGCATTCTTGAATGAATGCCATTGTCTGCTTGACCTTTGCATATTTTACATTAGAGAAGGCTGTGCGCATGAAATTATTAATGGAGCTACCCGCTGGGAAGGGCAGTAACAGTATATTAGCTTGAATTTGTCTGGCACTACTGTACTCCCAAAAAGTTGAAGATGAATGATTTTGTATAAACCTCCTACTCTGAGGTTCTTCAGTGCTTTTTTTTAATATAAAATGCACTGAAGGACAAAATTTTGCAGACCTGCCATCAGCCGACATCATTGCAGGTGGGGCGGGAAAGTTTGGAAAGCCGTCACAGCTCTCCCATCCCACCCATGATGACGTCCAACAAATGTCAGGGCCAGTAAATCACGCCCTTGAAACTACAACACTGACTCCAAGTTTTATATGGAGATGACAGTACATTATTCTATCGTATATTCTTTCATGGGATGTGAGCCTCACTGTCTTAGCATTCATTGCCGATCCCTAATTGCCCTTGTGAAGATGATGGTGAGCTGCGTTCTTGAACTGCTGCAGTCCCTGTGGTGTCAGAAAATCCACAGTGCTGTTGGGAAAGGAGTTCCAGGGTTTTGATCCAGTGACGGTGAAGGAGCGGTGATATAGTTCCAAGTCAGGATGGTGAATGGTTTGGAGGAGAACTTGGAGGTAGTTTTCTCATGCACCTGCTCCCCTTGTTCACCTATGTGGTAGATTTTTCAAGTTTAGAAGGTGCTTTCAAAGGACTGTTGATGCAACACTGCAGTGCATCTCATCGATGGTACACACGCCAGCCACTTTGTGTCAGTGATGGTCGGAGAGAATATCTAGGGGATAGGTTTCTGATCAGTAAGGTACTGATCACTGATTAGCCATTGTTGCAACAGTAATGCTGTTCAGTACGAGAGGATCTGCAGGTTCAGACATTTGCTGTACATCTAAACATGATTCTTTCCACAAATGTAACTGCAGCACTGTTAAATTAATCTGTTTTCCTTTTTCAGACAGCCACATTTGAATCTTGTCCATTCTTTTCAAGTGGCATACTTTTGGATGCCTTCATCTCTATGAAAGGTAACATTACGTCTTCTCGGCAATACCAGTGTGGCTCACAAAGTAATAAAGAATAATGACAAAGAATGGTGAATTGCAGGAGTTACTGCAGGCTGTAAAATTATCGGGCTGAATTTTCCTGATCCTGCAAGGCTCAGGAAGTAGATGGGCTGGGGAGATTTGGGGAGGTGGGGGGAACCATGCCGTGTTGGCAGCTTAGCATATTTCTGCTGATGGGTGAAATTCCCATGGGCAAGTGCAGACCCAGATCGTCTCTCCACACCATGGAGAGGTGGGCATCCAATTCAGCTGATTACAGGTCTACTTTTGAGGTTGATGAGCATTTTGCCAGTTGTGTGGCCTTTGCCACCTGCTCCGTGCTTGTGGCAAGATAAACTGAATCCATGGCCTAAATAATTACCTGGAGTAGTTTTCCTCCTCTTCAATGGGCCGAATAATAATTGTAACTTTAAATAAACCCTTCTGAGGGAGCCTCCATGTTGAGGCCCCCTCATAGTCCTCATCTTGCCTCAGCGGCCACCACCTCTCCCAGTGGGGCCACCAAGGTGCCGGGGCTGCGGCCCCTGTGGATTGGCAACATTGAGAACACACCCACATTTCTTAATCGGATGGCAAGCATGGAGGAAGCCAATTAGGAGGCCATCTTTGGGAAGATTGTGATATTAGGCCATCTGCCAGTAAGTGTGGCCTCAGGGTCCTCACTGTGGTCCTGTGAGTCCAGGAGCCTGGGGAAAATTCCAGCCCTTAGTTGTCGGATCTGTGTCATGTTGCATTGTACAAAAGGTTTCTGTTGGCAAATCCACATTCTAAAAAGCACAGCCCGAGAAAATCTACTGGGAACACCAACTGTTGGCCTCTGCTTTTGACCCCAATGAAGAATCAAGATTTGTGCCCCATACCCACCTTGGAATCCAGGCAGGTGGTCATGCCACTGAAAGCAATGCGGCTTGGCACCAACTAAAAGATAGAAGGAATGGGGGAATGGAGAAATGTGAGGTTGACCTGCCTTGCATGCAGTTGCTGGTGACTCCACTATCTTCCAAAAATGTATAATAGCCTAGGAACCCCAGTTATAATAGAGGGGAAAGGGTTTCCAAGCCTGTACTTCAAGTGAACCTCACATCTGCCTCTTCAAATGCCTATACAGCTGATTGTGCCTGGCACCAATGACTAGGCTGCAGTGAGAACCTCAAACCCAGCATCTCACTTCACTCTTTCATTCCACTTATGGCAAGATTCAGCAGGTGGTTATTCCCTTTTTCTGTAAACAGATTTTTTATTAGCCATGTAACTACAGTAATGTTCCTCTGTCCCCCATATATTCTCCTCATAGACTTGGATAGCAGATTTATTTGTACGGGACATGCAGCTTCACATGGGCGGCACGGTGGCACAGTGGTTAGCATTGCTGCCTCACAACGCCAAGGACCCGGGTTCGATTCCAGCCTTGGGTGACTGCCTATGTTGTGTTTGCACATTCTGCCCGTGGCCTGTGTGGGTTTCCTCTAGGTGCTCTGATGTCCTCCCACACTCCAAAGATCTGCGGGTTGAGTTAATTGGCAATGCTAAATTGCCCCTTAGTGTCCCAGGATGTGTAGGTTAGGAGGATTAGCAGGGTAAATACATGTGGTCATGGGGATAGGATGCTCTAGTTGGTGCAGACTCAATGGGTCAAATGGCCTCCTTCTGCACCGTAGGGATTCTATGATTCTGTGAAACACTAATTTGAATGCTCTAGTCTCAGCAGCGCTAACCCTTTCGAGCTTAATTTTAACTTCTTTGAGCTGAAAGTTAACAAGAATGGCAATTTTCATTGATTCCCGTGCATAACATCAATTGCAAAATATTTGTCTATAATGGTCTCCAATTTTACATGTCTACATTCATCTTCAGCAATTTGTGGCTTTTATTTTTATGGGAATTATATGTTGTGCAGATTGATAAAGGTATTCACTATTTAAAGCACTGCCCATGTGGCCAACTAAAGGTGGCCAATAGTAATGGCAATAAAAGGCCAACTGTTTGATAAATAACCCTGCCAACTCACTGTCTCACATATGGAAAGAGTGCTGCCAACTTGGCTTAAGGTTAGTATGCTATATATCATGACCATTTTTATAAAGACTCTATTATTAATCCAACCAATGAAGATTGAATTTTATCTTCTCCTTTAGAGTCAGCAGACTTTAATCCCCATCACAGGTGGACATTTTTCCTTCATTGTTGCTTGCCCACTTATTCATTACCCCAGGTTTCTATCCATGATCAATAGGTACTTTGCAGAGAGAATCGGGAGAAGCAATCTGCAGGAGCATTTGCTGATTGATTACAACATAATATTATCAAGCCATCTGCTATTGAATTACTTATAAGCATTATGGTGTTGGTTTTACAGGCAAAGGATCCAGATATAATAATTTGCATAAAATGTAGAGGGATGGGGGGGCTAGACTAGGAATTAATATTAGAAAAAACTATTAGCATCTAGTGTAATGCATTTAGACAAGCCGCGTACAATTTAGTTGTCTCGCATCGGAGGAATCCATCTGCTCTCTGCATAATCAAAGACTTTTCAACATAAAAATGGAAGACTGCTGTAAACTTTACAGCTACTGGCAAAACTAAACCAGTTCAATGCTACTGCAAAATAGTGACATAAATACGTATATATTCAATGAAAGGAGCACACTCATTGTAAAATAGGAAGGTAAGATAATGGAGGGAATGTTAACCCAGGAAGACCTGGTGGATTAGGATAGAATATACATGGAGAGAAAGCTTGAGGACATCAACAAGCAGGGCCGTCTGCACTGTGTTCAGCTCCAGGGAAGAGTGAAACTGAGGCTGGATCACATGACACATTTCTCTCAATCTGATTCCATTTTGCTATCCCATAAAGGCATATTACAACAACCACCCCCCCCCCACCCCGCCCCCCACTTGATCAAAACCCTACCCTACTATTTTCCTTTTAGATACCCATGAACTGAAACCTGGCCAGACAGTGGTGGAAGAGATAAAGGAGGAACAACAGGAAGATAGTGATGAATGAGAAATATTGTCACTTTCACGATACAAGTTCAGAAACTACATTGAATGTAGCCTAGAAATGGGATCTGCACATGGTGAGAGACCAGATATAAATGGCCTGCAGCACAGGACAGTACACAAGATTAGCCCAGATATCGGCTCACCATATGACAAGATTGCATATGGGTTCTGTTGCAAAGGAACTCATGGGGTGACTAACAGAATAAGGTTAACCAGTATGCACATAGAAATGCAGACCTACTACAAATCACAAATGGTCAATGTCCAGGAGCAAGGAGGGATCTAACATCAGCTTAGCACAGGCCTTTACATAGAGCTTGTAACTGCATTCTTTCCAGTGTGGAAGTAATAGCCAACTCTATGAAGACCCGTGCAGACCCATCCATGATACAGTGATTGATGCAGGCCAATAATGCAGCTCCTATTGCAGCCCAAGCAGAAGTCGCCCAATATCTGGGTATTGCAGACTGAAGTCATCCAAGTTGCCATGCAGACTCAAGCAGACACCATCATAGCAATGAATACCAGTATTTCCTAGTATCGTAGGCAGATGAGTTAATCACAGACAGCCTGAACAGAAAGGGGCTGTATTAGTTGCCTCCTTCTTTCTTCTTCCATCTCCTCTCCCACTGCTTCTCACCCTATAGCCGCCGGAAAGGGGTGTCCATTCACACTAGCAAGGTTGTGCAGCATGTAAAACAAAACCCATACCAAGTCTTGCCATAAGCTCAGCTGAGCACTGAAGGACTCCTCCAGTCAGTAGAAGCATTGCTTAAGCACCCCAGTAGTCTGCTTTGTTACAGTTTGTGTGGTAACATTGCTTGCGTTACATGCATGTTGCCCTACGGTCAGTTGGTTATGCACTGGCATCATCAGACATCACGGGGAATATTTTCCAATCCCACCAACCATGGAAATGATCATGGGCGGGACAGACAATTTAACGGATGGTTAAAAGGTTCGTTAACTTCGGGCTGAATTTCCAGTCCCTGGGTAAGCGGAAGCGGAAGATCCTGCCATGGTCAGTCAATATACTTCGTCACCCAGCCGCCACCCTCTGTTTCCTGTGGTGGCTCAAGTGCAGAAGGTACAGTGGACTGCTACAGGAAAACATTATGACTGCTGCCAGGGTACCAGGCATTGTCATATGTGATATGCTGCTTATGATCAGATGCCAGTTGATAGCGAGGTGCTCGGAATCTCTTCTGAGTGCAATATATCTCAGTGTTAATATGTGGGAGCATGCTCAATCACACCCTGTGGATGGGCAAAAGCAATCCCAGCAAAGCCACATGCTTGCTCCATTTGCCTCTGTCCGGCAAGCAAGGATGAAATGTGCTCAGCACTTCCTTCAGCAACAGTGGATGGCAAACTGGGAGATGTTGCAAATATCTCCAGCTCTAGCCTGGGAGGAACCCCTTGCCAATGCATCAAACCTCATGGGCACAGTAGGAAATTTTAGGCCGGTTAGCTTGACCTCTGTGGTGGAGAAGTTGCTGGAATCAATCATTAAGGAAGAGATGACTGAGCATTTGGAAAGACAAAGCTCACTCCACCATTGTCAGCATGGTTTTATGAAGGGTAAATCATGCTTGACAAACTTGCTTGATTTCTTTGAGGAAGTAACCAGCAAAGTGGATAACGGGGAAACCTATGGATGTGGTAAGTCTAGATTTCCAGAGGTGCTTAAAAAGGTGCCACATAAAAGACTGACCCAGAAGTGAGATGGCAGGGGATTGGGGGTAGAATACTGGATTAGATTGAGGATTGGCTGACTGACAAAAAACAGAAGGTCGGGATAAATAGGTCCTTCTCTGGTTCGCAGGGGTCAGTCCTCGGACCTCAACTGTTTACAATCTATATAAATGATCTGCAAGCAGGGAGAGAGTGTAACATAGCAAAATTTGCGGATGATACTAAAATAGGCGGGAAATCAGGCAGCGCAGAGGATATAAAGATTCTACAGATAGATATAGATGGGCTCAGAGAATGGGCCAAAATTTGGCAGATGGAGTGTAATGTGGATAAGTGAGAGGCTATCCATTTTGATAGAAAAAAATAGAAAGGCAAATTATTACCTAAATGGAAAGCAGATTCAAAATGCATTTGGGCAGAGGGATGTGGGAGTCTCTGTTCATGAATCGCAGAAAGTCAGTATGCAGGTGCGGCGCACAATAAAAAAGGCAAATGGGATGTTGGCATTTATCGCAAAAGGATTGGAATATAAAAGTAGAGAAGTGTTGTTCCCATTGTATCGGGTGTTGATGAGACCTCATCTGGAGTATTGTGTCCAGTTTTCGTCTCCTTATTTGAGGAAGGACGTGGTGACATTGGAGGCAGTTCAGAGGTTCACCACATTGATCCCGGGGATGAAGGGGTTGACGTATGAGGCGAGATTAAACAGTTTGAGCTTGTAATCGCTGGAGTTTAGAAGGATGAGAGGGGATCTGATCGAGGTATGTGAAATTTTAAAAGGGATCGATAAGGTAAATGTAGACCAAGGGCGAGACTTTACAGCCTCACTCGTCCCAAAACCGTAAAATCCTGCCCAAGGTCAACAGACCTTTCCATGCTCCGCCCCCTCACCCGCTCCGATTCTCGTGGCAGGTGGCCGGTAAAACTCCGGCCCAAATGACTCCTATTGTGGGGCAATCTAGAACAAGAGGTCACAGGTATAGGTTAAGAGGTGCTAGATTTAAAACTGAGATGAGGAGGAATTACTTCTCGCAGAGGGTGGTGAATTTGTGGAATTCGCTGCCCCATAGCAGGGTGGAGTCTGAATTGTTGAATGGTTTTAAGAGGGAGATAGATATATTTCTGATAAAAAAGGGATATGAGGAACAGATGGGGAGGTGGACCTGAGACCAGGGAGAGATCAGCCATGATCTGATTGAATGGTGGAGCAGGCTCGAAGGGCTGAATTTGCCTACTTCTCCTCTTAATTCCTATGTTTCTATGTCACCATCACAGCCACTGGCAATATCATTCTTCACTCTCTGGCTTCAGTTTGGCTGCAGGCAATGGCGTATTTCAATGTGCATGTCCTTACTGAAGCAGAGACATCCAAGAGGATGTCAGATACTCTGCCTATATGTGGCAGCAAGTGGACTATCCAGAACCCTCGAAGTCAACACAAATGTCACCACTCCCTGTAGACTTCAGCAGCTTTAAGCAAATCTGGAATCCACCAAACATTTCCATTACTGCAGCAAGAGCCAGCCGAAATCCATAAGCAATGAACCTGAATGTAGTTGATGATTCCTTTAGATAATCTGGGTCTGGGGTGAAGGTGGGAAGGTCCTTCCTGCTACTGAACATATATTCAACTGTTAAGAGGGAACGTTAGCTGGAGCATCGAGTTCCAAAATGACAGCCTGACATTAATAGCATTCACATTGATTGAAGGCACAATCTGCCTATACCCTGCTTCCTGCACAAGTGCTAACACCCTCTCCAAAATGACATTCAGCTTAGTTGTCATTTGGAGGCAAAGTGGTACCATTAGTGCCAAGAATCTGATCACTACAGATTCAAATTTTGTAGTTGAACTCACTTGATAGGACAATGCTGATTTATTGAGGATCTGCAACTCTTTTCTACGGCTTTAGCAATATTAGGGCCAGCTGCAAAATCCATTTCATTAATGTCAGGGTTCAATTCCAGCCAAGACAGAAATACTTTGCGCACTCTCATATTCACAGCATGACCCTCAATAAAAGTATTAATTAGCTTCAAAATACAAGGCATCATTGGAGACTGCAACTGCAATGCTTCACAGTGACTATCCCCTACAAAGCCAACCACTGTATAAAATCACCATGCGTCACAATTTCCAACGGAACGAGGCAAATTGCAAAAAAAAGATGTTTGTGCTGAGAAGCAAAGGAGAAAATTGAGCCCAGTGTGTGACCCATCCATATTTTGAAATCACTGAGGGAACCGTATAATTAATAGAAATATAAGATAGTAAGCTAGAATTAAAGGTACACGATAGGAGCCAGTGAGAACAAAGGCAGAAATGTCAACTATATGCCAGATAGATGGCAAGCGTAGTGATTTTTTTTTGATCCCGCTGGGTGAGCACATGCTTATTAAGAATCTTGAACAAGATGGCCAGACAGCGTCAAGGTTCAGACAGAAACATTGATGAGAACACTCGGCAAAAAAAAGTTATACTCTTGTTCTTGACTTCTCCTGATGCTTCAACCTTGGGAGAGAGACTAGCGCTTTCAGTACAGGCACTAAACAGCACTGCGGTGTGAAGCTGACCTTTCCAGAAGCCAACTGTAACAAAAGGTATTCAAAAAACATGTAAAGGCAATAAACTTACTTTCTACAGGTACGTCACTACTAAGGTCATTTAAGAAAAGGGGAATAGTTTGTTTTCTTCAGAGCATTGAATCCAAAAGAAAAGGGGTAATGTTGAATTTGTACAAGACTTCAAACCACAGCTAGAATCCGGCAAACATTTTAAGCTGCGGAGTTCAGTCACGACAGTTTCAACAGGAGATCAAAGTGTGACCTGCCAAGACAGCTGATCGTCTTGGAGAACCCAAAGTAGCTGATGATAAAATTCCTGAGCCTCTGCCACAAGCTAACAACAGTAGCAGGAAAATGCTGGTGTTTTTTTTCATTTACAGGATGCGAGCATCGCTGGCTGGGCCAGCTTTTATTGTCCATCCTTAACTGCCCTGCATTTCAGAGTCAACTACTGTGGCTCTGGAGTCACATGTAGGCTGGACCAGGTAAGGACGGCAGATTTCCTTCCCCAAAGGGCATTAATGAAACTGATGGGTTTTTACAAAAATCGACAATGGTCATCATTAGACTTTTAATTCCAGATTTTTATTGAATTCAAATTTCACCATCTGCCATAGCAGGATTTGAAACCAGGTCTCCACATCTTGCTCTGGGCCTCTGGTTACTTGCCCGGTGACAATATAACTGCACCACTGCCTCCCCTAGTCTATTATAAAGGATGTAATAACAGGACACTTGGAAAATATCAATGGGATTAGACAAAGTCACCATGAAGTTATGATAAGGAAGTCACGTTTGACAAACCTAGAGTTTTTAAAGGATATAACAAGTAGAATAGATAAGGGTGAACCAGTGTGATGTTAGGCCTCTCAATTGGCCTGCCTGCCTACCATAAAAACAGACAGGCCTCATAAAATTGCATTCAGTCGTCCCCGTAATGGGTTAAATTGCCTTCTTGATTGTCGGAGGGAACACTTCGGACTCTCATGCGCGGCCTCTGACTGAAATATTGTTTGAGTGTGTGATGACATCGGGTCACATGCCTGGTGTCCACTCACATGATTTCAAACATTTCTGGGTCAAGCGCATGCCCACCTGAGCAACGTATAATTCTGGGCCAGGATATCAAACCTAGTCAGCAGATTCTGCCATAATCTGAGATTGATGTCCTGGGATTTTATTTGATTTTCTTTGTCATTGTCCATGGATAGAGCACGCATGATTACACAGGGGCACAACAATGGGTAAAGAGTTAGTAGGGAGGTGCTGTGGATAAGACATTTTATATTGCCTTGAAAATGAAGAACATTCACAGACATGCACAGCTTTTCTATAAACATCAGAGTCTGCCTCAGAGGTCTTTCCCTGAGGTAGTGCTCTCCCTGAATATGCTTGAATATAGAAATCGTAACCTATGACTGTGGTTAGTTTATAAGAAATCAGTGATAACAAGCTGTGATAGGGTAGAAGCCAGGATAAGCACTTACTGTCCCATTTCAACCATGAGCATCCCTGCCCGCTACACTTCCACTGTACCTCAGGATGCCATTCTGTTCTTCCTTGAACATGGGCACCATTCACCCTCCTCTGCCAGCGAGGCTGCACTGGTTCATTGAACATTGATCAAATTCTCCTTTCACTCTACTCACTTCCTTCCAATTAAAAGGTGTTGCTATGGAAACCCATCTGTGGTGCTGGCTGTGCCATCTTGTGAGATACATGTAGCATTCTTGTTTCCAGTTCTATATGGGTTGTCTCCCATACCTCTTCCTCTTGTTTTTGGTGGGTGGCATGGTGACACGGTGGCATTGCTGCCTCACGGCTCCAGGGACCTGGGTTCAATTCCCGGCTTGGGTCACTGTCTGTGCAGAGTCTGCACGTTCTTCCAGTGGACTTCCTCCAGGTGCTCCGGTTTCTTCTCACAGTCCAAAGGTTGAGCTGGTTAGGTGAATTGGCTATGCTAAATTGTCCCTCGGTGTACCCAAACAGATGCCGGAGTGTGGTGACTCGGGGATTTTCACAGTAATTTTACTGCAGTGTTAATGTAAGCCTACTTGTGACTAATAAATAAACTTAACTGTGACTGTATTGGTGCTACTCACAGCCCTCATCACCAAATTAGAAAATCAAACTCTTCCCCCCCACCACCAACCCCCCCCCAACCCCCCCCCCCCCCCCCCCCCCCGCCCTCCCTCACCTTCACATGGTTCATCAACAACTCTTCACTCTCCTTCCCTTCTTTATCACCATTTATGTGGATAGGCCATCAGCCATTGTCTACTACAAGCCAACTCATGCCCACAGCCATCACAATTATGCTTCCTCCTATCCTGCTGTCTATAAAGGTCAATTCTATTCTCCCAGTTTCTTTGTCTCCATCACAGCTATTCTGATGAAGCACACACTCTTCCTTTTTCCTCAACCAGAGATTCCCCTGCAGCGTAGTTAACAGTGTCTTCTACTATGTCTGAACCATTTTTGCATTTCTGCTCTCACCCCTACCCCTCCTTCCCAGGACTACAATAAAGGTTCCTTTTGCCTCATGTTTCACTCCACCACATTTAATGCTTCAGGCGTACATGTTAACTCAGTTTTTTCCTCCACAGTTTGTGTCTGATCTGCTGAGTACTATGTTAGGGACAGATCAGAAGCTAGGAGGGGACATGAGAAGTCCTTGGCGGGTCGGATCAAGGAAAACCCCAAGGCTTTTTACTCTTATGTGAGGAATAAAAGAATGACCAGGGTGAGGTTAGGGCTGGTCAAGGACAGTAGTGGGAACTTGTGTATGGAGTCAGTAGAGATAGGCGAGGTGATGAATGAATACTTTTCTTCAGTGTTCACCAAGGAGAGGGGCCGTGTTTTTGAGGAAGAGAAGGTGTTACAGGCTAATAGGCTGGAGGAAATAGATGTTCGGAGGGAGGATGTACTGGCAGTTTTGAATAAACTGAAGGTCGATAAGTCCCCTAGGCCTGATGAAATGTATCCTAGGATTCTTTGGGAGGCAAGGGATGAGATTGAAGAGCCTTTGGCTTTGATCTTTGGGTCCTCACTGTCCACGGGGATGGTGCCAGAGGACTGGAGAATGGCAAATGTTGTTCCTCTGTTTAAGAAAGGGAATAGAAATGACCCTGGTAATTATAGACCGGTTAGTCTTACTTCGGTGGTTGGTAAATTGATGGAAAAGGTCCTTAGAGATGGGATTTACGACCATTAGAAAGATGCAGATTAATCCGGGATAGTCAGCACGGATTCGTGAAGGGCAAGTCGTGCCTCACAAATTTGATTGAATTTTTTGAGGAGGTAACTAAGTGTGTTGATGAAGGTAGGGCAGTTGATGTCATATACATGGATTTTAGTAAGGCGTTTGATAAGGTCCCCCATGGTCGGCTTATGATGAAAGTAAGGAGGTGTGGGATAGAAGGAAAGTTGGCAGATTGGATAGGTAACTGGCTATCTGATCGAAGACAGAGGGTGGTGGTGGATGGAAATTTTTCGGACTGGAGGCAGGTTGCTAGCGGAGTGCCACAGGGATCAGTGCTTGGTCCTCTGCTCTTTGTGATTTTTATTAATGACTTAGAGGAGGGGGCTGAAGGGTGGATCAGTAAATTTGCTGATGACACCAAGATTGGTGGAGTAGTGGATGAGGTGGAGGGCTGTTGTAGGCTGCAAAGAGACATAGATAGGATGCAAAGCTGGGCTGAAAAATGGCAAATGGAGTTTAACCCTGATAAATGTGAGGTGATTCATTTTGGTAGGACTAATTTAAATGTGGATTACAGTGTCAAAGGTAGGGTTCTGAAGACTGTGGAGGAACAGAGAGATCTTGGGGTCCATATCCACAGATTTCTAAAGGTTGCCACTCAAGTGGATAGAGCTGTGAAGAAGGCCCATAGTGTGTTAGCTTTTATTAACAGGGGGTTGGAGTTTAAAAGCCGTGGGGTTATGCTGCAACTGTACAGGACCTTGGTGAGACCACATTTGGAATATTGTGTGCAGCTCTGGTCACCTCACTATAAGAAGGATGTGGAAGCGCTGGAAAGAGTGCAGAGGAGATTTACCAGGATGCTGCCTGGTTTGGAGGGTAGGTCTTATGAGGAAAGGTTGAGGGAGCTAGGGCTGTTGTCTCTGGAGCGGAGGAGGCTGAGGGGAGACTTAATAGAGGTTTATAAAATGATGAAGGGGATAGATAGAGTGAACGTTCAAAGACTATTTCCTCGGGTGGATGGAGCTATTACAAGGGGGCATAACTATAGGGTTCATGGTGGGAGATATAGGAAGGATATCAGAGGTAGGTTCTTTACGCAGAGAGTGGTTGGGGAGTGGAATGGACTGCCTGCAGTGATAGTGGAGTCAGACACTTTAGGAACATTTAAGCGGTTATTGGATCGGCACATGGAGCACACCAGGATGATAGGGAGTGGGATAGCTTGATCTTGGTTTCAGATAAAGCTCGGCACAACATCGTGGGCCGAAGGGCCTGTTCTGTGCTGTACTGTTCTATGTTCTATGTTATATTGTGAAGTTAGCCTACACCCAACTTTTACTTTTGATTTTGGCATTAGGGTGAGCATAAAGTGCTTTAGAACCATAGAAAATTACAGCTCAGAAACAGGCCTTTTGGCCCTTCTTGTCTGTGCCGAACCATTTTTTCCCTAGTCCCACTGACCTGCACTTGGACCATATCCCTCCACACCCCACTCATCCATGAACCCGTCCAAGTTTTTCTTAAATGTTAAAAGTTATTTACCACTTTATCTGGCAGCTCATTCCACACTCCCGCCACTCTCTGCGTGAAGAAGCCCCCCCTAATATTCCCTTTAAACTTTTCTCCTTTCACCCTTAACCCATGCCCTCTGGTTTTTTTCTCCCCTCGCCTCAGCGGAAAAAGCCTGCTTGCATTCACTCTATCCATACCCATCAAAATCTTATACACCTCTATCAAATCTCCCCTCAATCTTCTACGCTCCAGGGAATAAAGTCCCAACCTATTCAATCTCTCTCTCTAACTCAGCTTCTCAAGTCCCGGCAACATCCTTGTGAACCTTCTCTGCACACTTTCAACCTTATTTACATCCTTCCTGTAACTAGGTGACCAAAACTGTACACAATACTCCAAATTCGGCCTCACCAATGCCTTATATAACCTTACCATAACACTCCAACTTTTATACTCGATACTCCGATTTATAAAGGCCAATGTACCAAAGGCACTCTTTACGACCCTATCCACCTGTGACGTCACTTTTAGGGAACTCTGTACCTGTATTCCCAGATCCCTCTGTTCAACTGCACTCTTCAGAGTCCTACCATTTACCCTGTACGTTCTACTTTGGTTTGTCCTTCCAATGTGCAATATCTCACACTTGTCTGCGTTAAATTCCATTTGCCATTTTTTAGCCCATTTTTCTAGTTGGTCCAAATCCCTCTGCAAGCTTTGAAAACCTTCCTCGACACACGACAGCGCAGAGTCACTGAGCAGAAACTGATAGCCAAGTTCCGCACACATGAGGACGGTCTAAACCGGGATGTTGGATTTATGTCACATTATCAGTAACCCCCACAGCTTGCCTCCTGGACTTGCACAATTTCACAAGCTGTACTGTCTGGAGACAATACACATCTCTTTAACCTGTGTTGAATGCTCCCTCCACCCACATTGTCTGTACATTTAAGACCTGGCTGGCTGTAGAGATTTGCATTCTAATCAGTATTCTGTAATTTGATTTCTGTGTCTGTGCCCTGTTTGAGAACAGAGACCACTCCATCTGACGAAGGAGCATTGCTCCGAAAGCTTATGGTATTTGCTACCAAATAAACCTGTTGGACTTTAACCTGGTGTTGTGAGACTTCTTACTGTTCTTCCATTGAGCCAGTGTCTAATCCAATTTACTACCTCCCCATGTATACCGAGCGACTGAACCTTCCTAACTAACCTCCCATGAGGGACCTTGTCAAAGGCCTTGCTGAAATCCAGGTAGACAACATCCACCGCCTTCCCTTCATCCACTTTCCTGGTAACCTCCTCGAAACACTCTAATAGATTGGTCAAACATGACCAATCTATTAGACATGCTTTGCTCCAGGTATGATTTAATTGACCTACCAGGAAGCTTTTATCAAAGCAAACTTTATTTAAGAACACAATTAGAATATAACAAAAATGAATTTGCATAACTTTTACCAATTAAAATACCTAAACATGACAAAGTATAATTTTTAATAACTATCCATCTCTATTGTTCCAATTTAGCAGTATCCCTATGGACATAAATCCCATCTTCAGAAACAGTTAGCACCAAAAACAGATATGCATACATGGATGCTAGATTTCCAGCCTTTTAACACCTCTGGACAGATATCCAGACAGATACCTGTCTTCTGGCATACAGCGAACTTTCAGAGAAAGACCCACTTCCAAACAGCAGAATCTCAGAGAAAGGAACATATTTCCTGACAGATACCGATCTTTAACTTCAGAGAAGGGAAAAGAGAGACACTGCTCTCGAACAACTCCAAGCAGCATCTCAGCTTAAGTTCTCGGTTCAAGCCTAGCTCCACCCAGTCATATGATTTGTACCCTGTCAGTCATTCCACAAAAAGAGGTACCCTGTCAATCATTCGAATCCATCCCTACTCTGCAAAACACCAGGGGAATACACTCAAAACAGCAGAACAGCATTAGTTCAGATTAAAACACTCATTCTAGCAATTAGAAACAATTATGCGGCTGCAGGAACAATGAAGGATATTAGTTACAAACCCCTTGCACTGGTTAGAACAGGTTGTTAAACAATCTTGCACAAGGTACATGATCAGGAAACAATTGTCAATTGTCGTAAAAACCCATCTGGTTCACTAATGTCCTTTAGGGAAGGAAATCTGCTGTCCTTATCTGGTCTGGCCTGCATGTGACTCCAGACACACAGCAGTGCGGTTGACTCTCAAATGCCCTCTAAAATGGAGGACAGTTAGGGATGGGCAATAAATGCTGGCCAAGCCAGAAGACCATAAGAGCATTAGATATAGGAGCAGAATTAGGCCATTCGGCCCATCGAGTCTGCTCCACCCTCAATCATGGCTGATGTGATCCTCATCCCCATTTTCCTGCCTTCTCCCTGTAACCCTTGATCCCTTATTGATCAAGAACCTATCTGATGCGCTATTCAGACACGAACAAAGAACAAAGAACAAAGAACAGTACAGCACAGGAAACAGGCCCTTCGGCCCTCCAAGCCTGTGCCGCTCCTTGGTCCAACTAGACCAATCGTTTGTATCCCTCCATTCCCAGGCTGCTCATGTGACTATCCAGGTAAGTCTTAAACGATGTCAGCGTGCCTGCCTCCACCACCCTACTTGGCAGCGCATTCCAGGCCCCCACCACCCTCTGTGTACAAAACGTCCCTCTGATGTCTGAGTTATATTTCACCCCTCTCAGCTTGAGCCCGTGACCCCTCGTGATCGTCACCTCCGACCTGGGAAAAAGCTTCCCACTGTTCACCCTATCTATACCCTTCATAATCTTGTATACCTCTATTAGATCTCCCCTCATTCTCCGTCTCTCCAAGGAGAACAACCCCAGTCTACCCAATCTCTCCTCATAGCTAAGACCCTCCATTCCAGGCAACATCCTGGTAAACCTTCTCTGCACTCTCTCCAATGCCTCCACGTCCTTCTGGTAGTGCGGCGACCAGAACTGGACGCAGTACTCCAAATGTGGCCTAACCAGCGTTCTATACAGCTGCATCATCAGACTCCAGCTTTTATACTCTATACCCTGTCCTATAAAGGCAAGCATACCATATACGAGGCTTGAAGCTCAGTAAATGAAAGGCTTTTATTTACTATTAATGAAGCTACCAGAACTTATATACACTATCCCAGACTGAAGGGGTCCCGGCCAGAGCAGGGACTCTTATACCTCTCCCAGGAGGCGGAGCCCGACTGGGATGTGCCACAACACTACAATACAAAGGTGTAACAACCCCACCCTAACCCAACAGCAACAATAGCACAATCCAACAGTAACATATGTACATCCTTGTAGTCCTGGCCAGCCCCTGGCTCAGCACTATCCAGTGGGAACCAACGATGGTTCACCACATTCACCCCTCCTTTGAAAACAAAGGTCGGCGGGGTACAAAAAAACCAGAATAAAATGTCAGCAGTCTATAAGTTCAGACGGTCAGGGGGACTGCACCGTCGTTGTGACCTCCTCAATCCCGGCGGTGACACCGGAGTAGGCACTTGCGGTGGCATTCTCCCCAAAATGGCGTCCAGCTGTTCTTCCACGGACTCACAGGCCGGTTGACTCTGAGGTGACGGTAGTCCACGGGATCCTGACACGCCCTGCGGTGGCGACCATCTTCTGGGCTCAGGCAAGTTGTACATGGGAGTAAAATGGTTAGGCAATGGTCCCGATGCTGCCCACGCCGTGTCCGGGGAAGAAATAAGAGATAATGGGTTTGTTACTGGGGGTATGGGAGCGACAGGGGTTGCTACGTCCCCTGCTGGCGCCAGGTCTCGGATCGAGACCGTGTCCTCTCGCCCGTCAGGGTATGCCACATAGGCATACTGAGGGTTGGCGTGGAGGAGATGGACCTGTTCGACCAACGGGTCGGACTTGCGGGCCCTTACATGTCGCCGCAGGAGGACGGGTCCTGAGTACGTCAACCAAGACGGTAATGAGGTCCCCGAGGAAGACTTCCGAGGGAATGAGAACATCCTCTCGTGGGGAGTAGCATTGGTTGCCGTACACAGGAGGGAGCGAATAGAATGGAGCGCATCAGGGAGCACCTCTTGCCAATGGGAGACTGGAAGACCTTTTGACTTCAACGCCAGTAAGACAGCCTTCCAGACTGTAGCATTCTCGCGTTCCACCTGTCCATTACCCCTAGGGTTGTAACTCGTGGTCCTACTAGAGACAATCCCGTATGAGAGCAGGAATTGCCTCAAGTCATCGCTCATGAACGACGAGCCCCTGTCGCTATGGATGTAGCTGGAGTACCCGAACAGGGTAAAAAGATCACGGAATGCCTTGATCACCGTGGCAGCGGATGTATCAGAGCAGGGAACAACAAAAGGGAACCGGGAGTACTCATCGATGATATTGAGGAAGTACACGTTCCGATCTGTTGAGGGAAGGGGGCCCTTAAAATCAACACTCAGTCTCTCGAAGGGACGAGTGGCCTTGACTAAATGTGCCCGGTCAGGTCGGTAAAAGTGCGGTTTGCATTTCGCGCAAATCCGACAGCTCCTTGTTACCGACCTGACGTCCTCCACCGAGTAAGGCAGGTTGCGGGCTTTTACAAAGTGGTAGAGCCGAGTGACCCCAGCATGGCACAGATCATTATGGAGGGCGTGCAAACGGTCCTCCTGAATACTAGCGCATGTTCCACGCGAGAGGGCATCCGAGGGCTCATTGAGTTTCCCTGGACGATACATGATATTGTAGTTATAGGTGGAGAGTTCAATTCTCCACCGCAAGATCTTGTCATTCTTGATCTTGCCCCTCTGCGTGTTGTTAAACATGAACGCCACGGACCGCTGGTCCGTGATCAGGGTGAACCGTTTTCCCGCCAAGTAATGGCGCCAGTGTCTGACGGCCTCCACAATGGCCTGGGCCTCCTTTTCCACCGATGAATGCCGAATTTCGGGGCCTTGGAGGGTGCAGGAAAAAAATGCGACGGGCCTGCCCGCCTGGTTAAGTGTGGCGGCCAGGGCGAAATCAGATGCATCGCTTTCCACCTGAAAGGGGATGGACTCGTCTACCGCGTGCATCGTAGCTTTCGCGATGTCGGCTTTCAATTTATCGAAGGCCAATCGGGCCTCTGGCGTTAAGGGAAAAGTCGTGGACTTAATGAGCGGACGGGCTTTGTCCGCGTAGTTGGGAACCCACTGCGCATAATAAGAGAAGAAGCCTAAGCATCTTCTCAGTGCTTTTGCACTAGTAGGTATGGGAAGTTCAGCAAGGGGGCGCATACGGTCTGGATCAGGGCCAATGACCCCGTTTTCCACCACGTATCCTAGGATGGCTAAACGGCGCGTACGATACACACACTTCTCCCTGTTGTAGGTCAAGTTCAGGCGAGATGCAGTGCGTAAGAAGTTCAGGAGGTTTGTGTCGTGGTCCTGCTGGTCATGGCCGCAGATGGTGACATTATCCAGGTACGGGAAGGTAGCCCGCAGCCCGTTCTGGTCCACCATTCGGTCCATAGCACGCTGGAAGACCGAGACCCCATTGGTGACACCAAAGGGAACCCTGAGAAAATGATACAAGCGACCATCCGCCTCAAAAGCCGTGTATTGTCGGTCCTCTGGGCAAATGGGGAGTTGGTGGTAGGCAGACTTGAGGTCTATGGTGGAGAACACCCGGTACTGCGCAATCTGATTGACCATATCAGATATGCGTGGGAGGGGATACGCATCCAGCTGCGTATATCGGTTAATGGTCTGACTGTAGTCAATGACCATCCGGGGTTTGTTCCCACTCTTGACCACCACGATCTGTGCTCTCCACGGACTAACACTGGGTTGTATGATCCTTTCTTTGAGGAGCCGCTGAACCTCAGATCTAATGAAGATCCGATCCTCAGTGCTGTAACGCCTACTTTTAGTCGCGATGGGCTTGCAGCCTGGCACAAGATTCTGAAACAAGGAGGGTGTGGTGATCTTCAGCGTCGAGAGGCTACAGGCGGGGCGCGTGGGCAATTTGGAGGCTGCTGCTGTTTTCCCACTGCCAGTGAAGGGAGTGGCCCACCGTACTGTAGGATTACACTCCTCAAGTGGACCATGAAGTTTAGTCCGAGAAGTATTGGCGCGCAAAGATACGGCAACACAAGGAGCTTGAAGCACTTGTAAACTGTGCCTTGTACTTTCAAGGTTACCACGCAACTCCCTAGCATGGCAACAGACCGGGACCTCGATGCCATAGAGATTGTCTGTTTGGCAGGTTGAATCTGGAGTCCACACCGCTTCACAGTGTCTGGGTGGATAAAGCTCTCAGTGCTCCCGCTGTCAAACAGACAATAAATCACATGATTATTTACCTGGATATTCATCATCGAACGGTCAAGTCTATGAGGCTTGGCCTGGTCCAGGATGATCGACGCCACCGTTGGTTCATGAACGCCACTGCAGGCAGCTGAAATCGATGTGGAGGACCCCTGCTGGTCGTTCGTGGTCAGTGTCGACCAACATGGCTGCCCCCATGAATCGCACGTGGGTGAGGGCGCCAAACTCAGCGACCCCTGGTGGTCATACTCCTCCGACTCCGTCGACCATAATGGCGTCGTCCTGGTCTCGCACGTGGACGAACCCCGCGACGACTTCGACGATGATGACCCAAGCTCTGAAGAATCGCAGGCCGCACTGCCGTTCCTGGGTTTAGATCGGCACACTTTTGCATAATGCTCTTTTTTACCGCATGCGGTGCACAATACAGCTTTAGCGGGACACTTTTGCCGGGTATGCTTCGCTCCTCCACAGAAGTAGCACCGCGGGCCGCATGGGGCTGCAGCCGTCGTCTGGCCCGAATGGGAGCACGCCATTACACAGCATTTCGAACCCGAGGGACGAGGAGGGATTTGCGACTGCTCCTGCCACGTTGTCTCCACGTGGTCCTCCGGATATAAAACTAAGCTCTTTGAAGCCGACTCGAGCATCTCTGCTAACTCGATGGCCTGGGTAAGATTAAGGTTACCCTTCTCCAACAGTTTAAGTCGAATGTACAACGATCCGACCCCGGCCACAAACGCATCTCGGGCGAGGTCGTACATGCTCTGCTCAGCCGACACAGCTTTGCAGTCACAGCCCCTGGCTAGCTGTAGGAGCTCATTGGCATAGTCCTCCATCGTTTCGCCAGACTTCCGTCGTCGAGTGGCTAGGAGGTAACGAGCGTGTATCTCATTAGGTGGTTTGGTATAGCGCTTCTTTAGAAGCTCGAGGGCCTTCGGGTAATTAGTGGCCGCACGGATCGCGAGGTAGACAGTGTCGCTTACCCTCGCATGGAGGACCCGGAGTCTGTCATCATCTGTGGTGACCGCTGCGGAGGCTGCCAGGTAGTCTTCGAAACACTTCAGCCAGTGGTCGAAGGTGTTAGAAGCGCCCACCGCACGTGGATCTAGCGTAAAGCGTTCCGGCTTGAGAATTTGCTCCATATTCTCTCTTTTTTTTTTCGACGAGAGTTTAACGACAGTAAATAAAATTGATGCGCTATTCAGACACGAGGCTTGAAGCTCAGTAAATGAAAGGCTTTTATTTACTGTTAATGAAGCTACCAGAACTTATATACACTATCCCAGACTGAAGGGGTCCCGGCCAGAGCAGGGACTCTTATACCTCTCCCAGGAGGCGGAGCCCGACTGGGACGTGCCACAACACTACAATACAAAGGTGTAACAACCCCACCCTAACCCAACAGCAACAATAGCACAATCCAACAGTAACATATGTACATCCTTGTAGTCCTGGCCAGCCCCTGGCTCAGCTCTATCCAGTGGGAACCAACGATGGTTCACCACACTATCTATCTCTGTCTTAAAGGCACTCAATGACCTGGTCTCCACAACCCTCTGTAGCAATGAGATTTGCCACCCTCTGGCTGAAGAAATTCCTCCTCATCTCAGTTATAAAGGAGCGTCCCTTCACTCTGAGGTTGTGCCCTTGAGCTCTAGTCTCTCCCACTAGTGGAAACATCCTCTCCACATCTACTCTATCTAGGCCTGTCAGTATTCTGTAAGTTTCAATTAGATCCCTCTTCATCCTTCTAAACTCCATCAAGTATAGGCTCAGACTCCTTAACCGCTCCTCATATGATAAACCCTTCATTCCTAGAATAATTCTTGTGAACCACCTCTGGATCCCCACATCCTTTAGATGAATAAAAACAAACTCAAATACATTTCTTAAAGGCACAGAATGGTCACAACTGTCAGCGTTTTTGTTTAGATTTGAGATTTCTAGCATCCATAGTATATTGTCTCCAACTTGCCTTTAATAAGAATTTTAAATAACTGAACTCCTGTAGCTTGGAGTTTTGCCAGTCTTGAATATAAGACCCAGCTTTTTCCCCCCACCAGGGTTAGAGAATTAGTCCAATGCACTGGAGAAATGTAGACCCCTGGTGGAGCATTGTGCCTGGAAAGGAGGCAGAGAGATAACACAGCAGCATACAGGCAAATCGATAAATTCAGATTCGAATTATCTGCAGTGGGATGAGAAAGGTGGAGTTGAAAATTAACTCTCTCCACAGGATACAAATCACTTTGACTCCATTATTAGAAGTTCTCAACAGTCATAGTCTGACCAATTATTGGACAAGACTCCCTGCGAAGAACAATGCAACAAATCACCAGTCCCCTCAATGTCACCAAGGCGACCTTGGCACACTGATAATTGAATATTCTCAGCGAGAACTCCTCCTGCGCGCTCACCCATATTTTCATTGAACACTGCAGCAGCACATTAACTGTATGGCAGTATCAGAGGAGGGGGAAGAGGATTACTTACACCAGTTATAATGATGACAAGTAAACAGAAGACAGATCACCACGGAGCACAAGGAATCTCCCTCCGCAGCAGTTACAAAGCATTCAAAAACCAAAACATCCCTCGCCAGCTTATTGCAAATCTTTTAAAAATGAAAGTGTAGTTCAATGGTTTATCGATTACTCTTGATAAGGGAAAAACGCTCCTCTTTTTGGGATGGTTTTTTTGTCCCCGTGAAACTCAAGCATTTTACACTTTGGATGCAGTTGTTGATTTAGAAGTAAACTGTGTTTGTTTTTCGAAGAGATTGTTTCTCTTGTTCAAGTTTCTGTTCATACTCATTTGCATATCACAGGATTTTCAATCTGCCATGAAATAACGGGCCGAATTTTTCCACTTGGATTTAAGTACCTACGCTGGCGGGGAAATGGGAGTGTCTCCCGCCGATGCAGGCAGCGTCTTTCAGGGTTTGAGTCGCCCAGCTGAAAAATGCTAATAAGCTCACTGTGAGCAATCTGCCGGCCAGCCCTGCTATTCCAAGGCCGTACTCGGAGGCAGGGCCCCCTCCCCCAAAATATGATATAGTGCCCCCCATGACTGAGCAGGGGAACGTCAACAACCTCTCATCAAAAAGGGGCATTCTCCACCTCCGCCCAACCCCCCTCCGGCCACCATGTGGGTGTGAGGATGACCCGAACTCCCTCTCAGACCCTCCCAGTCAGGCTCCCTTCTCCTTCAGACTCTTTACTCAGCCCCCTTTCGGGCCACACATGTTGGTAGTGCCAACAGTGCACTGCCCCTGGAACCCTAGCACTGACACCCTGGCCTGGAGGCTGAAGGAGGTTGGTCCAGTTAACACTTGCTTCTCTGCTGCTGCCAGGCTGCAGAGGAAGGATCTCTCATGGGTCCTGGGGTTGTTTGGTTTCGGGTTGGGGGCAAGCGGTTGACCTCACCACTCTCCCTGGCAGACCTGAAGATCTGGCATGGCGATTTCAGGCAGCCCTGTGATCGACATCTGCATTCCTGCCAGTTAGCGGTGAAAATTCTGAAGTGGCCAGGTCACTTTAATCTCCATGCTTCCCAATCATCGGGCAAGCTTTTAAATCACTGCAGCAATCCATCTTGCAGCAGATTTTCCTTTCTCCCTGTCAGAAGCTGCAGGTGAGAGCAGACCCCTTTGAAGTCCTCTGACAGAGAAGAGATGTCAATTTCATCTGGCAGCGGAAAGACAGGATAGTTGCAGTCTGCACACCAGTGCGCTTAGCCCCAGTGTATACACCCAGCTTTGATTTGAAGTTGCTGAGGCTTCCTAGAAGAGGTGAAATTTCTGAAACCTTTTCAATACCAATGAAACCCTTTGATCTCTAACAAATTCAATATGCAGTGTTTGAGAAAGATTCCCTTGATAGCTCAATGGATTCCTATCATTCAGCTATCTGTGTTTATGCTTATTTCCCTCACTCTCGAATGGACTTCAAGTACCCCATTGATCCTGACCACAATGTTCACAGAGTTAAGCCTGACTGACAACCTCTGTTTTCTTCAAAACGATTGTGGTTTGCAAAAGCGGAAGTGAAACCACAGGCTGTCAATTCCCATCGGCCGTCTGGAGAGGTTGGAGAATCAGGCCCAGCATTTTAGAACCTAATTTTATTTTTAAAAATATTTCCATTAAAATACTCCTTGATATGTTTAAAGGCAATAAGTAGGCACTATTTGTCCGATGCAATTGAAAATGGGTTTTTCACAAAAATAAGTATTTTTAATCAGAGTTCACCTGCAAGTGTCCCAATTTTATATTACTAAAAAACACTTTTAAAAACAATATGGAGCCATTTACTAATTGTATTGGTGCAACATGGGTCAGTTTCTTAGTAAATTAAAATCATCTGCTTGCGTTGATGCTACAAACATCACAGGGTCCATGTTGAGGGGTTCCAGCAACACCCCACATCCTGACCTGCTGATTTTTCTTCTCCCTGTCGGTGGGGTTTCCTTGATGGAAGATGCTTTTTGTTTTCCGGTGATGGTGGGACCTGGGCGTTGCCTCTAATGTGGTCTTAGAGGAACGCTGTTGTGTTGGGAATCTTGATGTGGTGTGGGAATCCTTGGCATCCTGGCTCCTGTATATGTGAGTGCACACTGCCACAACATGTCTTGTACCGATGTCGGTATCCTGATGTTCCCCTTTTTCTGGGGTATCCTTTCATTGCTTGGAGGTCTTGGGAAGCTGAGTTAGGTCCTGATTGGTTGTATTTTACCACATTGGGGATCCCATATGTTGTGCGGTTCTGCTTTTGTTGTCCTGTGATGGAGGGTGTGCACCATGGGGCCATGTGCTCATGGCTTTATCCTGTTGTCCTGACCTTCTCCATTCTTTCTGATATCCTTTCATTGTCCATGTCGGGGAGATGCTGACTACGATGATTGCAATGATTGTTAATTTGAACCGTTTGTATGAATTTTTGCTGGTCTTCTGTGTGAGTGTGTGTGTGTGTGTGCGTGGAGTGGTCAGCATTCTAAGTTGTGCTGGGTTTTGGGGCTTTGTTGCATCTTGTGCCAAAAAGGGAAAATAGAAAACCCTCAATAAAAACATTTATTAAAAAAGGAGATGCCATTTTGAAGGAAGCCGAGTTTCACTTCTTGATTTACTGCAAATTATTCTGAAAACAATTTGAGCTTACATGGCACCTTTAAACATAATGCGAGACGGAAGCAGCCAGCAAAGGAAATGGAAGGAAGAAATATACATTGAGCATGAGATTGGAGAATAGATAATTGGGCCAAAAGGATTGGTATTGAGAATGTTTCTTTGAAGCTAAGGAGAGAAGTTATGGGGAGAGAAGCTTGGAGAAAGAATTCCATGGTTTGGATAGAATCTATAGCTCAGGGACAGGCTACTCAGTCCAGATGATTTATATCAGCTCTGCACAAGCATCTTAGAATCATAGAATCCCTACAGTGCAGAAGGAGGCCATTCAGCCCATTGAGCCTGCACCGACAACAGTCCCATTCTGACCCTATCCCCGTAACCCCATGTATTTACCCTGCTAATCCCCTGACACGAAGGGGCAATTTAGCATGGCCAATCCACCTAACCTGCACATCTTTGGACTGTGTGAGGAAACCGGAGCACCCAGAGGAAACCCACGCAGACACGGGAAGAACATGCAAACTCCACAAGACAGTGACCCAAACTGGGAATCGAAACCGGGTCCCTGGCGCTGTGAGACAGCAGTGCTAAGCACTGTGCCACTGTGTTGCCCGATCTTATTATTACTCATGTTACCTCATCCCAAAATTTCCTCATTATTTTCTGTTCAATTGTCCCTCTCAAATGCAACAAGGTTCCATTGAAATAAATCAATGCTATCTGCCTCGCCACTCCACTCCACGTGGTAGTGAGTTTCACACTCTCACCCACTCTATAAAGGAATTCCTCCAAAGTTCTTTGTTTGATTTGTCACACTCCATATACGCCCTGTTGAATGTGCCTGCATGCCATTATCATGCAAAGGTGCTTGGCACAGCAAGGGTTAATGTGGGACTGGGATGTGGCACTATCCACAGTATGTTGCACAGAGTCATGTGGTAATAGACTCAGAGAACATTCCAGAAGGAACCTGCAAGGGAGTAGCAGCATGCGTGGCAGTAACTGAGATCTTTACATAGTTAAGGATTATCGATAAATGGTTCATGTTTAAGCATTCAAGTCTCAAGGTCTCATTAATGAGGCACCAAAAGAACCCATAACACACCATGGTATGAAGGGTGGCATTTAAACAATGAATCCAAAACAGAATCTAAGTTATGAAAGCCTAAAAGCAGCTAAAGCCTGACCAGAGAGAAGAGTGCCCAAAAAGACAAATTGAAGAAAAAGCTGAAGTTTCACTATAGACGTGGATGTTGAGAATCCACCAGAGTGTGTGGAGGTTGATTACAAGATCCTGAGTGGCAGCAATGTTACATTTGCTAACTGCTAATATGCTGGGACTGTTCTAGAATTGAAAGAAATTTGGAAATCATAATCAGTGTATTCACTACCTCTGCGCCTATCCCTTTCTGAACCTTAGAAGTGAGGCCAATAGGCCTTCACACTGATGAACAAAGAACAAAGAAGTACAGCACAGCACAGGAACAGGGGAAGCATCAAATGCTGGAGTTTGAAGTGGAAGAAAAACAGAGAGTTTTGGTTAAAAACAAACATCGCAGATGCTGGAAATCTGAAATAAAAACAGCCATTCTGACAGCAACTGTGGAGAGATCAAGAAGAGGATAGCTTTGTCCTGCCCATGAATGATGCAAATAGCGTCACACACCACAGTGATTAGTACTACTGCCCCACAGCGCCAGGGACCCGGGTTTGATTCCCGGCTTGGGTCACTGTCTGTGTGGAATTTGCACATTCTCCCTGTGTCTGCGTGGGTTTCCTCCGGGTGTTCCGGTTTCCTCCCATAGTCCAAAAGACGTGCTGGTTAGGTGCATTGACCCTGCTAAATTCTCCCTTGAACAGGTGCTGGAGAGTGGCGACGAGGGGATTTTCACAGTAACTTCATTGCAGTGTTAATGTAAGCCTCCTTGTGACACTAATAAAAATAAACTTTATAAACATATAACAATTTGGAAATCAAGTATGGCAACAGCTGGGTAAAGCTAGGTTGCACCTGCATACACATAGATGTTAACCCATATTAGCAGATAATGTGAGCGAGATGAAGTATACAGTTGATCAATAGAAGGGACCAAGGCGCAGCCTCAGAGGCAGTAGGGGTGACTATGCAGGTGCCATTGGATTGTAACAGGTAGTAGTGGAACATGTTAAATAGTGCTAAAATGGTAAATCATGGTGAAGGTACAGTTCGCAATTTCAATAAAGAATATTATTAACATCAGAACTGCATCTATTGTCATTTTCTTTGGATTTAAAGCTTTAATGGACCTGTGTTTAATTTATCTTTCATATTGCAGACAAAGAGTGCATTTTCCTGAAGAAAGATGAGTGTTTTTATTAATAAGACTGCTCTCAAAATTTCCTCATGTTCCTGACTGACAATTCCAATTCAAGAGGTCACATAATCAGTCCGAATTTGCAGCTTGTCTGAAATTATTTGAGATGAATCTTCCACTGAATAGTTGATTAAATGATTGAAAAATTAAACTGATAATTTCGATCTAAAGATTTGCCGATGTGTTTGACCTTGTTAGAATTTGCAAAGAAGCATTAACATTGTTTGAATATGACCGATTATGCTTTGTCTGCCTTTTACTGACAAATCAATATAAATATTACTGCACATCACAAAATAACAGTGATTGTAATTTCTGACAATAACAAACCCAATCATACAAAGCTAATGCAGCTGAAGATTTGTATTCTCTTTGGGACCAAATTGAATACATGAGTATGGCCTGAATTTTTCTGGCAGATTGGCAATGAGCTGGGGAGACGTGAGGCCTTAACAATCTGCTGGGGACTGGCACTGGCAGGGAACTGGCACTTTCCCATTGCCATGCTATGTTGTCAGTGACGGGAAATGAGGCAGCACTGCCTCCCGCCTGGCAGCCAATTCAGCCACTTAAATGGCCAATTAAAGGCCAACCCCCACCTCTGTGGGCATTTTTCCCACATTGGGAGAGCCCACTAGCGTGCGACTGACAGGCAGCCTCAGAGTGGGCTTCAGTGGGCTGATCCTCCTTCCCTTCAATATTGTCACTACACAAGCCATAGAGGCCATCCCCCAACCACCCCTCTACCTCTACTACGCCCCCCCCGGCACACACCTCCCCCCCCACCCCCCGTCCCACCCCATGGCAATGTCCTTCTCCATGACAGTAAACCTGCTGGTTTTCCACACCCATATCCCTCCCTGCCTGATCGCCATGACTGGCCTTAATTGGATGCCACTCCTGCTGGTGGGACTTCCAGGTAAGTGGCAAAATTCAGCAATATGTAGGGAATCCTGCTGGAAAAATGATGGCACATTAACAATGCATGCTGCTATTACTGTCCAAAATGGTGAGCAAATTCAGGGAGTTACACATCTCCAGAAATTACTAATTGATTTTTGTCACCCTAACACTAGCTTCACAGACCCCTGTTCTGAGACCCCTAGTTATTCTTAACAACTTGTTAGATTTGCACATTAATTGCCCATCAAACCTGGCAGGGAAAGTTAAGTCTGTTAATTAAGAGTGCAATTACCTTCTCAATGATGTGATGTCTGTTAATGCCACCCAACCTTTCTGGCCCAATGCAGCAGCCAGCAACTTAGATGTGGCTGCGGCCTACTCCAGACTGACTGGGAGTCAAGCCTATCATTTAGGCTAACCTCTGGGTGGGGAATTTGCTAAATCAAACCGATGCATGGCGTGGAGTCAAGCTCCACAGAACGTCAGGAAATCCAAACTTCCCTCCTTCACCTGTCCCTGCCAAGATTAATCTATCCATTGGATGCAAATAGATTTATTAATTATTCCAACCCCTCGTTCAGAGACCAAGTAGCAGAATGTTGTTCATTGAGCAGAAATCATGCTTGATAAATTCTCGAATTGAAATGATAGCTGGTTTCTCATTATAAAGTTAAATGTATTCATTTTTCACTATTAGAGCTAACTTAAAGAAAAAATGCAGACCGGTCATTACTATAATCAGAGTTATTTCTCTAACTAGAGTGATCTTACAGATTATATGTTGATGATTCATACAACCATATCTTATAAACATGACAGGTATTATGGCAAGTCTTTGTGCAATATGCGTAATTTATATGCATCAATTCATTAAATATATTACATCATGCTTTACCCTCTGCAATTACAATTACTATGTAGAAATTACAACTAATCGTGTACAATAGTGTGCCAGTGAGAATACAAATAAATATCAGAGCAATCAAGTAGATTTTTGGTAACAAGTTTCTACATTCAACCCTGAAACTTAGTGCACCCACTCATTTGCTACCTTCCCAAGTTGGCTGGTCAACCAATTCACCAAAGAATCAAAGACACAGTGGGCAATCTTACCAGCTCATCACGCCGGTCGATCGGCATGGTGAGCCGGAAAGATCGCGAGAGAGGTGAGAAACCTCATCCCAATGGCCAGAATAATAAATAAATTCTCAAGAATTTCAAAGTACAACTGAAGCAGCAATTAAGCTCCCCAAGTGAACTTAGTCATAGACCATAAAAGTGCCAAATCTCCTTGTTTTCACAGGTTAATGATCTTCATCAACATCTGATGAATGGGCAGCAGGCACTTTGTTTGGCAAGTAAGATATCAACAATCATCAGTCACTTGCAACCCTGGATGGAGTTTCCTTATTGGGTGCAACTCGAGCAAACAGCCTCCACCACATCCTCTTCAGGACCTCTGCTATGTACTACAAACTTATCAGAGAGTTTGCAATATAGATACCATAGCCACACTGGCCATAGTTGGCTCTTTGACACCCAGACCACTTTCCTATAGCTTTAAGGAAAGAATTTGCCTGCAGAGCATTAACATTGGCTACACAAGTGCCAGAATTGTACCGCCTCACCCGCTCGAGGCTCGTAAGATCCCGCCCGAGGCCAACGAAGAATGCTGTTCTACAAGCCATGCCCATCCCAATTCCGGGGCGGATGTGGTGGTAAAATTCTGGCCAAGATGTCTTTTAGGATCACTAAAGGACAGTCTTTGGAAACATGCATTCCTGGCACTGAGCATTGCCCACAAGTAACCTATAATCAGATGAACTAACATTGGGAATTCATGAGCATGTTCCCAATAATGCTGCATTTAACTGGAAAACAAAATCATGGCGAAAGCACTTGTGATGTTCCAATGCATGTTTCTGACAGTTAAGGCTCCTCATGGGGTCGTCAACTATGTAGGATCAGACCTCATACCTACAAACATGGTTATTTTACATAACATTATGCAATTGGACTGGAGGTTGGTAGAACCAATTGACCAGGGAGACATATATGCTTATTACAAGAGAAAGCAAGATGTTTGCATTTATGTAATGTTTGTCATGGCCTCAGCCCCAAAGCACTTTACAACTAATGAAGCTGGTTTGAGATAGACATGTTGTTTAAAGTTTATTTATTACTGTCACAAGTAGCCCACATTAACACTGCAATAAAGTTATTCTGAAAACCCCCTGGTCGCCACACTCTGACGTCTGTTCGGCTACACTGGGGGAGAATTTAGCATGGCCAATCCATCTAACCAGCATGTCTTTCGGACTGTGGGAGGAAACCGGAGCACCCGGAGGAAATCCACCCAGACACAGGGAGAACGCACAGACTCCGCACGAATAGTGACCCAAACCAGGAATCGAACCCATGTCCCTGGTGCTGTGAGGCAGCAGTGCTAATCACAGTGCCACCGTGCCACCCTTGTAATGTGGAAAACTGGCAAGAAGCCCCCTCTAATTTATTCTGGTACGTAGCATGTTCTCTGATGTTCCATTACTAACATCTGTCTCCATGGCTCTGGTGATCTTGGACTCAGAGAAACTAGCTTAGGGTCCTTTCACATGAGAGACCCTTTCAAAGCTGAGCAGCCAAACTTTAAAAGCAGAAACTTAATGAATAGAAAAATGTTACCGCATTGATCAGGGATACACATCAGAACACGTATACAGAAACATGGAAGCTCCCTAACATTCACTTTATCTCATATTGATTCAATACTGCACATAATTGCAAATATTGCATAGTTGAATTGATGTTGCTTTTATGTTTATTTAAAGTTCTGACTGCAGGTTATGCCGGTGATAACCAGTTATTTGTATTCCAAGCTCATATAGCCACAATATTTTTCTATTTGATGAAATAAAAGATGTTTATCATTGTCACTTACATTTCCAATATCTATTCCTCCACCAGGCCAGTCTGACAGACTAACTTCTTACACAGTGCACCTTTCAGTATAGCGGCTGTTTCACCTTCCTGGGTTTAACTAATAGTTTCTGGAATAGTCCTCGAGGGTGCTGCTGTAATGAATATGTTCATACAAAGGATTCATCGGGATGCACCGCAAGCAACAGAGAGAATATTACCTTAGAATATTACAGTTACACTCATGAACTAACCTAATTCAATGGAAACCACAAATGAAACATTATTAGGCCTCATATAACTGCTCATACCACGCAGGCTCTTCTTAAGTGAGAGAATATGAAAGCTTTTGAATTATAGGGGGTGATTCTCCCCAAAATATTCTCAATGTTAAATTTGTGTAAAAACTGGAGTGAATTGTGCTGGTTTTTTCAGTGGGATTTTCAAAAAGAATCTCCCACGCTCTGTGCACTGCAGAGTGCAGTAGTGTGAATCACGCTGAAAATCCAGGGGCGGGGCCTATTCCCGCTGAAGAGGCTGAAATCAGTGCGCTGAGCGGGGCCCCGGTCTGGGAGATCACTAAACAAATCCTCCCACCAGTAAGATCATTGGCCTCTCACTCTCCACGGACATTGTTGGCCTCATTGCTGACTTCTCACCCACCCCCCGCCCACTAGAACATCACTGACCTCCCCATCCCCCACTGACCCGGACATCACTGGCCTTCCCATCCCCTACTGACCCGGACATCACTGGACTCCCCACACCCCACTGACCCAGACATCACTGGCCTCCCCACCCCCCACTGACTCAGACATCGCTGCCCCCCCCCCCACACCCTGTTCACCCACAGAGTGCTGGCCCCCCCATTCACCCACAGAGTGCTTTGCTCCCCATTCAGACAGAGAGCGCTGGCCTCACTGCTGTCTTTCACACAGCGCGCTGGGCTGCCATGCACACCCCCTGCCTGCGAGCATTCCCCTTGTTGAGTGAGACCCTTGAGCATCCCCCCTCCTCCCACCCCGGATACAGTACCCTGTTGAGTTAACCCAATCAGCACCTTTGGAGATGGCTCACCCTCTATTGAAACCAGGTTGCCTTTACATTATTCACGATGAAATTTACCTAACAAGCCCATGACTGGCCCAAACTGACAGCATCTGGACTCCCTTCAAGTCAGAGCTGTATATGCACGTATAGATACACAGGCAGTCACACCTGTGTTGCTGGAGCTGCACTCATCCATGCAAGTGGAGAACATTCATTAATATTTCAGACTTGAGCTTTGTAGGTGGTGGAGAAGCTTAAGAGAGTCAGGAGGTGACTTACTCGCCACACGATTTCCAACCTTTGACCTGATATGGTATCTACAGTATTTATGTGGCTGGTCCAGTTCAGTTTCTGGTTAATGGTAACCCCCAGGATGTTGATAGTGGGGGATTCAGCAATGGAATTATTGAATATCAAGGGGAGATGGTTGGATTCCCTCTTGTGAGAGATGGTCATTGCCTGGCACTTGTGTGGCGTGAATGTTACTTGCCACTTGTTAACCCAATCAATCCACTTCTGGCAAAAGCATATTTTAATGATAATCATGAATGTTTGTTATCACAAACACAAATCCATGCAAATTATTTATCACAGAATCTTTTAAATTTAATACACAGGTAGAGCATCATTTTGTCTCAATTTTGTAAAACTATAGAAAGTCAATATTTTCAGAGATCATTTTACTGAAAACATAGGACTTGCTCTGAGGAAGCAGGGAACAGCTTAGTAAAATATAATACAGTACCAGGTGACTATATTAGCAAAGCCACAAAGTACAGTGGAAAATACAAGATATATACTAAATAATGAGCCAACTATTCTAAACTTCACAGAATTGAAATTGTTTTAATCTTTTCCTCAACCAAGCCGAGAGCCTGGGCTCAGTGATAGCAATCTCACCTTGAGGTCAAAAGGTTATGAGGTCAAGAGCCATGCCAGAGATTTGAGCACTGAATCCAAGCAGCGCCGAGGGAATGCTGCACTGTTGGAGTTGCTGTCTTTGGATGAGATGTTAAATCAAACTCCCGTCTGCTGTTACATGCAGTTATATCCCATGGTACCATTTCAAAGAAAAGCAGAAGAATTCTCCCTGCCCAATATTTATCTATCAATCAACATCATTAAAATCGACCATCCCATCACGTTGTTTTGTGGTATTTTGCTGTGTGTGAATTGACTGCCATGTCATTACAACGGTGACTACACTTTCAAAAGCAAATATTGGTTGCAAAGTACTTGCTCGCACGGTGGCACGGTGATTAGTGCTGGTGCCTCACAGCTCCAGGGACCTGGGTTAGATTCTGGCCTCGGGTTACTGTCTGTGTGGAGTTTGCACATTTTCCCTATGTCTGAGTGGGTTTCCTCCGGGTGCTCCGGTTTCCTCCCACAGTCCAAAAATATACATGTTGGATGGATTGGCCATGCTAAATTGTCCTTTAGTGTCAGGATTAGCAGGGTAAATAGGTGGAGTTACAGTGATAGGGCCTGGGTGGGATTGTTGTCGATGCAGGCTCGATGGGCCGAGTGACTTCCTTCTGCACTGTAGGGATTCTATGAAATCTCTCTCCCAGTCTCTACTCCTTTACGATACTTCACGTCACTAGTTCTAATAGTGCCATCTTTGGCTTGATGCCTGTTTTTGTCTGATTGCACTCCAATATCCCATTCTTGGGATACATTAAATGCATTATATAAATGCAAGTTGTTCTGGCTTGTATTAAATTACAAAACATAGCCAGGTTCGACTGGTTATAAATTGCACTCTTTCCAGCTTTGCCACATTTAGAAAAGGTGAAAGTTTGTATGTGGTAAAGGTGCAATACCTGCAGCTTAGCAGATTGTGGTGTGAGAAATGCTGAGGCAGATAACTGCAGTCATTGTGTGGCAGGTAGGCATATCTCCTTTCAGATAGGGAAGTACTGTCTGCAGTGGTAAGTGTTCTGGAAGTTCTGTGACATTGTGATCTGTTGATGCAACATTTACGTTACACAAAGAAGCAGTCCAATGGTGGTTATGAGAACAAAATAAAGGACTAATAACGGGACTGGGATAAAATTGGATATATTTAAAGATATCAAGAAATATACTGAATTTCAAGGTAAATAGAAGTTATAAGAGGGCGACATAGTGGCACAGTGGTTAGCACTGCTGCCTCACATCACCAGAGACCCAGGTTCAACTCCGGCCTCGGGTAACTGTGTGGAATTTGCACATTCTCCCAGTGTCTGCGTGGGTTTCCTCCAGGTGCTCTGATTTCCTCCCAATCCAAAGATGTGTAGGTTAGGTTGATTTGCCATGCTAAATTGCCCATAAGTGTCCAAGGTTAGTGGGATTGGCCATGCTAAATTGCCCTTAAGTGTCCAAAGATGTCTGGGTTCGGGGGTTTAGCGAAGTAAATACGCGGGGTTACAGGAATAGAGCCTGGGTGGGATGCTGTGTTGGGAGAGCAGATGCAGACGTGATGGACTGAATGGCCTCCTTCTGCACAGTAGGGGATTCTATGATTATAATTTGGGGAAGATGCTGTTGATTCTTATATTATTTGTGAATATTTGCTTGGAAATCAAACAAACATATTTTGCAGACAGCGAGAGGGCCGATGGCCTGACTGTGTACATGTCATGATTTTGAGTATTCTTTGTCTGCAGGCCATGTATTCATTCATGTACAATCCCGACTACATTTGGTTATTTAAGTAACTCAGTAATTTTGCACAGAGAAAGGAGGGCTTTAGCTGCCTCTTGTGGCATTAGCTGTATGCGTTTCAATTTTTCACCTGCTCCCCGGGGATTCTCCTCTATTTCAGATTGTGACAGTTTGAAAATAATGTCATTTGCTTCTTCAAAATTGCCTTCTAACATTTTAACCTTTTGCTGTGTAAGTATCTGATGCACCCCAATGAGCACCCGGAAACAAGGCTTTATAACTGAAGGCTTTAATCAGATAACAACGAAACTGCTAACACTAATACAACCGTTCAGACTGAAGGGGTCCTGCCGGAGCAGGGGGTCTTATACCCTGCCACCGGAGGCGGGACCCCACTGGAGTGTGCCAAGACAGCACTTAGAACAGGTAAACACCCTAACCCAACAACCTAGTACAACCCCCATAACAACAACAACACCCTAGCCCAACAGTAACATAATAACAACCCCAGTGGTGAACCAACGATGGTTCACCACATTCACCCCTCCTTTAGGAACCAAAGGTGGCGGGGTGAATGAGAACAGATAATGACAAAAAAAAATAATAAATAACAGGATTCACAAGTCCAGACGGTCTGGAGGACCGCACCGACGCTGCGATCGTCTCAACACCGGTTGCGAAACCGGAGCAGGTGCTTGCGGTGGCTCTCTCAAAGCAACATCTGGCTGTCCCCTCAAAGACTCCCGGGCCGGCCGGCCCTGATGAGGCGATGGTGCAGGGGATCCTGGAACGATTGGTGGTGCTGGTGGTGGTGATGATGGTGGCGCCGATCTCCGAGTCTCAGGCAAGCTGTACATGGGGGTAAAAGTGTTATGCACTGGTCCCGGTGCTGACCGCGCCACGTCTGGGGAAGAAATGAGGAGTAGTGGATCTGTGACTGGGGGAATAGGAGCGACAGGAGTTGCTACGTCCCCTGCGGGCGCCAGGTCTCTGATGGAGACAGCGTCCTCTCGCCCGTCAGGATATGCCACATAGGCATACTGAGGGTTGGCGTGGAGGAGTTGGACTGGTTCGACCAAGGGGTCGGACTTGCGAGCCCTCACATGGCGCCGCAGAAGGACGGGTCCTGGGTACGTCAACCAGGCTGGCAATGAGGTCCCCGAGGACGACTTCCGAGGGAATGAGAACATCCTCTCGTGGGGAGTAGCATTGGTTGCCGTACACAGGAGGGAGCGGATAGAATGGAGCGCATTTGGAAGGACCTCCTGCCACCGGGAGACTGGAAGGCCCTTGGATTTCAGTGCCAGTAGGACAGCCTTCCAGACTGTAGCATTCTCCCTTTCCACCTGTCCGTTACCCCTAGGGTTGTAGCTCGTGGTTCTACTAGAGGCAATCCCGAATGAGAGCAGGAATTGCCTCAAGTCGTTGCTCATGAACGACGAGCCCCTGTCGCTATGAATATAGCAGGGGTACCCGAACAGGGTAAAAAGCTCACTGAATGCCTTGATGACGGTGGCAGTCGACGTGTCCGCACAGGGGAAAACAAACGGAAACCGGGAAAATTCGTCTATTATGTTAAGGAAATAGACATTCCGATCCGTTGAGGGAAGGGGGCCCTTAAAATCTACACTCAGCCTCTCAAAAGGGCGAGTGGCCTTGACCAAATGTGCCCGGTCTGGTCGATAAAAGTGTGGTTTGCATTCTGCGCAAGTCCTACAACTTCTCGTAACTGACCTGACCTCCTCCACCGAGTAGGGTAGGTTGCGGGCTTTTATAAAGTGGTAGAGTCTGGTGACTCCAGGATGACATAGATCATTGTGGAGAGCCTTCAAGCGGTCCTCCTGCATGATGGCGCATGTTCCGCGCGAGAGGGCATCCGAGGGCTCATTGAGTTTCCCTGGACGATACATAATATCGTAATTATAGGTGGAGAGCTCAATTCTCCACCGCAAGATCTTATCGTTCTTGATCTTGCCCCTCTGCGTGTTACTAAACATAAACGCCACGGATCGTTGATCCGTGATCAGGGTGAACCGCTTACCTGCCAGGTAATGGCGCCAGTGTCTGACTGCCTCCACAATGGCCTGAGCCTCCTTTTCCACCGCCGAGTGCCGAATTTCGGGGCCTTGAAGGGTGCGGGAAAAAAACGCGACGGGCCTGCCTGCCTGGTTTAGTGTGGCGGCTAGGGCGAAATCAGATGCATCACTCTCCACCTGGAAGGGGATGGATTCATCCACCGCGTGCATCGTGGCTTTCGCAATGTCGCTTTTCAAAGCCTTGAAGGCCAATTGGGCCTCCGGCGTAAGTGGGAAGGTCGTGGACTTAATGAGCGGACGAGCTTTGTCCGCATAGTTGGGGACCCACTGTGCATAGTACGAAAAGAAGCCGAGGCATCTCCTCAGTGCTTTTGTGCTAGCGGGCAAGGGAAGTTCAGTAAGGGGGCGCATACGGTCTGGATCAGGGCCGATGACCCCGTTTTCCACCACGTATCCAAGGATAGCTAACCTGCGCGTACGGAATACACACTTCTCCCTGTTATAGGTCAGATTCAGGTGAGATGCAGTGCGCAGAAAGTGTTGGAGATTCGTGTCATGGTCCTGCTGGTCATGGCCGCAGATGGTGACGTTATCCAGGTACGGGAAGGTAGCCCGCAACCCGTTCTGGTCCACCATTCGGTCCATAGCACGCTGGAAGACCGAGACCCCATTGGTGACACCAAATGGAACCCTGAGGAATTGGTATAGACGACCATCCGCCTCAAAAGCCGTATATTGTCGGTCCTCTGGGCGGATGGGGAGTTGATGGTAGGCGGACTTAAGGTCTATGGTAGAAAACACTCGGTACTGCGCAATCTGATTGACCATATCAGAAATGCGCGGGAGAGGATACGCATCCAGCTGCGTATAACGATTAATGGTCTGACTATAGTCGATGACCATCCGAGGTTTGTTCCCGCTTTTGACTACCACGACCTGCGCTCTCCACGGACTAGCACTGGCCTGTATGATCCCTTCCTTGAGGAGCCGCTGAACCTCAGATCTAATAAAGATCCGGTCCTCAGCGCTGTAACGCCTACTTTTAGTAGCGATGGGCTTGCAGCCAGGTACCAGATTCTTAAAGAGGGATGGTGTAGTGATTTTCAGGGTGGATAGATTGCATGCGGGGCGCTTTGGGCAATTTGGAGGCTGCGGCTGATTCCCTACTGCCAGTGAAGGGAGTGGCCCACCGTACTGTAGGATCACACTCCTCATGTGGGCCATAAAGTTTAGTCCGAGGAGAATTGGCGCGCAAAGGTGAGGTAACACAAGGAGCCTGTATTGCTCGTAAATTGTGCCCTGTACCTCAAGAGTTACCATACATTGTCCTTGGATCGGTACAGACCGGGACTGTGATGCCATGGAAATTGTCTGTTTGGCAGGGAGAATCCGGAGTCCACACCTTTTAGCAGTTTCAGGGTGTATGAAACTTTCGGTGCTTCCGCTGTCAAACAGACAATTCACAGTTCTGCCACTAACCTTTACCTCCATCATAGAATGTTCCAGCCTGAAATGCCTGGTCTGATCCAGAGAGATCGACGCCACCGTTGGCCCCTGGGTGTCACTGCATGCTGCCGATGTGGATGCTGAGGACCCCTGCTGGTTGCTGCTGCATGCTGCCGATGTGGATGCTGAGGACCCCTGCTGGTCGCTTCTAGTCGTCGTGGACCATGATGGCCGCCCCCATGGATAGCATGTGGCCGAGGGCACCAAGCGCAGCGACTCCTGGTGGTCTTCCTGCTCCTCTGTTTGCCACGATGGCGCCGTCCTGAGATCGCACGTGGTCGGACCTCGTGGGTACTGCGGCGTCGAAAGAGACGGTCTCCGTTCTGGAGGGTTACAAGCTGCACTGCCGTTTTTAGGTTTGGACCTGCAGACTTTGCCGTAGTGGCCTTTTTTACCGCACTGGCTGCAGATTGCCGTTCTTGCCGGACACTGTTGCCGTGGATGCTTGGCCCCACCGCAAAAATAGCATCGCTGGCCACCTGGAGCTGCCGCCGTCGTCGAATCGATCTGGGAGCGCGTGTTCGCGGGGCGAGGAGGGAGCAGAGATTGTTCCAACCACGTTGACTGCACGTGGTCCTCGGGGTACAGCGCCAAGCTCTTCGACGCCGCCTCCAACCTCACGGCCATCCCCATTGCCTGGGTCAAATTGAGTTTCCCCTTTTCTAATAATTTTAATCTGATGTATGAGGACCCTACCCCTGCTACGAACGCGTCTCGGGCGAGGTCGTGCATGTACTGCTCGGCGGAGACGTCCTTACAGTCACAAGCCCTGGCAAGCTGCAGGAGTTCATTGGCGTAGTCTTCTATGGTCTCGCCCGACTGCCGACGTCGTGTAGCGAGGAGATAACGAGCGTGAATCTCGTTGGGTGGCGTAATGTACCTATTCTTTAGGAGCTCGACGGCACCCTGGTAAGTGGAAGCTGCCCGAATGGCTAGGTAAATCGTGTCGCTTACCCTAGCGTGGAGGACTTGGAGTCTATCACTGTCCGTAGTGATAGCTACCGAGGCTGCCAGGTAGTCCTCGAAGCACTTCCACCAATGTTCGAACGTGTTAGCTGCACCGACCGCACGTGGGTCCAGTGTCAGACGATCCGGTTTTAGAATCTGTTCCATGTTCTAAGTTATCTGATTAAATTGATGCACCCCAATGAGCACCCGGAAACAAGGCTTTATAACTGAAGGCTTTAATCAGATAACAACGAAACTGCTAACACTAATACAACCGTTCAGACTGAAGGGGTCCTGCCGGAGCAGGGGGTCTTATACCCTGCCACCGGAGGCGGGACCCCACTGGAGTGTGCCAAGACAGCACTTAGAACAGGTAAACACCCTAACCCAACAACCTAGTACAACCCCCATAACAACAACAACACCCTAGCCCAACAGTAACATAATAACAACCCCAGTGGTGAACCAACGATGGTTCACCACAGTATCATAGAATCATAGAACCCTGCAGTGCAAAAGAGGCTATTCGGCCCATCAAGTCTGCACTACTCTCTCACAGAGTATCTTAGCCAGGGCCCCCTTTCCCACTCGATTCCCATAACCCCACCAATTTACCATCCATCTAACTGACACATCTTTGGACACTCGGGGGGCCATTTAGCATGGCCAATCCACCTAACCTGCACTTCTTTGGACTGTGGGAAGAAACTGGAGCACCCGGAGGAAACCATGCGGACACGGGGGTGAATGTGCAAACTCCACACAGACAGTGACACAAGCCAGGAATCGAACACATTGTGATTGTGTGAACTCCACACAATCACCAAGGTTGGGATTGAACCAGGGCCCCTGCTGCTGCAAGGCAGCAGTGCTAACCACTGTGCCACCATGCCACACGTTTGTGTGTGTGCGTGTGTGTGTGTGCGCATGTATAAAATGAAGTCTGAGCTTTGTGTTGAGCATTTTGCAAACATTACCTGGATATATAATTTTATATACTTGTTAATCTTGTCATAAATCCATTTGCCCATTTTCAGTTTGGTTCGCAAAACTAAGACCTGACCAATCAGGTTCATTTAAGAATTCAGAAACATTGGTCAAGACTCACAGTGAGTAGAGCAAGACATTTTTCCAAGTAAGTTTTGAAAGAGTGACCAAGAGCATGTTTAACCATAGGTCTGTAAAACATAAACAAATAACTTGCATCCCTATATTGTTTTTCATAACCTTAGGATGTTCATAGAATAATAGAATCCCTACAGCGCAGAAGGAGGCCATTTGGCCAATTGAGCCTGCACTGACAACAATCCCACCCAGGCTCTAACCTCGTTTATTTACCCTCCTAGCCCCCCTGACACTAAGGGGCAATTTATCTTGCGATCTGAGGCCCGAATTGAATCCCTGGTCCCTGGCATTGTGAAGTAGCAATGCTGACACTCTGCCACCATGCTGAGGGGGATTCCAGGGCTTGAGACCGGGATGATTGATGACACAACTGTCATCACAGAAACACTACAGCAGTGAACAAAAGAATAGAATGTACTGGGATCAAGATAAAGAAAAGTACGCAAATCTCCAGCCAATATAAATTCAGGCTCAACATCACACTTTCTCTGCATTGCTAAGCATATTCAGCACACAAATTGGCAAGGATTAGTTAAAACTGATGGTGGCAAGAAAGCACCATTTAAATATATTTTGATGGACTTCTTTTTATACACTGTTATTCAATCACTTAGCTTAATGTGCCATTATCTTCATTTTCATATTTCCTTGGCTCCTCTGTTTGGCCCTTCCTTTTTTGTTTGCTCCGCAGTACTCCATGCTTCTGATTAACTGCCTGTCTGTTGCGATTTCTACCTCAGGTACCAGCCTGAATTGCAATCTATACTCGGGGAATATGAGTAGACTTTGCAATATCTCACTGCATGCTCACCTATTGAGAGGGCTTGAAAAACAAGCAATTTTCTCAGCAGTACAGCTACTTGCACCTGTAGGCTTTTGAGTGAAGCAAATAACCATAAAGCATTTCTATGACCCAATTGCCTTTAAAAAAAAATCAGGTTCTTTAGTGAGCACATAAGACAAGTAATAATCACAGCAAAGGTTGATGTATAAGAGATTGAGGGAGGGGGATAAAAGAGAGCAAGAAACCCATGACTGCTCGAGGATACATCAGCCATATTGGATAATGATGTACATGATAATATTACTGAGTAAAATCCTGCAGGATTTATAATCTGCCCATCAGAAATCCTTGCAGATTTATCTTTGCTTCACTGTAATACCTTTGGTGAATATTGGAGCTTTTCTTCACATTCATGGTTTATGCAAGATCTCAGCTTGCGTGCAGCAAAATTCCATCACAACACTTTCCTCTCAGTGATTTTCAAGCGTCTGCGTCATTCCCTTCATTTAACATCCACACAAGTGATTCCACAGTGAAGATTTCAAACATAGAATGAGTGAAAGGCCTATCATGCTTTCACTCAATATTCTGCAGCCCAGTCAGGTTATAAATTGCATTTTGATGCAGAAACGCTGCTGTAACAGTTAGAAGACCAGAAGGTATTGTAATCGAGTCAGGATCAGCAAAAATTACACAAACTTCCACCAATTACCGATTCAGCTTCCATTGTCATACCTTCCACTGCTGAAAATGTTCTGATAAATTGGTACAGATTGCTAAAAATCATGGGAGAAAGAGAATGTTCTTTGGACCTATTTTAGTGGATTCTATTTTTTTTTAACTAAAGCCAGAGCATTTTATGCAGTTTGGGAATGCACTTTAACAGTTTAAATCATAAGATGAGGCATCGACAGCAGCACAGCCAGCTGCAGGTCCAACATTCTCATTTCTCACACAACTTACAGGATTTTATCCTAGGCCGTGACTCCTAGGCTTAGGGTGGAACGGGGGCACAATGGTTAGCACTGCTGGCTCACAGCACCAGGGACCTGGGTTCAATTCCGGCCTCGGATGACTGTGTGGAGTTTGTACATTCTCCCAGTGTTTGCGTGGGTTTCCTCCGGGTGCTCCGGATTCCTCCCACACTCCAAACAGATGTGGGTGAGGTTGATTGGCCATGTTAAATTCCCCTTCAGTGTCAGGGGGATTTGCAGGGTAAATATGTGGGCTTATGAGGATAGGGCCTGGGTGGGATTGTTGTCGGTATATGCTCGATGGGGCGAATGGCCTCCTTCTGGAGGGATTCTATGACTCAGTCTAGCTCTCTGTTCCAGTTCTCTTTATTTCAATAATAAGAATCAACACTTTATCTCTGCAAGTCAAAACACATGTCTCCTGGACGGAAAATAATAACTTCAATTTGTCCCAAAGACCTGAAGAGTGCAGCAATTACTGGATACTTGGGCAACCCCAATTCTCTCCTTTTCTTGGAATGTGGACATCGCTGGCTACACTAGCTTTATTGCCCATCCCTAATTGCCCTTGAGAAGGTGATGGTGAGCTACCTTCTTGAACTGCTGCAGTCCCTGCGGTGTATGTACACCCACAGTGCTGTGAGGGAGGGAATTCCAGGATTTTGACCCAGCGACAGTGAAGGAACAGTGATATTTTCCCAAGCCAGGATGGTGAGTGGCTTGGGGGGGATGTAGCTGCTGCCCTTGCCCTTCTTGATGACAGTGGTCATGGGTTTGGAAAGTGCTGTCTAGGAAGGCTTGGCGAATTGCTGCAGTGCATCTTGTAGATGGTACACATGCTGCCACTCTTCATTGATGGAGGGGGTGAATGTTAGTGGATGGGATGCCGAACAAGTTGGCTGTTCTGTCCTGGCTGGTGTCAAGATTCTTGAGTGTTGTTGGCAAATGTCATTATATATTAGAGTTCCCAATTTAAACTTCTCTGTCTCTCCACTGCCCTTTCCTTTAAAATCCACTTTTTTGATGAAGCTTTCAGTCAGCCCTCCTCATTTTGACCCCATGTCCATTTCTGTTTCATTACACATTTGTGGAGCACCTTGAGGTGTTTTTCAATGTAGAAATATTTTATGAAAATGTGTCATTCTTGGATCTCGCTTGGAATGTTAAATATAACTCAGCAGTCCTGACAAACTATCAAAGAGACAGGGAGACAGAGCCGTGCATGTAAATGAGGCACGATAAGGGACGGCAACAAGTCTTATTAATACTCCCCCAATGCTCCCTCCCCATGGGGGTGGCACAGCGGCACAGTGGTTAGCACTGCTGTCTCACAGCGCCAGGGACCCGGATTTGATTCCCGGCTTGGGTCACTGTCTGTGCAGAATCTGTACATTTTCCCCGTGTCTGCATGGGTTTCCGCCGGGTGCTCCAGTTTCCTCCCACAGTCTGAAAGACGTGCTGATTGGGTGCATTGGCCATGCTAAATTCTCCCTCAGTGTACCCGAACGGGTGCCGGAGTGTGACGACTGGGGGATTTTCACGATAATTTAATTGCAGTGTTAATGTAGGCCTACTTGCGACTTTAATAAATAAACTTAAACCAACCCCCTCCCAGCAGTTGGCATGACAGTTATCGGGGGCGATTCCCCCAGCCCGCTGCATTACAAAAAGCAGTGCAGTGGGCTGGGAGATTTAAGTGGAGGGCATTTTACGGGCTTCCCGCTGGGAGCAATGGCCTCTGCGAGTCTCTGGCAGCTGGATTTCCAGCGCCATCAGCTCTGCACCAGAAATCGGAGCGGAGCTGAATAAATTATACAAGCAAGCATTTCAATACAATTTGCATCCCATTAGGGGGCCTGGGACTAAAATCTCCGGGCCCGTTAGCCTCTCCCCCAACATCGGCCAGGAATATTTCACTCCAGCTGGCTTTACATTAGCTCCCCATTTGCAGGGAGCTGGCTGCCCGACCCCGTTGGAGTGAGGGGGGGGGGGCATTGAGGCACCCCAGAGGTTTGGAGGCTGGGGGGGGGTGCCCCCTGGGCTCTTCCACCTTGGCAGTGCCAGCCTGACCCCCTGGCACTGCTAAAGAGGTAAGGTACCAATGCCCAGGGAGCACCCGGCACTGCCTACCGGGCATCGGGCAGTGGCAAGGGGTGGGGCCTGATGAGGGCAGGGCCTTTGGGGGGGGGGGGGGAGATCGGTGGGGGTCCCGCTGCCACTCTGCAGAGGAATTGTGAGCAGAGGGAGGGAGGCCAGTAATCGGGGCTGGGCATCGGGGTGGTGGGGAGATCGGGCTGTTGGGGGGTGGTTGGAGATCGAGGCTGGCCGGGGGCAGCGGGTCGAGTCTGTGGGGAGGGGGGGTCATACGGCCAGCGATCTGGGGGTCATGGGGCTGGCCAGCAATCGGGAAGCCAGCAGTGCAGACTACTACGCATTCGCCAATCTCGGCACTGACAGATCAGTGCTGTACTGCTGGCCTCTTCAGTGGGACTAGGCCCCGCCCCCTGAATTTTGGAGTGATTTACACTGTGCACTTTGCAATACACAGAGTGTGGGAGATTCATTTTGAAACTCCAGCTGAAAAAACCAGGGTGATTTACTCCAGTTTCTACGTGAACTTGACACTTAGAGAAGTTTTTTGGGAGAATCGCCCCCATCATCTTTGTGGACTATCTGCCTGAATTGATTCGAACAGAGCTTTGCAGAGTGCGTTGTCAATGACCAGCCCATTAATGTTTATTTTGTTATTTGCGTTGGACTTCTCTTCATTTGATAGCTCGGGTATTGTTCCAAGTTCAGGGCCAAAACCGGAGATATCTGATCCCTCATCAATTTCTGTTATCCACGACCCATTTCATCAATTGCCATTGGGAATGGATGATGCACCAACAAGTTATTTTCCTGACTGCCTCAAGATCACCAGCCACCTTGATCTGCAAAGAGCAATTCCCCTGTAAGAAAGATATGGCAATAATAAACTTGTTTAAAGATCTGAATTCAAAACCTGTACAGGTTAGGTACAGTGAACAATCAGCAACCTATTAGGGTTGTATGATTTGTTCTTTACTCTATTCATTAGGGGTCATTTACTTTTTGCACTCATCTTTTATTAGCCTGAAAACGCAACCTTGTGAAGATGAATGTAGCAATTTTAAAAAATCTGAAAGGACATTTGCCAATTCCCAAAAGCAAGCACTGATATTTGCTTCAATCCAACAAGTTACAGATTGGCAACTTTCTGGATTCATTTTTAACCAAGAGTTATTCAAGAATTTGGCCCATCTCTGAGCCAAAAGGTCGTAGGTTCAAAGCTGAGCACATAATATAGGCTGACACTTCACTAGAGTACTGAGGCAGTGAGGGAGTGCTGTTCTGTTAAGGCACTGTCTTTCAGATGAGACATTTAAACTGAGGCCTCGCTTGCTCTCTTGGATACATGTAGCAGATCTCATGGCACTTTTGGAAGAAGCGCAGAGAAAATCTCTGCACAGGGTGGCACAGTGGCACGGGGTGGCACGGTGGCACAAGGGGCATAGTGGCACAGTGGTTAGCACTGCTGCCTCTCAGTGCCAGGAACCTGGGTTCAATTCCGGCCTTGGGTGACTGTAAGGTAAAGTAGTGTAAAGTTTATTTATTAGTCATAAGTAAGGCTTACATTAACGCTGCAATTAAGTTACTGAGAAATTTCCCTAGTCACCACAGTCCGGCGCCTGTTCGGTCAATGCACCTAACCAGCACGTTTTTCAGACTGTGGGAGGAAACCAGAGCACCCGGATGAAACCCAAGCAGACAGGGGGAGAATGTGCAAATGCCAGATAGACAGTGACCCAAGGTGGGAATCGAACCCAGGTCCCTGGCGCTGTGAGGCAGCAGTGATAACCACTGTGCCACCCCCATGCCACCCCCGTGCCACCATGTCACCCCTGTGTCCGTGTGGTGTTTGCACATTCTTCCCGTGTTTGCATGGGTTTTCTCCCACAGTCCAAAGATGTGCAGATTAGGTGGAGTGGCTATGCTAAATTGCTCCTTAGTGTTAGGGGGATTAGTGGGGTAAATACATGGGGTTACGGGGATAAGGTATGGGTGGGATTGTTTCGGTGCAAGCTTGGTGGGTCGAATGGCCTCCTTCTGCACTGTAGGAATTCTATGATTCTATCTCCTCTTGGCAAATGTTGATCCTCCAACCAACACCGAAAAATAGATGATGTGATCATTATCATATCTGTGTTTGTGGGAGTTAGCTGTGCATGAACTGGCTGTTGTATTTCATACATTACAACAGTGAATGTATTTCAAAAGTAATTAATTGATTGCAAAGTGCTTTAAGACATCCTGAGACTGTGAAAGACATTATAAACGGCAGAATGTTCCAGCCTTTCTTCTTGGCTGGATCTTCTGGTCCCACTAAAATCGAACCCCCCATGGCAGGCTCCCCAGAGATGGGGTCGGCGAGCCATGTACATTGCCAGTGACTTTTGCAGGACTGGGAGATCCTGCCGCCAGCCAATAACTTTGCACGGTTGCGGGGGGCGGGGGGGGGGGGGGCGGCGGAGGCGTGGGCGGCTGGCAGGAGGAGTGTGGAAATATCCAGGCTATATTACTGCAAGTCTTCTTTCTTATTTTGACACTGACCGAGTGCCAACTCCCAGCACTGAAGCTGAACTTTACAAAACCAAAACTAAATATAGCCTTGACAGTGGTTTTATTTCAGAAAATATTTATTCAAGTTTCTCGTACTAGGATGATAATAATCTGAGGAAAATAATGCATGAGGAAGAGAGACAGATCCATTCAAAATAATCCATAAAGAGATTTACTTTTCAGTACCCGGTCTTAGATGTCACAAGATGTGTGCAGTAATGTGAAAAATATTCATGAAAGTAATAGCTGGGCAAAAGCATCTTTAATGTCTGTCTATCTGTATTTAGGATAGGACTGGAACAATTTCACAAACGTAGGAGCAGGAGTGAGACTTTAGGCCTTCAAGGCATTTGAGGCATTCAGTTACGTCATGGTTCATCTGTAACTGAAATCCATTCATCCAGCTTAGTTGTATATCCTTTACTACCCTTACCTATCAAAAATTTAGCAATCTCAGTATTAGGAAATTTTGAACTATTTAGTTGCAGATTGAATTCAGGCACTCAATAATGTTTAAGCAGATGCATATCGTAAGGTCATTACACATTTCTTTGCAATTGGAAAGATTTTCTTCATGTATGAATCAGTCTTTGGTGAAAGAAAGTAATTTTGCAAGTGGGAAAAAAACCAAGGGCGAGATTCTACGGCCTTCCAGCTGCGTGTTTCCCGTCGGCGCGTTGTTTGCTTGCAGCGGGATTCTCTGGTCTCGCCACTGTCAATGGGAATTCCCATTGACGTCACCCCATACCAGCAGGAAACCTACTACATGTAGACCAGACTGGGTAAGGATGGCAGATTTCCTTCCCTAAAGAACATCAGTGAACCAAATGGGTTTTTACATTAATTCAGTAGTCACATAGGTCAGAATTATCCAGCCCTTCCCACCGACGGGATCTTCCAGTCTGCCAAAGTGGATGCCCTGCAGTGAGTTCCCTGGCGGAAGGGCAATGAACCATGTAGATTGTCATTGTCTGCGGTGGGGGTGCGCTGCCGATGGGAATGGAGAATCCCACCAGTGTGAACGGCTGGAGAATTCCGGCCCAAGTTTTGTATCACAATAGCATTCTCTCCTGGAATTGAATTAGCTTTTAGTCTTTGAGAGCAGAACAAATCTAAAGCAACACAATCTCCACAAGGTAATTTCCAATGTCACAACTTTGCTTCATACATGGCTGGAACCGTTTGTTACCAAATCTGTCATGTTTGAAATTCAACCTCACGATTTTAGTGTGTTAGAACTATGATGATCTTTTAATAATTATAATGGAGGAAGACAAGAACCACTCATTAGTTCACCATACACAATGTATCAATATGTTGCCAAAGGAGTATCGGTCATCTGATATTTATATTCTAATTTTTGAAGCATAGCATTTAGGAATCATTCTGGTAATTCATAGGATGTGACATTGCTGTCAAGGCCAGCAATTATTGTCCATCACTAATTGACGTTGTGAAGGTGGTGCTGATCTGCCTTCTTGACAACTGAATGATTTGCAAGGCCATTGCAGAAGAGGCTAATTATCAACCCCATTGTGTGGGACTGTAGTTACATGTAGACCAGACTGGGTAAGGATGGCAGATTTCCTTCCCTAAAGGACATCAGTCAACCAAATGGGTTTTTACATTAATTCAGTAATCACATAGGTAAGAATTATCCAACCCTTCCCACCGACGGGATCTTCCAGTCTGCCAAAGTCGATGCCCTGTGCTGGGTTTCCTGGTGGAAGGGACAATGAACCATGTAGATTGCCATTGTCTTTGGCAAGACTGGAAGATCCCACTGGCGGCCAATAGCTTGCCACCTCCGCCGTGGATTGGGGGCTGGAAAACTCCAGCCATAGACACCATTATAGACTCTTCATTTGATATTTACTTTTTTTCTTTCAGCTCCCGCCATTTTATCTGGGGTCACTATAATGCTGATTGATCACCCTTCCCCATTTCCTCCTGTCAGTTCCCTTTCATCTTCCAATCCGTTGTGTTTAAGGGCCTGATTTTACCATCAAGTTGCGCCCGTTTTCAGGCGTGAAAACTTGGTAAAGTCGGGCTTAATGGTCTGCATGCCCAACCTTACCCGCACTTCCCCCTTTACCACCACGTTCACCCATCCAGAATGGGTGTGAAACAGGCATGCTCCACAAAAGTCCGATTCGGGCGCTCCAGTTAGTGAGGAGGTAGGTGCCTAGCGTCCGGACGGCTCTCAGCCTGAGACCGGTTTGGGGGGAGGGGGGGGGGCGGTGGAGGATGGGGGGTCCGCTGCCACTCTGCCTGAGATCAATGGGGGGGAAGAGGGGGTCCGCTGCCACTCTGTCTGTGATCAATGGGGGGGGGTCTGCTGCCATTCTGCCTGAGATTGGCGGGGGGGGTGGGTGGATAAAGGGGTCAGTAATGTTGTGGGGATGGGGCAATGTCCATGGGGGCCAGGGGGAGGCATTGTCCGGCCCGGGAGGGATGTGCAGGGGAGCCGCATTCTATCATTTTTTTTCTGCGTATGCGCAGTTAGAGGCGCCGATCGGAGCTGCAGGATGTTGTGCGTGTTAAGCCCCGCCCACAGGCTTGTGCAGCGCGATTCAGAATTGCTGATATTTTTTCAGGCAGAGTGTGTATGGGGGCACCTGAGAACGGGTCTAAAAGTCGGATCTGAAACACCCCTAGCTTCAAGTCTGCCCAGCACTTAGAATTAAAATGGTAAAATAGGGCCCATCACTCTCCACCTCATCTTTCAAACTGGTCTCGGCCTTCCCATTTTCCTTCTTCCTCGCAGTTCAATCTCCATGACTCACATTAGCTCTCTCTCACTTCAGAACCGATGATCATATGATTTCTATCTCTTCTCAGCTATTTTCTCTTTGATGCTGGCACAGTCTTCACTGATCCCCCTGGCGTGCTGGTTCCTGATCTTACCCTTTCTCATCACTCGATACATATCCCATCTCAGCAACTGCATCTCACTTGTATCGAGTCATTGTTCCTCTCTCCTTGATGTTGTCCAAGTTTCTGAACGATATAACTAGGCCAGATTCACACTGCTGTCTAGATTCTCCCTTTCAGTTTCAGCAATACTTGTCTGCCCCATAACACTCCACTGCACTTCTTCCAATTTCTCCAACCAGAGCTAAACTGCTGCTTCATTTCCATTCATGCAATTTCTGCCTCTACTGACCCCAGGTACTTGGACTCTTCACTTAATTAACTGAATTCCAGTCCCCGAGCTGCTGTGATGGGATTTGACCTCATGTCCCACAAATCATTAGCCCAGACCTCTGGATTATCAGTGCTGTAACATAACCACTATGCTACCATTTCTAAACCCACTCAGACTCAAATCTGAGTTTCTGGAAGCATAAGTAATTGTTCAAAAAAGTTACTTGCTGTAACAAAGCATCGATATATATCATTCAATGCTGTACGATAAGAATGACGCAGTTTGAAGCAGTATATCCAGTATGAATTCAGCAGTTTCTCTTACCCGAATTCTATTGCAAAATTCATAATCTTGTCAGCAAAGTTAAACATTCAAACATACAAAATAGGAGTAGGAGTAGGCCATCCAGCCCCTCAAGCCTGCTGCGCCATTTAATAAGGTCTGTTTGTGTTTCAAATTTCGTATTCCTACCTACACCTGATAACCCTTGATTCCCTTGTCTAACAAGGATTCATCTACTTCTCCCTGAAAAATATTCAATGGCCCCGTCTCCAACAATCTCTGGGGTAAAGAGTTCCAAAGTCACACAACACTCCAAGAGAGAAAATAAAATCCTCATCTTTGCGCTAATGGGGCAATACCTTATTTTAAAACAGTGCCCTCTAGTTCTGGACTCACCTACATGAGGAAGCATCCTTTCCACGTCCATCTTGTCAAGACCATTCAGGATCTTATACACTTCAATCAATTCACCCATCACTCTTCTAAATTCCAATGGAAACAAGTCCAGCCTTTCCAACCTTTCCTCATTAGACAACCCACTCATTCCAGGTATCAATCCAGTAAACCTTCTCTGAACTGCCTCCAAAGCATTTACATCCTTCTTCAAATAAGGAGACTAAGACTGCACACAGTGTTCAAGATGTGACCTCGCTTATTTCCTGTATAGTTGAAATATAGAATCCAGGATCCTTACTTTTATGTTCAATTCCTCGGAAAATAAAGGATAGCTTTCCATTAGCCTTCTTAATTACTTGCTGTATCTGAACACTAACATTTTGTGACTCATGCACGGGAACATCGCGATTCCTCTGTGCCTTAGAACTCTGCAGCCATTCTATTTTTAAGTAATATACTTCCTGCCAAATTGAACAACTTCACACATTCACACATCATACTCCATCTGCCAAATTTTTGCCCACCCATTCAACCTATCTATATCTGTCTGCAACTTCCTTATGTCCTCCTCACAGCATACTTTCCTCCCTCTCTTTGTGCCATCTGCAAAGTTAGTTACCATGCTTTTGCCCCCTCATCTAAATCATTGATATAAATTATAAAAAGCTGAGACCCCAGAACAGTCCGCGACAGGACCCCGCATATCACATCTTGTCAATTACAAAAAGAATCATTTATGCATTCTCTATGTTTTCTGCAAGTCAGCCAATCTTCTAGCCATGTTCATATGTTACCCCTTGCACCACGAGTTCCTATTTAGCGCAATAACCTTTCATGGGGTGCACTGTTAAATGCCTTCTGGAAATCCAAGTACTGCACGTCTAAAGGCTTCCCTTTATCCACAGAGCATGTTACTCCTTCAATGAACTCCAATAAATTTGTTAAACATGATTTCCCTCTCATGCCGACTCTTTCCAATCACCATGGGGGCGATTCTCCCAAAAGCGCAGAATTGGCGGGAAAATTGTTCTAAATCCCAACTGTTCTGACAGTTCAGCTTCTCACCTGAATCTCCGCACTCTGTGCACTGAAGAGGTCCCAGTCGTGAATATCATTAAAAGCCCAGGGGATGGGCCCTATTTGCGCCCGGGTTTGACAGTTGTGGAACTCCGCGCATGCGTAGTGGCCCCAAACTGTCAACCTCCTGTTTGCCGGCCAGCCTGATCGCTGGCCAGCCTGGGACCACCATAGTGCTGCCCCTCCAATCCCCCCACCCCCCACCCCCACAGCAATTCCTGGGCCAGCCCTGACCCCCCGTCTCCGGTCCCGAAGCGCCACGATGTTCAGGCCCCACCCCCCAGCAGTGGTGATCCCCCCACCCCTCTCACCCTGGCAAATCCCCCCCCCCACAGACCCTCCCCCCTGGGGTCAGACCCCCCCCTGCAGACCACCCCCCTGCAGACCACCCCCCCCCCCCCCCCCCCCAACCCACAGCCCACACCAATCGCTGTCCTCCTTTCATCCCAGACTGATCCTGTCCGCAGAGTGGCAGCAGGGCTCCCCACCCCCACCGATCGCCTCTAGGCCCCGCCACAATAGGCCCTGCCCCCTTAGCATTGCCCAATGCCCGATGGGCAGTGCCAAGGTGCCCCCTGGGCATGGGCACTTTGCCCCTTGGACAATGCCAGGGGGCACAGGCTGAAACTGCCAAGATGCCCATGCCCAGGGGGCATCACTTCCCCCCCCCACCGCCCAACCCAGTGGGGAACCTCGATTGCCCCTCCTTCATTCCGGCAGGGTCTCCTGCTTGTTCCTCGAATGTGGGGAGCTAGTCGGAACCCTGCCAGAATGAAGTACTCCTGAAAGGTCCCAATAATGAACACATATACATATTTAAAATACATGCAGAAAAGATTTAAATCACTTTCTTGCCTTCCCGCCAGTTTCCAGCGTGGTCTGGCCGACGACTGTTTGCTGGTTCTGGGAGATGTGCATGCATTCCCGGCGCATGTGCAAATCCCTGTTCAAGGTTGTAGATGTGTGTCTCCCCCACTGCGACACGACAGAAAAGTTGCAAGTTGCAATGGGAGAATTGCGGCCTATGTGTTTTACTAGGTGCGCAGCTATAACTACCGTAATGGTCGATTCTAACATGTTCTCCAAGACAGACGTCAAGCTAACTGGCCTATAGTTTCCTGTTTTCTTTACGTCCCTTCTTGCAGAGAGAAGCACATTTGTTCCTTTCCAGTCTGATGGAACCTTTCGAGAATCTAGTGAATTTCGAAAAATTAACACATCTACTATCTCATCAGCAACCTTTTTATAAATCCAAAGGACGAAATCCATCAGGACCTGGAGACTTATCAGCCCACAGCTCCATCTGCCCTAGTGACTGTAATCTCACCATGCCCCCCTCTCCATTCCACCTCCTACAGCTATTACTGAAATATTTTTCGCATCCTCTATAGTGAAGGCAGAAGCAAAATATTTATTCATTTCACTTACCGTTTCCTTATTATCTCATATTAAATCCCCATTGTCACTCTCTAGATGACTAACACCCACTTTACTTACTCTTCCTTTTTAAATACCTGCAGTAACTCTCTCCTGATTAAACCTTTTAGTCATTCTCTGCTATTTGTTATATTCTGACCACTCATCTGATCCGTCACTCTCCTTTACATAGTTAAATGTTTTTCCCCTTGGGTTTGATGCTTTCTTTAACTTCTGTCATTTACCAGGATCGTGGGACCCCTTAAAATATTTCTTTATAGTAGGAATATACATGTTCTGAGTATTCTGAAATATCCTCTTAAATGTTTGCCACTGTTTCCCCATTGATCTATCCCTTAGCCTAGTATCCCAGTTCACTTCAGCTTTCATGCCCACATAGTTGCCCTTATTTAAATTTAAGTTCAGGGAATAAAATGGATAGCGGCAGTGTGGATACAAAGCCGGCTGTGTGACAGGAAACTGAGAAAGTATAGCAGAGTATAGTTGTTCTTTTGAACTGGAGGAAGCTAGGCAGTGGGGTTCCCCAAGGTATGGTTTTCGGACTACTGTGCTTCTTGATATATATTAATGACCTAGACTTGGGTGTTCATTCATGTGTACACTGCCTCAAGGTATGTCCTTGGTGCGCTGTCTGCTGACACTTCATCTTGAGCTGTTTTCTCGGCAGTTTTCGTTAGTGGTGGTTTGCCATTGCCTTCCAATCTCAGGGGCAGGGTGAGGAGGCAGGTCCCAAGTCTACCTCAGCTGGAACAAGAATTGAATCTGTATTGTTAACCAACTGAGCTAAGCAGCCCCCACATGCTTGGGTGTACAAGACACAGTTTCAACATTTGCAGCAGGCACAATTCTAAAGAGGGCCAAGGATAAAGAGATTTGGGGAATTTTCTGCACAAATTGTTGAAGATGGTGAGGCAGGTTGAGAAACTGGTTAAAAAAGCAGATGGGATCATGTGTTTCATAATAGAGGCATAGACAATAATGACAAGGGTGTCAGTTTAGCTCAGTTGGCTAGATTCAGAGCGAGGGTTTAATTCCCATACCGGCTGAGGTTATTCATGTAGGCTCCTCCTTTCTCAACCTTCCCTCTTTCCTGAGGTGTGGTAATCCTCAGGTTAAATCACCACCAGTCAGCCCTCCCCCTCAAAGGGGAAAGAAGCCTGTGGCCATCAGGGATTATGACAACTTTATAAAGGCAAGGAAGTTATGGTGAACTTTTATAAAATACTGGTTTGGCCTCAACTGGAGTATTGTGTCCAATTCTGAGCACTACATTTTAGAAGGATGTGAGGGCTTTAGAGAGGGTGCAGAAAAACATTACAAGAATGGCTCTAAGGATAAGGAACTTCATTTGTGTGAATAGATCAGCAAAGCTGGGGCAGTTAGCTTTAGAGAAGTAAAGGTTGAGAGAAGATTTGGTAGAGGTGTTCAAATCATGAGGGCTCTATACAGAGTAGATTGAGAGAAACTGTTTCCATTGGTGGAAGTGTCAAGAACCAAAGGACACCGACATAAAGTGAATGACAAAGGATCCCAAAGGAAATAAGTAAGATCTTTTATACAGTTTGGATCTGGAGGCAGATTCTATTGTGACTTTCAAAATGAAATTGGATAAACATCTGAAGAGAAATAAGTTACAGGCCTATGGGGAAAAGGCCACAGGAATGATGCTAGCTGAGTTGCTGTGTAGCAGAAATTTTCTAGCCCTGCCTGCCCCAGGGATTTTCTGGTCCCATCCAAAAACAATGGACTATTGGCTGGGCTGCTGCATCACCCAGGCTGGGTACTGCCATTGTGGGCCAGGAAATCCTGGTATATGATTCAGAACAGCAACAACAATAACTTATAGATTCATAGATGTTTACAACACAGAAAGAGGCCATTCGGCCTATTGTGGCTATGCAGGTCAACAAAGATCTGACTGCACTAATCCCATTTTCCAGCGCTCGACCCATAGTCCTGGAGGTTATGGCAGTGCAAATGAATATCTAAATACTTCTTAAATGTTACGAGAGTTTCTGACTCAACCACCCTTTCAGGCAGTGAGTTCCAGACTCCTACCACCCTCTAACTTTCTCCTCAACTCCGCTCCTCGCTTTCTATCTCTTACCTTAAATCTATACCCCCTGATTATTGACTATCTACTATTGGAAAAGAACCTTCTTATCCATCCTATCTATGCCCCTCATAATCTTAAAAACCTCTATCAGGTCCTCTCTCAAACTTGCCAGTTCCAAGGAAAACAGCCCCAGCCTATTTAACCTTTCCCCATTGCTCAGACCCGCCAGCATCCTGATAAATCTCCTCTGCACCCTCTCCAGTGCAATCCCATCCTTCCTATAACGTGGTGACCAGAACTGCACACAGTACTCTAGCATTTTATACAATTCCAGCATTACTTCCCTCTCTTGTACTTTATGCCTTGGCTAATAGAAGCAAGTATCCCATATGCCTTCTTACTCACCTTATCTACCTACCCTGTCACCTTCAGGGATCTGTGGATATGCATGCCTGGTCCCTCTGATCTTTTGTATTTTTCAGGGTCTTACCATCCATGAAATAGTCTTCTGCCTTGTTAGCCCTTCCCAAGTACATTATCTCTCACTTTGAGCTTGAATTCCATTGGCCACTGCTCTGCCCACCTGACCAGTCCATTGATGTCCTCTTGCAATCTATGGCTATCCTCCTCACCACTTACCACACTACCAATTTTTGTGTCATCAGCGAACTTCTTGATCAAACCCCCTTCAGTTAAGTCTAAATCATTAATGTACACCACAAATAGCAAGGGCCTCAGCACTGAGCCCTACAGAATCTCACTGGAAACAGAAGCATCCCTCTACCATGACCCTGCTTCCTACCTCTCAGCCAATTTTGGATCCAATGTGCCACATTGCCTTGGATCCCCTGGGCTTTTACTTTCTTGACAAGACTTCCATGTGTGACCTTATCAAAAGCCTTGTTAAAGTCCATATAGACCACATCAAATGCTTTAGCCTCATGAACACTCCTAGTTATCTTCTCAAAAAACTTGATTAAATTTGTCAAATATGATCTTCCCTTAACAAATCCATGCTGATTAACCCTGATTAATCCATCTCTATCTAAATTCAGATATATTTTGTTCCTCAGAGCTCTATCTAGTAACTTCCCACCAACAAGGTTAGACTGACTGGCCTATAATTTCCTCTTTCTCCCTTTTTTTAATAATGGGACAATGTCAGCAGTCCTGCAGGCCTCTGGCACCTTACCTGTATCCAGGGAGGATTTGAAAATTACTGCTAGTTTCTCAACTATCTCCTCCCTTGCCTCCCTCAGCAGCTTGAGGTACATCTCATCTAGGCCTGTGGACTTAACACTTTTAAGGCTACTAAATCTGCCTGTATCTCCTCTCACTCTCTTTATGGGAATTTATCTAATATTTCACAGCCCTTACATTCATGTAGCACCATAAACCAATTAAAACATCTGAATGTGATTCATAGGATAGTTTGATACCAAGTTGGTGATCAAAAGTTTGGTCAAAGAGGTAGGTTTTAAGGAGCATCATAAACAAGGAGAGAGAGGAAGACAGGAAGAGATGTTTTCAGGGAGAGAATTTCAGAGTTTGGGGCCCAGGCAACTTAATGCAGAGCTACTAATTGTGGATCAATTAAAATTAGGAATGCACCAGAGATCAAAATTCACGGAGCACAAAGATTTTGGAGGGCTGCATGGCTGGAGGAGATGAGTGAGTGGGAAAGCCTTGGAGGGATTTGAAAACATAGATGAGAAATTTAAAATCAATATGTCATCAGACTGGGAGTCAATACTGCCAGCAAGGTCAGAGGTGTTAGGTGAACCGGACTTAGTGCAAGTTAGGATACAGTGGCTGAGTTTTTGTTTTGTGTAAGTTATGGAGAGTGGGAAATGGGAAGATGGCCTAGAATATTAGAATTAGAATCAGTCTAACAGTAACAGAAGTATGGATGAGGGTTTCAGTAGCAGATGAGTTCAGGCAGATATGTTGGAGGTAGAAGAAGATGTTTTTGGTGCAGATATGTGTTGAAAAGCTCAGAATCAAATAAAATACCAAGATTGAGAACAGCCTAGTTCAACCTCAAACAGTGGCCAGGGAGAGGATGAAAGTGGTAGCTATGGAGTTGAGTTGTGGCAGGGATTGAAGAGCTAACCCTTATGGCCCTATAACCCCCATGCCAATTTAATGCCAACCCCCTCTCGCCAACTCAACCCCTTAAATCTTTCAGGCCAACCTAATGCAAGCTCATGCCAACGTTTGGTTTCTCCCCCCCCCCCCTCCCCCCATGACTCTTAATAGCTCCCATGCCAACCTTATTCCAACTCATGCCAACTTTGCTACCCCACCACCATCCTTTTTCCATACACCCTCCATGCCAACTCACCCAGTACCCACCATTGGTAGACCTCAGGAGCCATGGTAAGATTAAATAAAATAAGGGTCTAAGAATCTATTGCAGCTTTCACTATAGTAAAAAAAGACCCAATCATGAAAATCCATCCAAAACTTTGAAATCCCCTCAAGTACTTAATCCCATACCAAAATAAACAGATTTGTATCCATAACCCCATAAACATCAAAGTTAGCTAATTCTTTAATAAATGCTTCTAACTGTCAATCAAACTGTAAAGTTACAACCCTAACCTCTCTGCTGAGATAATGATATGTCAGGAAAAGCAGCCAACAATTTATGCTGATATAATGATAGCCATTGGGATAATGTCAACAAACAGCTATTGTAACCACAAGGACAGATTATTCATACTAATATAGGCAGGCTGTTGTTTAAAATTGAAGGGCTAGGGATTTGAAAAGCTTCATTGCTTAATAGTTCTACAAATATTATCCACCCTGTGTGAGCATTTATGTGTCCTCTGGAGATTTGTGGGTTAAGGCCCTTGGCTATATTGAAAATGGGGTATGTTTGAACTCAGCATTTAGTTTGGGTTTCCTTCATGTGTAAATCACTCCCTATCCCTTTTCCCTTAGCAGCAAAAATGGGATCTGTTGGAAATGGAGACGGGATTTCTGAATCCAAGTTCCACCCACCATTTTTAAAGATCCATGGAGTCTCCACAAATTTGTGAAAACTTTGCACAATGGCATCAGTCTTGCCAATATTTAGGTAAAGGAAATCTCTCTGTATCCTTCACTGGAAGTTGGACAAAGAACTTGTCAAACTAGTGAAATGCAAAATTTATAAAGGTTAAAATATAGACATAGGACTGTGGGCCTCCACTGAAACTGATGAGCATTCAGGAGACTGGTGGAATTTCAGTCAGTCAGTTACAACCTCTCAGAATTAAAAGTTGCTTGTCTGATTTAGATTGCTCCCATAGTTCATTCAGAAGCTTGAATCAACAATCCGGAAACAAGAGGAATTATTTGTAGAAGGTCAGAATATTCAGGCATTATAGGTATTTTTCTGTGAAAACGTTATAAGCTTAGCAGTGTCTCTATTGGGTGTTAAATGTCCTGAAGTAATCATGCTGTTTCTTCACCGGACCATATCAAGCCCATTCCCCGAAGAATTTAAGAAAGCATCAGTTAATTGCACAAGTTATTTTGTACTATTTTACACCTTTAACAGGGAGTGTTGGAGTTGGCACTTGAAATTAGATGGGAAAGAAACCAAATTGTTTTGAGGCACCTCCGCGCAACATAGAAACTTGCAGACCAAAGATTTCCTTGCCCCTGAAATTGCTCTAAATGGTGCATTAACACAATCCGTATGACCAATAAAGGGAGTGCAGACTATAAAGGTAATTGCCCACCCAATATCCTGCTCTGTCTGCACCAAATGGTCCAACAACTATTCAACCATTCTAAGTTGATCCTTGCATCATTAACAACACAGATACCAATTTTAATGACATCAAATCAGTGAAAAGCCAAGAGGGGCAACTCTGCATCCTTGAGGGATCTTTGCTTATGTTCCAATAAAATAGATGTCAGTTTATTGTAGAACAATTGTTGAAGGGATCTATATCAACTTTTCAATGGAGAAAGGAAATCATACAGCCTAATATTCCAACAGTGTTTAGCTTTGAGAGGATTAGATTTTTTGGTTCTGGAGCCGGTTAGCTCAGTTGGCTGAACTGTTAGATTGTGACACAGAGCGATGCCAACAGCATGGGTTCAAGTCACGTACCAGCTGAGCTTATTCATGAAGACCTGCCTTCTCAAACCTGCCCCTCACCTGAGGTGTGGTGATCCTCACGTTCAATTGCCACCAGTCAGCTCTGTCCCTCAAAAGGGAAAACAGCCTATGGCATCTGGGACTCTGGAAACTTCACTTACTTTAGATTTTGGTTCTGTCAAAACAGTTTGCGTTCAGTTGAATAGGGTGAGCAAATAACAGGTGAAAATCCTGAAGCTATTACAATATCATTCCATAATACTTGATGTAATTATTAGTAAGTTATGCCAGTATGCAGTTATCAGGATTAGGCGCTGATCCTAATTCATGGACAGGAATAATGTTTTGTTGTTTTAGGGCAAAACAAATAGATTAATTGAGTTGTGCATTCAAATAAATGACCCAACTGGACAACATACTACCAATTATTGCATTACTGAAAAGTAGAATTAAACAGTATCCTATTCATAACAGTAGATTATGACAGTACCCTTACAACCAAATTGGAACAATACTCTTTCGTTCATTCTGATGAGAAGAAGCGATTGCCATGCAGAAACCTCAGGAAAGGGATCATCGTAAAATAGCTGAATTCTAAACTCCCATGCATACTGAAAGAAAGATTGAGTATATAAACCCAAGGACCTATATTCAATATGAATGGTAAAAATGCAGATGCTGGAAGATTTGAAAGCATTAACAGTAATTGAGACAAACATTACACACAAACATGGATGTGAGACAAAGGATTCACCGTAATCAAAAATGGGAAATCTGACAATGTTGTTGAATTATTGACAAAGATTAGACAGTTAGCTTGCCTCATCCACACCACTACAGTGGCAATGCAGCCCTCATCAGATCTTGATCTCTCTTCTGGAACCTTCTCCTCTTTAAGTCTGTTACAGCCCCTCAGCTTTCCATCAAAACCTTCATTGTCTACCCCTTCCAACTTCTCCCCGAGGTATTCTGAGTGCAGCTGGTGCACAACAGCCTTGGCCATCATTCACTAGATGTGGTTGGAACAAAGCCAGTGCCATTGGGCAGCACTGTCCTCTGCTGAAACCTGTTGTTACTCCAGGATCATCGTGGAGATCAAACTTAACACCTGACCTCTTTTTGTCATTACAACTATCACCTCCAGCCTTATCTTCAGTAAGATGTGCAAGGAGCTCACAGACATCCTTATCCATGACCAGCTTTATCTCTCTACTGCTCCTCTAGATTCCTCTGCTTCCTGTGTACTCTGACTGCTTGTCTGAGATGCAGTGAGAAGCACATCTCACGACTCCCCAAAACCTGTCCATCATTTACAAGGCACAAGTCAGGAATGTGATGGAGTGGTCTTTATTTGCTTGGATGAGTGCAACTCCAACAACACTCAAGAAGCTCAAAACTATTCAGGAGTTCAGTAGAAGGGTCATTTGAACTCGAGATGTTAACTGTGCCTCTCTCTCTGCAGATCTGCCAGACCTGCTGAGTTTATCCAGCATTACCTGTTTTTATTTCAGATATACAGCATACGCAGTATTTTTCTTTTATTATCAGGACAAAGTTTGATTGGCAGCCCATCTACCACATTCGCTCCCTCCACCACCAGGGCACAGTGGCAACTGTCTGCACCATTTACAAAATGCACTGTCCCAACTTGCCAAGGCTCCTCCAACAGCATCTTCCAAACTTGTGATATCTACCTTGAACAATAGCATTCACGAGAAAAATAGTGAACATTAACTAAGATAATAGAATTTTAAAATCAGGCCCGAGTTAGAATTCATTGTGATTTATTTCTTCAAAAAGATATCTTGGTACATAAAACACAAAATTTGATTATAAAAGATAAACACGTCAATAACTGTACAAAGTACATCAAATGTGATCTAACTAAGGCTGATACTGCTACTTGTATCCTATCACAATCACACTCACCAGTCATTCCTGTTCTTGCTGGCTTATATTGGCTCCTGGTATCCCAAAGGCTTCAATTAAAAATATTCTTCTTCTAGCTCCTTCATCCATTAGTGGCCATTCTTTCAACCACAAAGGTCCTGTAAAACTCCTGAATTCTCCCCACCTCACACATTTCTCTCTCAAGACCCTCCCTAGAGTCTCTTCTTTGTCCAAGCTTTGGGCCACCCATCCTCAAATCTTCCTCTTTGGTTCAGCAGCTATTATTGGTTGCATCTCTGTGAATGTTTTCCTGTATTAATATGCCTATACATGGCAAGTTGTTGTAGCCCAATAAAGCAGGAATATTGAAGCAAAATGCGAACTTGGGTTTTTGATCCTTTATCTTAAATTTGATCCATGAAATTGTTATAAAGCGGAGGTTGATCCCCCCTCTGAGAACCAACACTGAAACACCCAAAGAGAAGTACCTCGCCCTATAATCTGTAAAAAGTATGTGTGTGAAATGGTGTGATCTGTTCTTCGGCAACTTCTAGTAGTTAAATACAAAATAAATCCCTGACACTCACTCTAAAATCGATATGTAATAATTTATTTATCTAACTAACAGTGAACAAATTAACTAAACTATTAACAAACCGAATAAATCCCTTCTAACTATTAATTATTCCTGAATAAAACAAGATTCTAATGATATGCTGTTCAAATAAATACAATTCCCACTTGTTAACAAAAATAGAATTTCGTCACTCTCTAAATTACAACCAGGTTTTGTGTCTTCTGGAATATTCTGGGCCTTCTCTGTTGATTCTTCCGTCTGGAACTTCTTTCTTCTTTGGTACCTCTGCTGTCTAGATGGTGCTTTCTTTAAGACATAGATGAAGTTATGAAAACCAGCGAATCTCTCTCTCTCTCAAGGGCTGAGAGCTGTCAGCTCTGGCAGGTGGCAGTTGCTCTCCTCTCTTTGTCCCCTTGCCCCCTTCTTTTACACCCGAGCATTTTATAATTTTACAACACCAAATTCTAACTTCCTACCTCCCAATCTACAATTACTCTGCCCAACTTCGCAACACATTACCAGATGGCCCCTGACAGCTATTCCTGAGCTCAAAGATATTAATACATTTCCAGAACAGGTATGAATGCATATTGAATTCAACCAAACTTTCATTATTTGGAGCTGGTCCCAACTGCAGCTTAATCTTTTCCAGCTCTGTTATCCTGTGATCTACCCAAAAGCCAAATATAAAGTAAGAGCAGCACTTTTCATATATGTCCTTTAGGGTGACGGTCCGCAACTCCTAAATGTACAAATAACATGGGAATCTTGGAAGCACTAATATCAGGATTGAACTTCTGGAGGGGTTCTAAATTAGGGTTCTCAGTTTAATGATAATTGTTATACACATAGGCTGACTTTTCATTGTTGTGGACACATTTAGCAAAGAAGGTAAATATGAAAATTAATTGAATTTTACATTGAGTTGATATTTGGTCCCAACATAAAGAGAACATCCCAACCAAGAGAATAATCTACTTAAAAAACACAAATGTGGTTTATTGTTTTCACCACACTTGGCTGATTTCTGAGCGTAACGGTAAATTGGAATGAGTTGCGGACTGAAATATATTCTGATAAGACAGCTGCAGAAACACAACGCATAACAATGGTGCCAAGATGCCTGATTTGGCATTGGAAAGTGAAAGCATGTACTCCAAACCCCACTGGTGACACAAGACATTATTCCACAGAAAAGTTATTCTGATCAAGGACCCCCCTAAGGCAAATGGCAAGTTTTTCAATTGGAAATTTTTCTCATGAATATTTAATATACTGTACAAAGAAAACAATGTCACCATAATAGCCTGCTGTGCTTCACAAAGGTATGCACTTATGCTTTTGTATGTCCCATTGTCAGCACTGTCTCTTTAGTATTCAGTGAAAACCTTTTCGCTAGATTTGATGGATCTGAAAACACATTTGGTGCACAGTATAAACCCAGATGTTTATTTACTAGCAACATGATAGTCTTTCATTAAATCCTTCATCTTTACAATACAAGTCTAAAAGGGTCAACAAAAGTTCTCAGCTTTCACATAGGAAAGCTATTGGGGCAGCACGGTGGCACACTGGTTAGCATTGGTGCCTCACAATGCCAGAGACCCGGGTTCGAATCCAACCTTGGGTCACTGTCTGTGTGGAGTTTGCACATTCTCCCCATGTCTGCATGGGTTTCCTCCGGGTGCTCAGGTTTCCTCCCACAGTCCAAAGATGTGCAGGTTAGATGCATTGGCCATGCTAAATTGCCCCTTAGTATCCCGGGATCTGTAGGTTAGAAGAATTAGTGGGGTAAATATGTGGGGTTCCGGGGATAGGGCCTGGGTGGGATTACTGTCAGTGCAGACTCGATGGGACAAGTGGCCTTTTTCTGCACTGTAGGGATTCTACGATTCGAACAGATGTAGGCTATTCAGCCCATTGAGCCTGTTCTGGCATTCTATTTGATCTCTATTTTAACCCCATCTACTCATATAGTAACCCTTACTACTTTTGGTTAACAAAGATCTTTCAAGCTCAGTTTTAAAATTTTCAACTAACCCTAGCCTCAACAGGTTTGTGGTCAAAGAGAATTCCAGAATCCCCCCATTCTTTTTGCAAAGACGTGTTACTCCTGAATAACCTAGCTCTATTTTTAAGGTTATTTGCCCTCACCCTGGACTTCCCCAACTTCAATTAGATCACTCATTAATCATTTCCAATCGAGGAAATATAAGTTCAGTCTGTGCAACCTGTCCTCATAATTTAACCCATTTGGACTTGTATTATCCACTTTAGGGGGACACACACCGATGTCTAAGAGTTTGGATACCCATGGAAACCCCAGGCCCGATTCTCCCATTGCGATCGGGTTGGGAGAATCTAATGAATTGACGAATTCAGACCTAATGAATTAACGTTTTTTATCCTTTACATTTTAAAATTCACTTTTCTAAACAGAACAACGCAATTCAGCTTCAACAAGCTTCGTCATTAATCACAGATAAACAACATCTACCTTGTCCTCTCAACCCAACTTATACTGTGCATCAATGGCCTTAGGTAAATTATTCTGCAACGCTGTTATTCTAATGAGTCTCCAGGTATTGTAATTCGGAGATGCGAGCAAAGATTACTTGAGTACACTGTTTACTTTGGGATGTGGATAGGCTAGTCTTTGTGTGTTTAGTTCCTATGTTTTAAATTCCACCACATGTATATCAGTACCACATTGGTTTTGCATAATACTGTGTTTGGTAGAAAGGAACATTTTTGAGCCTTGTAAATTTTTGAACCACCCGTAAAGTTATTTTTGTCAAACCATTTCTTCCAAATTATTTCATTTCACAACAGAACTTGTGCTGTTGCATTCTTCTTGCCCAGAATTGGCATACAGGAACATTCCAAATTCACCTGCTAGATTCAACTAATCTGCATTTTTTATTTCAGAACAGTTTTCTTACAGCGCAGATTCCGATCTGTAATTCTGAAAAGCCCGTTGTCCTTTGACTAATGAGATGCCTACAGCAGCTAACTGCTGTTCACAAACCATGAAAGTTATGTCAACTGTGGACCTTCAAGGTATGACACTTTATTAGTCATTTGATGCAAAGGTCACCTACATCTACGGTTGATGAGAAACAAGGGTAGGCCTATTGCAAAGCATATGCTTTGCTTAAAATTTATTCATTCTTGTATATTTTTGGATTTACTAACATATTTATTTTTTCAATCCATCATCTTAAGTAGAACTTACAAATGTACCAAATCATTTGAAGTCTAGTTTCAGGATTACTCCCAAAGGCGGCTCATATACTGGACTTGAAATGTTAACTCTGTTTTCCCCCCTCAGATGCTGCCAGACCTGCTGGGTTTTTCGAACACTTAAGGTTTTTAGTTTGGGCCAATCACTAAAACTGCTGTGTCCTGGAAGGTGCTGAGGAACTATCCATTCAAGTAAGGGTGTTTCATGAACCTCCTGACTTCAACCTTGTAGGTGCTGGACTGATTTTGAGGGTTTGGGAGGTGAACCACACATTACAGACTACCTAGCCTCAATGTATTTATCTTTATAAACTCTTTTCCCCTTTGGAGAATAGTGCAATGATGTTGGAAGGATTAACAACCCTTTTGGTCCATTACAAACACTCATTCTGTGGCCATGCAGTAGGACTTGAACCCAGGATCTTCTGGTTTCAAATTAGAGCTACAACTTCTCCTTTGATCTGGCTGCATAAGCATCTGGCCAATGCTGACTCATAAGATATTGATGGCAAAGCATTACTTGGCCATATGTACGGTACTGGATTTTGCTAGCTGAACATACTGTGCCATCCACCACCCACAATGGGGTCAAGAACTTGTTGTAGCAATCATAAGAACATAAGAACTAGGAGCATGAGTAGGCCATCTGGTCTTTCGAGCCTGCTCCGCCATTCAATAAGATCATGGCTGATCTTTCGTGGACTCAGCTCCACTTACCCTCCCGCTCACCATAACTCTTAATTCCTTTACGGTTCAAAAATGTATCTATCCTTGCCTTAAAAACATTCAATGGCATAGCCGCAACTACTTCACTGGGCAGAGAATTCCACAAATTCACAACCCTTTGGGTGAAGAAGTTAAAGTTATGCTCTTGCTCCAAGATCATGCTCCAAGATCTTCCCTTGTATTGCTTCATTAATCTTTGATGGAACATTTTGGAGGTTTTGGAAATGAAAGCAATGTATAGAAAGTAAAGAGTTAAGATATTCGCCAGTCAAATCAGCGTTATTCAAGCTGTGAGAACCTAAAAAGATGCAGCTACACCACAACAAGAAGCTGACCTTCGAGTGATACCTTTGTCTATTGTTTTCAAAGCCTGTGTTTATACCAAGTCTCACGTAAGGTTGTTTGTGCCACATTGTAAAAGTAGGGCTTCGATCGGAGTAAGTTGGACTTCACCTCGGACCGGGATCACAAATGGTGCCAGGACCACTCGAGCTCCAGACCAGCTATCATTACTGGGGTCCCCAGCAGGCAGGAGGCAGTGAGACTTGTTGTTTGTATTTCTCTTGTATTATTTACTCTTTTTTAATAAACCGTTATTATAGATTAGAGATTATGGCCGCGATTCTCCCATCGCGACCCACAACTTTTCTGGCGGTTCGCGGTGTGAGATGCGTGTTGCCAGCCTTGTACCGAGATTTGCACATGCGCCGGGAACGCATGCGCATCTCCCAGAGCTGGCAAACAGCCGCCGGTCAGACCACGCTGAAAGCCGGAGGGAAAGCAGGTAAGTAATTTGAATCTTTTAAAAATTATTTTAAATATGTTTAGCAGGTCATTAATGGGAACTTTCAGGTCCCAATCGAATCTCCCACCCTGCCAGGAGTACTTCATTTCAGCAGGGTTTACAGTAGCTCCCCACGTTCGGGGAACTAGCGGGAGACCCCGCCGGAATGAAGGGGGGGGGGAAAATCGGGGCCCCCCCAGGGGGTCAGCCGACAGGGGGGTGGTGCCCCCTGGGCATTGGCACCCTGGCACTGCCCAAGGGGCAAAGTGCCCATGCCCAGGGGAACCTTGGCACTGTACATTGGGCATCAGGCAGTGCCAAGGGGGCGGGGCCTATTGTGGGTGGGGTCCAGGGGCAATTGGTGGGGGCGCAGGGTCCCGCTGGCACGCTACAGACAGGATTCGTCTGGGATGGAGGGAGGGCAGCAATTGGGGTGGGTGGGGGTAGTCTGCCGGGGAGGGTGGAGGGCGGGCTGCCTCTTGGGGGGTCTGACCCCGGGGGCATCAGTGTGGGTGGGGGGGGGGTTGTCTGCCGGGGTGAGGGGGGATCGCCACTGCTGGCGGGCATGGGCTGTGCATTGGGTTCGCCGGGACGGGGTGGGGGTGCGGGTGAGGCCTGGACGGATGGGGGCCGGGTTGGGGGGGGGGGGTCAGGCTATCCCGGGAATTGTTGTGGGGGCCACGATCGGGCCATGGAGGGGGCTGGAGGGGCAGTACTGCGGGGGAGCCGGGCTGGCCAACAGTCGAGCAGATCAGGGTCACTGCGCATGTGCAGAGATCCAGAACTGTCAAACTCCGGCGCGAATAGGCCCCGCCCCCATGGTTTTTAATGAGATTCATGACTGGGACCTCTGCAGTGCACAGAGTGCGGATATTCAGGTGAGAAGCTGAACTGAAAAAAACAGTCGGGATTTAAAACCAATTCAGCACTTCTGGGAGAATTGCGGCCTATAATTCTAGTCTGGCTATTACATAGAAACTAGAAGTAGGAGCAGGCCATTTGGCCCTTCAAGCCTGCTCCACCATTTATTTTGATTATGGCTGACCATCAAATTCAATATTCTGATCCCCCCTTCCCCCCCAGATCCCTTGATCCCTTTAGCCCCAAGAGCTAAATCTAATTTCTTCTTGAATTCAGAGAATGTTTTGGCCTCAACTACTTTCTGTGGTAGTGAATTTCACACATTCACCATCCTCTGGGTGAAGAAATTTCTCCTCACCTCAGTTCTAAAAGGTTTACCCCTTATCCTCAAACTATGACCCCTAGTTCTGGACTCCCCCACCATTGGAGACATTCTTACTGAATCTACCCTGTCTAGCCCTGTTAGAATTTTATAACTTTCTATGAGATCCCCTCTCACTCTTCTAAACTCCAGTGATTATAATCCTAACCGATTTAGTCTCTCCTCATATGACAGACCTGCCATCCCAGGAATCAGCCTGGTAAACCTTCGCTGTACTCCCTCTATAGCAAGGACATCCTTCATAGATAAGGACACCAAAACTGCACACAATACTCCAGGTGCGGCCTCACCAACGTCCTATATATACCTCTAATTTAGCAAACTCTCGGATCAGTAAAAGAACAAAACAGAGCAAACAGTTAGTTATTACTCCATCGATCTGATTTGGGCAAGCAGATGTTGTTGTTGAAGCTTAGGAAAAATAGTTGGACTTCTTTTGTTGTGGGTGGTACAAACATTTTCACTTTACTGCAGAACTCCTATACATTAGTCAGGAGCAGGAAATCACAATAATTCCCCTTGAAACATTGAGGTCCACTGTAACAGCACCACTACCTGGATTAGATTAGCCTCTTCTAAAACTTAGCCTCAAATTTTAATCATTCATCCTGAAGTGTTTGATCCTAATGTTATTCCCAAAAACGTGTTCAAGAATTGACTCATTTTGGTTCCAATCGACAAAATCCTCAGTCATTTTCTCTTTCTGAAGAACACAAGTGAATTGGCATCTGTGATCTTTGCTGGATGTGTTTCTATAGCAGCCTAATTGATGTGACATGCAGTTATTTAATTAGTTCATTAATTCACTGGCTTTTTTGCAAACCTTTTCCAGCAGGCAGAATCCAAACCTTTTGAAACAAAATGGCATTCAACATTTTTAATTCAAAATAAATGCTACTTTGAACATCTAGAATTCTGAATTTTTAAAAAAATGTCAGCAAGACCTCGGATTGATCCCAGATTTGTTTATTTTGGTTGAAAGATGAACAATTTGAAATTAAAATTTGGACGACACCAAGGGGCGGTTACTCATTGCTCCTGTCTCTCTCGTTACGTGCTTATGCATCTTCTGTCAATTTGAATTGCTCCCAAAGAAGCAGTGATTGTCTAGTTTGGCTTACTGCCCTCATGCTGACTGAAGATTTATTCTATAGATTGTAGCACAGCTGTTTGGGGTCAGAGTAGACATGTGCTATTAAACTCCACAAGTAATAAAGGCTTTCTCTGACACCTGTGCATTACACCTCGCTGGCACGCAAACACCCTGAAACCACTGACAGGAAATTAAACCAGGCCCCAAAGCCTATCTTCAGTGAGTTGTTTTGATAACATCTGATTGAGATTCCTTTTTTTCCCCAGCACCCCCATTTGATAAGCCAAATTCATTGGGCGATTGTTAAAGGTGTATACTGTAATTAAAGCAATTTCCAACACTTCTTTTAAATAAAAAAAAATACTTCTTGTTTTCCTAGTCTATTCTTAAGTCTTACAATGGTTTTGTTCATCTTGTACATTTTAAACAAATCCAACGATTCAAGTTCCCTGCAGTGAACATTCGTCATTGAAAAATTAACCCCAGCAAAACTGGCAGCAAAATAACATTGAGAGACAAAAGCTCTGAAAGCTTCTTGGTCCATCATCTAAAAGTCAGGTAGGAATGACATAGATGGTTCTGAAACTGAAACAGAGTAAATGATAAAATGCATTTATCATATGAAAAATGAGATTTAGCGGGAAGGTGGACTGATTTCCTGAAGTAAAACATTGACATTCGTATAGTGCCATTCATATTGTTAGAATGTTCCATTGTGCTTCACTGACAATGAACTACTTTTGAAATGCTGTTCTGCAGGCAAATGCAGCAACAGCCATCTTGTGCAAGAGGTCCCATAAAAAGCAATGGATGTATTTATTTTGTGCTAGTGGTTGAGGAAAAATGTTGGCTGGACAGCAGAACAAAGCCCCGCTACTCTTCAAAGAGTGCCACAGGGGCCATTTACATCTCTCTCAGGAGGACATCACTGCAGGAGTTCCCCAGGGTAGCGTCCTAGGCCCAACCACCTTAGAACCATAGAATCCTATAGTGCAGAAGGAGGTCATTTGGTCCAATGAGTCTGCACCGACCACAATCCCACCCAGACCCTATCTCCATGACCTCATGTACTAGCTAGTTCCCCTGACACTAAGGGTCAGTTTAGCATGACCAATCAACCTAACTCGCAAATCTTTGGATGTGGGAGGAAACCGGAGCACCCGGAGGAAACCCATGCGGACATGGGGAGAACGTACAAACTCCACACAATCACCAAGGCCAGAATTGAATCTGGGTCCCTGGTGCTGTGGGGCAGAAGTGCTAACTACTGTTCCACCGTGCCACCCATTGAAGGATTCATTGCCTCATCAATGACCTTTCTTCTATCATAAGGTCAGAAGTGAGGATGTTCACTGATGACTGCACAATGTTCAGCACCATTCATGACTCCTCAGATACTGAAGCAGTCCATGTCCAAATGCAGCAAGGCATGGACAACATCCGGGCTTGGGCTGATAAGTGATAATTAACATTCATGCCGCACAAGTGCCAGGCAATGATCACCTCCAATAGGGAAGGATCTAACCATTGCCACTTGTCATTCAATTGCTGAATCCCCCACCATCAATATCCTGGGGGTTACTATTTACCAGAAACTGAACTGGACTAACTACTTAAATACTGTGGCCAACAGAGCAGGTCAAAGGGTAGGAATCCTGCAGTGAGTAACTCACCTCCTGATTCCCCAAAGCCTGTCCACCATCTACAAGGCACAAGTCAGGAGTGCGATGGAATACTCGCCACTTGCCTGAATGAGTGCAGCTCCAACAACACTCAAGAAGCTCGAAACCATTCAGGACAAAGTAGTCTGCTTGATTGGTACCCCTTCCACAAACAATCAATCCCTCCACCACTGATGAACAGTGGTAACTGTGTATACAACCTACAAGATGCACTGCAGGAACTCAACAAGGTTCCTAAGGCAGTACCTTCCAAACCCATGACCACTACCCTCTAGAAGGACAAGGGAAGCAGATACCGAGGAAGACTACCACCTGGGAAGTTTCCCTCCAAGTCACTCACCATCCTGACTTGGAAATATATCGCCATTCCTTCACTGTCAATGGTTCAAAACCCTGAAACACTTGTCCTAACAGTACTGCGGGTTCTGCACCCATTCAGGGCCTGCAGCAGCTCACCACCACTCTCTGAAGAGCAACTACAGATGGGCAATAAATTCTGGCTTAGCCAGCGATGCCTACATCCCATAAATGGATTTTCAAAAAGGCAGAAAGGATTTCAATTTAGTATCTAAAAGTCAGCACTTCCAACAGCACTCCTCAGTACTGCACTGAAGTGTCAGCCGATGTAATGTGCTCAAGTCCCTGATGTGGAGCTTGATTGCTAACCCACAGATGAGAATGTTGCCACTTCGCCAAGATAACAATGAATGGTGTCAGTACTGAGAATATAAGTGGATCAATTAATTTTGTTATGCCCCAATAAGTTCTAAACTTCAAACTATTTTTTATATTTTAAACTGGCTACAAATGTCTGCAAAAAGATGGCTACCTGAAGATCACTAAACTTCTCTTGTGGATCTCACAAGGGGAAACAAAATAAATCTTTCAGACTGCTGCCTTTTCCTAAAAGTAACTCAAAAGGATACATTTAAATTTAAATGTGTTATTCAGATACAAAAATACTGATGGCCTCAAATTCTCAAGGTGTGAAATCAAACACCGGATGCCGAAGCAACAAAACCACCCACCATGCTTGCTAAAGGACTTTTAATAGTTCACCTGATGAGACAGCCAGACTTTCTGTATATAGAGTTCTATCAGAGAGCCATCAAACCAGCTACAAATCATCGTCGAGGTAATAAACAGCAATACCTTAAAAGTAGAAGGACACCCTTCCCCAACCTGTTCCAGATTTGAGTACACCTGACAACCAACCTCCTGGAAATTCAACTACAATAAGCCTCAGTTTTACTGAGAATCCTCTGCTTTACAAGACCTCCATTTCAACTAAACCATCAATTCAGCTAAGAAACTATAGGCCTGCCACAGAACAGACTGAGATAATCATAAGTTTATTTGCATCTATTTTACCTTCATCTGTATCTAATCTTTGTGTGTGTGTGATCGCGTGCATAAGAGTAGTGAGTGAGACTTCTCTTGAGTAGTGCAGCAGGCCAAGAGACATCAGCCTGTCGTGGCACTTACGACTGGTGTCCGGCCATTTGCAAATATCCCAAGCAATGTTTTTCGGCATAATCAGCTTCGCAACGGAAATAAGCACGAGGGGGATTACCATATTGAAATCGCAATTTCAATTTGATTAGCAAGCCCAGGATGGTAGACTCTGGGCTCGCTAGTGGCTCCCCTATCCCCCCCAGGAGACGTTCCCACTAGCGGGGATTAAAGTCCCATCAAGAGGGGCCAGGCATAATCACCCCGCTGCTGGGGACAGAGGCCATTGAGGCCCCCTCCCGCCCCGAGAAGTTAGAGGCAGTGGGGTGCTCCTTGGGCAGTGCCAGCCTCGCATCCTAGTGCTGCCCACTAGGCACCATGCCAGTGCCCACCAGACAACCTGGCACTGCCCACTGAGCACTGGGCAGTGCCAAGGGGCGGGGCTCACTGGGGGCAGGGGGCCGATCGTGCATTCTGCAGTGGGATGGGATCGGTGGAAGAGGGAGGAAGGGGGCGATCGGGACTGCACATGGGCTGGATTCGGGGCTGGCTTTGAGGGGCTGGCAATTGGGGTAGGCTGAGGGAGGAGTTGGGTAGGCCGGCAATCGGGAGAAGGGGGCCTGGAAAGAAATTGAGAGGCTGGCGATCAGGAGAAGGCAATGGGGGAGGTGGCGAGTGCGCATTCGCCGATCTCTGCAGTAACAGATTGGCGCATGCGCAGTGGCCCACTCAGTGTGCTGATTCCAACCTCTCCAACGGGATGAGGCACCACTCCCACTTACCCCGAGGCAGAGTGCCGGGTATTCATAAAACCAAGCACGTCCAAAGAATGGGCGGGAAAATTATTTTTTTTTGGAAGAATCACCCCCATGATCTTTTCTCATACCATATCTTGACTTTTTATGGTGAAAGCAACTTTTCACCAGATATTACTGTGGTAGGTGTGAGTAAATCTAACAGTTGGCAGTTGCTTTTTCAGTTCATTCAGTTAGAACTTCGATGAAGCAGTTAGATACAAATGACTGGCTTGCTAGGCTAATTCAGAGGGCTAGGAAGAGTCAACTACATTTTGTAGATCTGGAGTCACGTGTAGGCCATAATGGACAAGGATAACAAATTTCCTTCCCCAGAGGACATGAGTGAAACAGAAGGGTTTTTACAACAATCTGGCAGCTTCATGGTCACCAGTATGGATACTAGCCCCTATTGTTCCAAACACTCATCCAGCACCTTAAAAATGCACTCATTCCACCAACAATGCACAGTGACAGCAGTGTGAACCGTCTACAGGAAGCCATGCAGAAACTCACTAAGGCTTTTCCAACAGCACCTTCCAAGCCAATAACCTCTACCACCGAGAAGGCACATGGGAACAGCAGCACCTGTAATCTCCCTCCCAATCACACACCATGGCCAGGATTCAGCATGGCCGAAATTCACCGATCCTGTTCACCACGCCACCCACACCAAAAAGAACGGAGAACTTGGCGCTCAGGCAGAACTCTTTTCACTACAGCAGGACTGGAGAATCCCAGCCGCAGGCGAGGTCGGAAAATTCTGGCCCATGTGATTTGGAAACATACCACTGTTCTATCATCGTATCTGCATCAAAATTCTGGAAGTGTCTTCATAACAGCACTGTGCGTGTACCTACACCACACAGACTGCAGCGGTTCATGAAGGTGGCTCGCCGCCACCTTCTCCACGGCAATTTGGGATAGCCGGCCTAGCCAGCGGTGCCCCACATCCCATGGCTGAAGAAGGAAATAAGAACTTCAACTATAGGTGTATTCTATCGGAAGGTAAAACGTGGCTAGGATGGAACACATTCGAGTTTCAACACAATCAGAGGTTAACAGCACTATCATTAACACTGTGTGTGTGGCTTTATCTAACTGAGCCTAAAACAATAGCATCTCAGCATCAGACTTTCATGGTCAATGGTGATTTAAGTATAGTTGGATTGAATTAGCAACAAAAAAAAACACAAGTGCAATTATGTAATTATTTAAAGCCTTTTTCTTTTGGAAGGTTAGAAAAGTGGCAGTGTTAATAAAATATAGGTAATCACTAAAGTTACTCGCTAACAGTTACGACAGATTTTCTTTTCCTTACTTCCATAATTGGATTGTGAGAGAGTTTCTGGTGCAAATAATATTTTCTGGCAAACTAAATATAGCATTCACAACTTGCATGGCAAGTCAACTGGAAAAAGCAAAAGCAATATCTTATCTTAAAATGAGATGATCAATCTGGGTTCGGGTGTCTTTTAGTGCAATGTACTTCCCTCAAGTAACCAGGCTTTGAACGCAATTCACTACGGGCATTTTGAGAGATGTACTCAACACTGTATCAAAGCAAGTGGGTTGTTTCTTACCATCATCTCTAATAATCTATCATATGGAGCAGAATAGTGCTCAAGAGGATATCAACCCCAGTGTGAATGAACAGGATAGAAGTTAAGACATGAATTTAGCTCAAAACTCAAAGCACTTCAAAACCAATTATGGATTTTGAAGTTTAGTTGCTGTTACAATGTCGGGAAGTTAGAAATGAAATTTTCCCACAAACGCAAAGGAACAAATGACCACATTATCTACTTTAGGGGCGGCACGGTGGCACAGTGGTTAGCACTGCTGCCTCACAGCACCAAGGACCTGGGTTAAATTCTGGCCTCGGGTCACTCTCTGTATGGAGTTTGTACATTCTCACTGTGTCTGTGTGCGTTTCCTCCGGGTGCTCCGGTTTCCTCCCACAGTCCAAAGATGTGAGGGTTAGGTTGATTGGCCATGTTAAATTGATCCTAGTGTCAGGAGATTAGCAGGGTAAATATGCGTGGTTACGGGAATGAGGTCTGTGTGGGATTGTGGTCGGTGCAGACTCGATGGGCTGAATGGCCTCCTTCTGCACTGTAGGGATTCTATGATTTTGATGTTGGTTGAAGGGTAAATGGTAGTTAGAATGCTGAGGCAGCCCTTCTTAAAATAGTGCCTTGGGATCATTAAAGTTCACCTGCGAAGGCAGATAGGGCTTCAGTTTTAAATGAGGTCCGAAGCTGGGGAGGTTGTATTGATATTGTAACTGGGCGAGTAATCCAAAGACCCAGGGCAAGGTCTGGAGACCTGGGTTCAAATACCACCAGTGGCAGATGAAATTTGAATTCAGTAGAAGTATAGTGATGACTATGAAACGCTTTCCCTTCAGGAAAGGAAATCTGCTGTCCTCACTTGGTCTGGTCGACAGCAATGTGTTTGACTCTGAAGTGGAAAGCAGTTCGGGATGGGCAATAGATATTGGCCCTGCCAGTGACGTCCACATCTTGTGAATGATTTTTTTTAAAAAACATACACCTCTGACAATGTAGTCATCCCTCAGCGCTGCGTTAGAGTGCCAGTTGAGATTCTGCCATCTTAAGCAGCATCCAAGCCGATCCTTTCAGGTTGGGAGATGTTATGTGGGACTGGTTTAGAAGTGGAATAAGTGACTTTAAATTGATGTGTGCACTTGAATCTTCCCTATTGTAGCATAAGCCCAGTGCTGACAATTAATGAAGACATAGGGCAGGATTTTACGGCCATGCTCGCCCCAAGACTGGAAATTCCCACCCGAGGTCAACGAACCTTTGCATGGTCTGCCACATTTTCTGTTCCGCCTGCTACGATTCCCGTGGCAGGCGGGACGGGAAATTTCCGCCCATAATATTTACCAATTTCATTCCTGCAATTGAAGAGTTCAGAAAATGAAATGTTATTACCATACAATTTTTTAATTTTTGTGTTGTTACATAAGATATAAAGCAATGTAAAATGGCACATTGGGAGGCTGAATAATGATGATATTCAGGTATCTTTCAAGTGAAATGATGTTTGCAGTGTTGCTATTGAAAGATAAATGTGTCACTTTATCCCAGCAGATAAGGTGTGCAGCGAAGCTGAATTACTGAGTACATGACAAAGAATCTTTTTGTCAGCTTCAATAATGAAATTTGAATTTCATTTCATGGTGTTAATTAATGAGGGAGGGGACTTTGAAACAGGGCCCGTCAGAGTTACTGCTGGCATGCCAGCATAGTCAGTCTTCCTGACAGTCTAATTATCCTCTCTCACAGAAATTTTAGGTCATTTTGCTGCCTCTAATCATAGATCATAGAAACCCTACAGTGCAGAAAGAGGCCATTTGGCCCATCGAGTCTGCACCGACCACAATCCCACCCAGGCCCTACCCCCATGTCCCTACACATTTACCCGCTAATCCCTCTAACCTACACATCTCAGGACACTAAGGGGCAATTTTTTAGCACGGCCAATCAATCTAACCCGCACATCTTTGGACTGTGGGAGGAAACCGGAGCACCCAGAGGAAACCCACGCAGACGCGAGGAGAATGTGCAAACTCCACACAAACAGTGACCCAAGCCGGGAATCGAACCCAGGTCCCTGGCGCTGTGAAGCAGCAGTGCTAACCACTGTGCTACCCGCACTGTGCTACCGTGCTGCCCGCACTGTGCTACCATGCTGCCCCCAACCCTCCAATCTCAACATAACACCCCAATCTTTAGCAAGAGATTTGATTTTCTTCCCCTCTTTAGGTCTCAAAGCAAGAGCTTTGTGTAGGTGAGATACGTGTCTTTGACTATCTTATGTTCCAGACCTCTAGATATAAAGCATTTCATTAGTATTTTTGATTATTTTCTGTGCCTGTCCATGGCATTTAATAATCTTTGCAGCTGGACCCAAAAGTCCCTTTTACTGTTTCTAGGTTTTCATCATTTAGAAAACACTCTGATTGCTCTTGTTTTGGTTCAAAGTGGATGAATGCACATATGTCTTCATTGAAATCCATTTGCCACAGTTTTACCTAAACACGTTATCTATTAATATCTCTGTAATTTTACGCCTTTATCTACAGTGCTTACAACACTGTTTATCCTTGTGCCTTTGACAAATTTGAATGGGTTGTCAGGTTTTCTTTTTGATAAGGCTGAATAGTCAAAGACACATTGACCTGTATTGACAACAATGATTAAACTTCATTCAGTACAAATGAGACTTGATACATTACAATATCTGTGCAGTAGTTTACAAGTAAATTGAGAGGTATTGCCTAATTTATGCTTTGGGTGAAAGTCGCAGTAACAAGTGCTTGAGTTTTCTGGCCTGAATCCCTGGCACATCTTCCCAGTGTCTTGACAGCATCCTCTGGCCTGAATTTCTGGCTTGTCCTCTTGAAGTCTGCTACACTTCTGTCAGAGGACCTCATCCTTTTTAGACTCCTTTTTATAATTCAAAAGCATTAAACTTCACTTGATCAGTCACTGACTTACTATCTATATAATTGGACAATAAGTTGATAGCAGTATGTACATATTATTTCTGCTTGGGCTTTGACTCAATTACTTTGACATTACTTACTTTCCGACTGTTGGAGCTGTTACCAATGCTGCTGTGGCATATTTTACACTAGCCTTGACAGTCTAAGGATTCCAGCTAAATCACTCATTCTTATCTAATCCTAAATCAAGACACTAGTCCTTCTTTACTCCTCATCACATTCCACTAATGCTGTCCAGAATATAACTGTCTGCTTGTCATTCTGTTCTTTCTTACATCTGACACGGTGGCACAGTGGTTAGCACTGCTGCTTCACAGGGACCCGGGTTCAATTCCTGGCTTGGGTCACTGTCTGTGCGAAGTCTGCACTCTCCCTGTGTCTGAGTGGGTTTCCTCCGCCTGCTTCGGTTTCCTTCCACAGTCCAAAGATATGCTTGTTAGGTGCATTGGCCATGCTAAATTCTCCCTCAGTGTACCCAGAGTGTGGCGACTAGGGGATTTTCACAGTAACCTCATTGCAGCGTTAATGTAAGCCTACTTGTGACACTAATAATAAATAAAACATCTGTCATTCTTTTAATTTAATTAAATTAGCTACATTACTCTATTCCTCTGTTAATCTTCCCCTTTCTCCTTCTGTCCGCCCTTCCCTTGTATAATTTGTATCTGGTATAACCATTTTTAAAATTAAACTCAAAGATAAAACAAAACATAAAAGATGTTTATATATTCTTGGGATTACGTCGTGGCATTACTTAAACAGATACATTTTCTAATAAAGTGCTTATCCTAATAAGTAATTAGTGAATATACTATTGGTCACCTAGATACTAGAACATGGTAATAAAAGCAAATTACAGTGGATGCTGGAATCTGAAACAAAACCATCCAGACTTGAAACGTTGGCTCTATTCTCTCCCCACAGATGCGGTCAGACCTGCTGAGATTTTCCAGCATTTTTTGTTCTTTGGGACTTGAACATGGTTGTTCCTATCTCATCATCAAAGTGATTCATAAATTCAGTGAATTGTTGTGGACCTAACACAGAGTGTGGCGGGATACAACTAGTCATATCTGGCAAGTAGAGTATGTGACCATTATCTCTCCTGCCACTCAGACAATTTCCCACTCAACTCAATAATTTACCCTCCATTTAATGAGCTTCAATTTCAGCCAATAGGACTTTATTGGATGCCTTTATGAAGTCCATTTTTATCACATTCACAGATATTCCTCTATACTTTAGTCACCTTTTCAAAACTTCAATCAGATTTGTCCAGCATAACCTACCTTTTACAAACACAAACCATGTAGTCTAGTGACTCAAAACAAATCCATGTTTGTTCTCTCTAGACAGCTAAAAACTTTCAAGGTGTTTTTTATTTATTTGTTCATGGGATGTAGGCATCACTGGCTAGGCCAGCATTTATTACCCATCCTTAATTGCCCTTAAGAAGATGGTGGTGAGCTACACTCTTGAACCATTGCAGTCCCTGTGGTATAGGTATTCCCACAGTGCTGTTCGGGAGGGAGTTCCAGAACTTTGACCCAGTGACAGTGAAGGAACAGCGAAATAGTTTGAAGTCACACTGGTGTGGCTTGGAGGAAAACTTGCAGGTGCTAGTGTTCCCATATGTCTTGTGCCCTTTCCCTTCGAGGTGGTAGAAGTCGTGGGTTAGGAAGGTGTTGTCAAAAAAACTTTGGTGAGCTGCTGAAATGTATCTAGTGGATGCTGCACACTGCTGCTACTGTGTGTAGAAGAAGAGTATGTTCAAGGTGGTGGATGGGATGCCAATCAAGCGGGCTGCTTAGTCCTGGATGGTGTTGAGTTTCTTGGGTGTTGCTGGAGTTGCTCATCCAGGCAAGTGGAGTGTGTTCCATCATACTCTTGACTTATGTCTTGTAGATTGTGGATAGACTTTGGGGAATTAGGAGACGAGTTACTCATTGCAGGATTCCTAGCCTCTGACCTGTTCTTGCAGATGCAGTATTTATATAGCTTGTTTTCAGCTTCTCCAAATATAATGTACACTAATAATTTCCTGACTACAGACATTATTCTAATCAGCCTACAATTCCCTGGCTTCACTCTTTCAGTGACATGTACAATTTTTCATTCCAAAAGAATGGCTCCTGAAATGAAAGAATGTTATAAGATTATAGTTAGGGCATCTGCAAAAATCTCATTCCCTTTATAAACATCTGATCCAGGGAATTTGGCACTCTTTAGCACCATTATTTCCTTAATTTCTTTTAACCTGTTTAGGTTAATGCAAGTGCCAGGGGTCTCCCCAGTCAGCTGGAGACTAGCTATAGCCCCACGTTGTCTGCTTTCACAGCAGGACAGTTAAAATTGGGCCCAGTGGTGTAGGAAACTGTCCTGTATACACAAGAAATTTGCTACCTTTCTGACATGATACCGCCTGCTTATCCAAATCCACATAGAAATTAAAATCAGGGCCGTTAATGCAGTTAAGTACCTAAGGTGCTTTCCAAGAGTGTTATCTAATAAAACTTGGCATTGAGAAAATATTGGAACTGGTGACAAAATGCTTGGTCAAAGGGGTAGGTTTTGAGAGATCCTTAAGGAGGAGCAATGTAGAGAGGAAAGGTTTAGGAAGGGAATGCCAGAGCGGATGGCCCATAAATGAGAAGGTTTATAGAAACCAATGGTGCAACAATGAAAAAACAGGAATGCGCAAAATTGGAGGAGCTCAACAATCTTAGAGGCATTGAAGAACTTAGGAACAGATGGAAATCCAGGAGATTATCCTTTGTTCACTATTTGCATAGAATAAGAAAAATGTTCCTAACTTTATCCTCATGCCTACTTAAACTGCTATTTAATTAATGCTCCCTGTATTAATTGTATGTTAGAGGCTGAATCCAATTCTATGAACATTTAAGCCTCATTATCACATTTCAGGCTGAAAGAAGAACACTCAGAGTCAGAGATTTAATTAACTGCAAGAAAAATGTCATTTAATTTGCCCTGCTGGCTCACTCTCCAATGTATGTTATCTGACATTCAACATCCAGTTCAGGTGACCCATTTGTAGTACAGAGTGTACCTTACAGTATCTTACCTGAATAGCGTATGATATGTAATACTCAAGTCCACACACATAACCTGCTATCATGACACTCATAGTTAATGGTGCTTGGTTTTAATTTTTCTTGGTGCTTTACATTTATAAACTTGACTTTCAGGACTTTAACACCACATACCTTTTACTGAGAGGCTCTAACTATCTGTTGGGGGAGATGATAGTTTAGTGGTAATGTCACTGAACTCATGATCCAGAGGCCTAGACTAATACCCAGGGATTACAGGTTCAAATCTCACAATAGCAACTGGTGGAATTTAAACTCAATTCATGGAAATGTGGAAGTGAAAAGCTAGCACTTAGTAACGGTGATCACAAAACAATCATGAATTGCTGTAAAAACCCATTTGATTCACTAATTTCCTTTAGGGAAGGAAAGCTGCCATCCTTACCCAGTCTGGCATACAAGTGACCCAGCAATGTGGCCGACTCTTTTCCACTGTATTGGCCTAGCAAAGCCACTCAGTTTGAGGGCAATCGTGGGCAACAAATGTTGGCCTTGCCAGCGATGCCCACATCCCATGAACGAATAAAGAAAAGCAAATATTAATAGAGCAGGAACAACACATTATTTCTGTACAGTTAGAGCAAGTGATTGGTTATCGGCCTGATATGCTCAGAATCCAGCATTTTCACTGCCTTTAGGACATCTTATGTAAAATTGCAGCAACTAACCAACAAATAACTCCACAGTGGAACAAGTAAAGACATTTGTACGATGTTATGTTCTATCTACAGCCAATACATTAACTGCCTCCTGACAGGTAGGAGGGATTTGAGTGACAGAACCGTTATGATATTTGATTACATTTAGCTATTTGTTTTAATTGAATTCAATCGTGCATATTGTAACAATATCCACATCTTTTGAGAACTGAGCTCTCAGGTTTATTTCGATGAGGATATTCATTACTCTTCAGGGTTCCTAGGCCATTTGGTAGATTTAAGGCTATGGATGGAATTCTCCAGCCATTTGCGCCAGTGGGATTCTCTGGTCCCACCTGCGGTGCACCCCCTGCCGTGGCTTTCCCAGCGGTGTGGGGTGGCTTCAATGGGAAATCTCATTGACAGTGGTGGGACCAGAGGATCCCTGCCATCAGCGAACAGCATGGCCCCTCCCACTGCCAGGAAAAATGCTAAGGGGAGACCAGAGAATCTCACCTTACATGTTTGCTTTTTCTCCACAGTAACACTCTGAATAATTTGCCTGTTGTAAACAAAAACAGAGCTGCTCACAGGTCATGTAACCTGGCAAAGATTTTAATTTTGATTGTGTGAATTTATATCGGAAGGTGAACAGGAAGTGTCAGCTCATTGAAGATGTCATCCTTTTAGCCTATAAGGGCTCAAATTTCAAACTATCGTCAAACTTCATTCAACTGAATGATGTCACCCTCAATGAAAGTTATAATCTTGAATTAAATTGAGGGAAAGAGAGTGTCAGGAAATCTATCGGGAAAGGTCAGGCAAGGGAAGAGAATCCATTTTATGTTCAGGACTCCATTTTGTGTTGCGCCAGCTTTTGCAAAATATGTTAAACTAGGCAGTAGATGGAAAACATTTACAAAGCTTGGACTGCCAAGGTCTCTTGTGAGGCTGGTGGCACTGGCGTAATTCATGATAGTTCTCTGGTTTTTGGGGTTTTGACCTTCTGCAGCATAAATGTATTTGTTTGACAAATATACGTTTACCATTTTCAGTGTATGTAAGGAGAGAAACAGTACATGTCCTGCAGCCCACTATAATTCATACTACAGAGCAAACTCTGAAATAATAAGCTAATGGGCCATAGATACAACCCTGTTTAAAGTTCATAGAAGAGTTACGAGGTAATGATCTTTCCTTGTCATGAGATGTTAGGAAGATGGAGGCTGGCCACCTTGCTACAGAGTTCAGCAATGCTGTCTCCTGTAGATTTTACATTAATCTCTTGGCTGTGTCTCTAATTTCCTCTAGTAAACATATAAGCACAAAACTCTACTCAAGAACTCTCATTTCTGGCATAGAGACAACAGCTCCAAGCTCGTTTCTCTCCAGTATTCTCCAGAAGTGGAATAACCTCCAACATTGTCTAATCATAGAATGTTCTGCCCAGAATCAAAGCTCTGTATTGTCAGTAAACTTAGAAACATCATGCTCTGTCTCTTTGTCATTGATATAAATTATAGATAGCTGTGGCCCCAGTATTGATCCTTGCAGCGCCCCAGTTCCTTCCACACACTGCCTTCTACCTTGTAAAGGATCTGTCTCCAAATCATCCACCCACACTAATATACTTCCCAGCTCTATGAGCTTTTATCCTGCAGTTTAATTTTAGATGCGTCACCATGTTGAATATACTTGTGAAAGCCAGATATACTACATCGACTGGCTCCCTTTATCTACTGGTCACAGATTTTAAAAAGAACATAGGAATTTGGAGCAGAAGTAGGCAATTCAATCCTTCGAACCTGCTCCGCCATTCAATCAGATCATGGCTGATCTCCTCCTGTCTCAAATCCAACTCCCTATCTACTCCCAAATCCTTTTAACCTGCTTTTTAAATCAGAAATATATCTATTTTCTTCTTACAACCATTTAATGACTCAGACTCCATCGAGCTATGGGGCACCGAGTTCCACAAATTCACTACCCTCTGCAAGAAGTAGTTCCTCCTCCTCATCAGTTTTAAATCTACTGCCTCTCAACCTATACCTGTGACCTCTTGTTCTAGATTGCCCCATAATAGGAAATATTTGGTCTACATTTATTCCATCAATCGCTTTTAGTATTTTATATACCTTGATCAGATTCCCTTTCATCCTTCTCCAGGGAGTATAAACCCAAACTGTTTAATCTCTCCTCATACATGCTCAAAAAGGGGATTTCTCTTTCATGTTGAATTTTTCATGGGATCCGAGTTAGGCCATCCCTAATTGGCCTTGTAGTGAATCGTTTTCTTGAACCACTGCAGTCCATGTGGGCTGTGTGTGTTGCAGGATTTTGGCCCAGTGATAGTGAAGGAATGGTAATACGGTTCCAAGTCAGAATGGTGTATGACTTAGGTTATTCCACTGAGATATACAAAACTCTGAAAGGGCTTGACAGGGTCGGCACTGAGAGGTATTTCCCTGGCTGTTAAAAATCTAGAACATGGGGACAGAGTCTGTGGATAAGGGGCCAATCATTTAGGACTGAGATATGGAGACATTTCTTCATTTAAATGGTTGTAAATCTTTGGAGCTATTTACCCCAGATGACCGTGGATGATCCATCATTGGGCATATTCAAAGCTGAGATCGAGAGATTTTGGTCTTTCTGGGATTATGGAATATGTGGAGTAAAACAGGAAAGGTGAACTGAGGTAGAAGATCAAACCCCGCATCCGCCACCACCCTGGCCTTGCAACACTTTCATTTCATAGAATCCCTACAGTGCAGAAGGAGGCCATTCAGCCCATCGAGCCTGAACCAACAACAATCCCACCAGGGCCCTATCCCCGCAACCCCAAGTATTTACCCTTCTAATCCCCCTGACACTAAGGGGCAATTTAGTATGGCCAATCAACCTAACTTGCACATCTTTGGACTGTGGGAGGAAACTGGAACACCCGCAGGAAACCCACACAGACAAGGGGAGAACGTGTAAACTCCACACTGACAGTGACCCAAGCCGGGAATCAAACATGGGTCCCTGGCACTGTGAAGCAGCAGTGCTAACTACTGTGCCACCGTGCCGCCCACACTTCACTATTTACCCGCCAAGATTATCATATGTTGGCGTGGCTGCTGTCAACACTTACATCTTGCCCCAACAGCCTCCCCACCCCCCGCCGCTCAGGTACTTTCTCCTCTTTTGAGAATTTCACCTTGCTTCCACCAATTTCCTCTCTTATTCAAAATCCTCATTCCCCATCACCCTCCCGGTAGAATGAAAAATTTCCCACCAAGATATTTTCACTGATTTCCTCACTTAGCATAGTCTTCAGTCCTCATGACAAACTCTATTCCCTGATTGCTAACTCCATCCTCTCCCTGACAACTATCTAAGGCTGAACCAGACAGCGTGCAACCTTGATCTCATACTGAACCCCTGGATGGGTTTCCGACCACAGCAATGAGGTTTTGACCACATATAGCTACTCTAAGATTGGCTATTTTCACCTCCATTAAGTTACCTGATTCTACCCCTGCCTCTGCCCATCCGCTGTTGAAATCCTCATCCAAGCCTTTGTTAAGGGTTGACTGTTCTGATGCATTTCTGTGCACTTCACACATTCTCCCCTCTATAAACCTGAAGTGATTAAAACTCTGCAGGCCTTACCCTCACGCGCACCAAATTCCATTCCACCCACCCCCGCCCTCTCCTCCCCCCACCCCTGCCCTCCCCCCTCAGTGGCTCCTGGGTTAAACAACATTTTGCGGGGAGTCCTCCGGCCGTTCACTCCAGTGGGATTCTCCGGTCCCGCTGGCAGCGCACCCACTTCCGCGAGTTTCACGGCGGAGTGGAGAGACATCAATGGGAAATTCCATTGAAAGCGGCGGAACCAAAAATTCTCACCGCTGGTGAACAGCGCGCCACTTCCCGCCATCGAGAAATATGACGCTGGAGAATTCGCCCCCCCCTTGACTTCAAAATTCTCTTCCATGTTTTCAAATCCCTCTCTGGCCTCATCCCTTCCCCAACTCTGTAATTTCCTCCAGCCTCACAATCCTTAACCTGCGCTCATGGAATTCTTTGGAATTTTCAACATCCACCATTGGAGGCTGTGTCTGGAGTTCCCTCACCCTTAAACTCTGCAATTTATTCACTAAATCTCTCTACCTCACTTTCCTCTTTCATGGACCTCCCTCTTTGATCACTTCTTTTGGCCATCTCTCCAACATCGCTACATTTGACTCAGTGTTAATTGCTCCATGAAGCACTTTGGAACTCTTCGCTACATTACAACCATTATATAAATAAAAGTGGTAGTCTTGTATCTGGTAACTTCATAAAATGTTTCAACTAAATTACTCAGATCAGAAATGAACAATTTGGAATGGCAGCGAGACTGTACTTTCCACAGTGGTTTCGACATTTTCCTTCCTGTGGGGAGAATAGGGGAATGACCTGCAAGGTGTCAGGCAGCACTTCCATTCATCAGCATGATCTGCAGTCCCAGAATGACAGATGCAATCAAAATGGCAAGCTATGGTGAAATACGTCCCCAGGAACAATTTGCTTTCAAACCAGGTAATGAGCAGAGTTTAAAGCAGCACGGTGGCACAGTGGGCAGCACTGTTGCCTCACAGCACCAGGGACCCGGGTTCGATTCCTGACTTGGGTCATTGTCTGTGTGGAGTTTGCACGCTCTCCCCGTGTCTGTGTGGGTTTCCTCCCACAGTCTGAAAGACATGCTGGTTAGGTGCATTGACCATGCTAAATTCTCCCTCAGTGTAGTCAAACAGGTGCCGGAGTGTGGCGGCTAGGGGATTTTCACAGTAGCTTTGTTGCAGTGTTAATGTAAGACTATTTGTGACACTAATAAGTAAACTTTAACACTTAAAGATTAGTCTCAACTCCATGGTGTGGCCACAGAATCTATTTGGTTTAATTTTCAAGTACTGGATGGTTCCTGTCCGAATTAACCTTTGTACAAATAGTTCTTTCAAACATATGAACCACAAATTAGGAACTGGAGTAAACCATTCAGCCCCTCACGCTTGCGCTGCCATTTTATGGCTGATCTGACTGTGGCCTCAACTCTACTTTCCCCATAACCTTTGAATCTTTTAAGTCCTTCTCCCTTTTAATTCCAACACAATTTTCAATGGTTCACTCCAATGGGGATACACAGTGCAGGTAAACAGCAACATGCTCTTGTCATCTGGAAGGCAGGTTCTGCCTAACTTATTTTTATTGTTCAAAGAATCTTTTTGCAAAGACATAGTTCCTCCAGACAGCTAATTGAAGTAAAACTCCCTGTGCCTTCCACCTTCAGGTATTTCTTTGATGGATACTACAGATACATTTGTTTAAAATGCTTAACATTTTAAGATCTTTGTAACAGCTGATATAATTGAAGTGAGCTAATCACAAGATCACCTCAGTGTGGAAAATTACTTAGACCACCAGCATCTCCCAATTCCACAAAGTCAAGCAAATAGCTGCCCACTGTGCCCCTGAATATTTTCACTCACAGGGGGAAGAAACACCTAATGAAATAAATAAATGATTTAAACCTTCGATTTAAAAGGCTTGCTTTACTACATCACAGATGTATGTTTGCACCACTACATGTGATTGAAATAACTCTTATTGCAACTACTTACTGACACAAATCACATACATACATAGCTTGAAATAATTTCAAACACAAGTTGCTTTTTCTCAAACTGGAAATTGATGTCAATAACTTTCAAAGTACAGGACAGATTCACAAATGTGCGCCACTTTTAAGCGGATGTTTTAGGGGCCTGCTATTGACTAGATAATGTAATATGCAGATAATAACATGTAAAATTATTCTCAAACTCACAACAAAATGAAATGAGAAAAATATGAGAAGACTAGCTTGGGGCTGTGAAATATTAACTTAAAATTAAACAAAACAATGAAAGTTTAGCTTCTTATCTGGCAATTATTAGAATTTAATTTAGTTTTTTCTTATTCATTTGACCTTGGCCGTTGCTTGAGGGAAGTGCTGACTGGATTCAAATAGCTACACCCAGGAGACACTAGGCAAGGTGTGTTAGGCTGCACTGTTCCTATAAAACTGCCCTTGTGAGTGAAAATATTCGAGCTTACAGTTGGCAGCTATTTGCTTCATTTTCTGGGATTGGGAGACACTGGAGGTCTTAGTAACTTTCTTACTGTAGATGTGCTGAGGAGATCTTGTTGTTAGCCGACTTTGATCATATTTGATTTGAGATTTGATTTACAATGAAAAGTATTTTTTCGAGCACGCTTTACAGACAAAAACTACTGTTCATAGAGTACATAGGGGAGAAGAAAGGATAGGGTGAGGAACATAGGGTGAAGAGAAAGATCACCTTAATATGTAACAGGTCCATTCAAAAGTCTGATGATGGCAGGGGGGATGCTGTTCTTGAGTCAGATATTGTCTGTTACAAAGGTCTTACAACGATGGAACTCACCATTGCTTGGGCCAGGACTCTAAAAAGCTTGCCCCCCTATCCATCCCTCCTTGGCAAGATAATGACTCAAAACAAAAAAGAAAGTTTATATTGCACCTATCATAGGGCATTTCACAGCGTTTTTGCAGCCAATGCAGTACTTCTGAAATAGAGCAAATGTGACAGAAATTTCTGCGCTCAGCAGATTCCTGCCAGCAGCAAAGAGATAATAATAATAACAGATCATCTGCTTTTCATGATGTTGGCTGAGGGATAAATATTGGCCAGGACATCAGGCCCATAATCTACTTCAAATAGCGCAATGGGATCTCTTACATATGTCCATCCGAGAGGATAGATGGGGCCTTGGTTTACTGTCTCATCCAAAAGATGGGCAAAGCGCAGAAAGGGAAAGTAGGAAAAGGGAAGAATTTGTAAAGCAAAGAAAGAAGCTAAAATGATACAATTGCTTTTTTCCCCTCCCTTTTTATCTATGTCTCTGATATACAACTCATAAATATATATATAGGCCGAGATTTTCCAATCCCATTTTCTGGGCAGGCTTGGCAGCGGGAGCGAGAAGTCCAAATAGTGTTTCATGATGATGTAAAACTGTGACGCGATTGTCCCCGCCACTGGCCAGTGACATAACAGAGCTCCCCACATTCAATGTCATACATTAACACCTCATTATCAGGCAGCTACGCCTGAATCGTCTTCCTCTCCATTCACGTCAGAGTGAGGACAGACCAGCATGAATCACAACTGGTCTCCCAAGGTGTGCACCTGGCAATCAGACCTCCCAGACGAACCCTGGTTAACTTTTTGTGCCATTCAAAATGGTGCATCAATCTTCAAAAAAATTACATTACTGGCAGAGCCTACCCCACCAGCACGATGCTATGTTACCCGCCCGTGTCATTTTTTTTTTAAACGAAGTCCGGATGATAGGGCACAGAAAGCCACTGACAACACCACTTTCCCGGCCACTATCAACCTTTGCTGATGTTTGGGGAAATTCCCCCATCGAGGCAGTGTTTTGCATTCTTTGTGCTGACTGGAGCAAGGAAACTGGTGTGTAGCTCTCCAGCTGCACAGCTGAGATGCCTCTCCAGTTCTTCCAGCAGTCTGTGCACAGGGGGCGTGGTTTTCACCGCCTGGCTAGTGGGGCGGGGCCTGATAGAGCCCAGCATCC